>NC_088100.1:99309631-99622131 GCF_036370855.1 Dromaius novaehollandiae | reverse complement strand
TTAAATCTCCGCATTAAATTGTACATATACATGAAAATTAAATACGCATCCAGAGGGAAACAACGAAGACTTAAATCCCTGTCTCCCTGTCCAAACAGTTTGTGCCTGAACGACTGGGACTGTCGTGTCCTAAGGACTGTTCCTTCACCACAGCTCCCGCGAGACACAGCAGTGACCATGTCTGTCCTGCAATGTCTGTAGCTCTAGTGTTGATAACGTGATGGAGACTTCAGTTTTTGTTGTGTTAGAAAGTGCTAGGAGGTCAGTCACACCTTATGCTAGTGAAAACTCGTTTTCTCCATTTTTAGTTTTTGATTGATAGAAAAGGGTGACTCGGTGTCCTTGTCTGGATGAAGTGCTGAAAGTACAGGAAGCTGTTCCAGGTGACTGACAGCGTAACTGGGGAGAAAAAAAAAAGAGAGAGAGAAGAAGAAACTGAAAGATGCTGGAAATTAGGCACCAAAAGGACAGAATGAAACTGATTATTTTAAAAACAAAGTAGTAAGTTGTAGAAAGAGTAGATGGTTTTCATTTGCATCATTTTGTAGCATTTGCTTTTCAATGAATAATTCTGAAGCTGAATACTGAGTATCCTAATGTTAAGTACTTGATGTTTCATCCTCCTGAGAACCAATTTCCAATCCTTAAATTATGGAACAACATGTTAATTTCCTTAAATGCTTTCTAGTATGATTTCAAAACTGAGTTTACTTTAGAAAAAATCTCGTAATTACGTTGTTCACCAAAATCAGACTAGAAAGCTATTAACAAAAGTGTGTGTTTCTGGCCTACTTTGTACCACTGTGATTTATTAGGAGCTATTATAAAGTACCCGATCAGGGCCCCTCGCCTCTCAAAAGGGACCTGCACCCCCCTCATCATGCTAGTCTCTCTTTTATCAGTTCCTACTGTGCTTTTCCCAAATTTTTCTGTGTGGCATCTGAGTCCCATCTCATCCCAGTGGCCCTTGCACTGCATCCCCCTTCCTTCACTCAGAGTGGTAGAGTTGGGAGCAGTCCTGGTAGCACAATTCCTCCTAAAAGCTGAATTTGTGAACTTCAGAAGAATTAATGGTCAAGCTGTGTAATGTGCCAAGTATTGAAGGACGTTAGCACTTTATAAGACTGTAAGCATGCGTGAGAAAAGTCTAAGGGTTATTGTCAAAGTGATTTCTACTCTTGGTAGCAGGGTAAAAAGCAGTATGTCGTACAGCAGCCACAAGATTATGCTATGAAGAATATATATGCTCATAATAATGAATTACCTCCCCAGACTGATACAGTTTATCCTTTTATTTATTTTTTAAGCTTTTGCTCACAATCTATCAAAACAGACTATGAAAATATGTTTCACTGTGGTATTTCTGGCAGTAAGCAGAAGGCATGGGAGTTTTACTGTATTTTTTTTATGTATTTACAGATGCAGCAGCTTGAGAGACAAGTTATAGATGCTGATCGTCAAGCAGAGAGGGCTTTTCAGCAGGTATATCTAAATGAAAAATGTCTCCACTAGCTGGGTGCGTGTTAAAGCACTGTTACCAAGGCAGATTCAGAAAATGACTATTTTTCTTAAATACTATTTAAAAGGGAGAAGACAGTTTTTTAAATCTATTGATATGTCTCATCAGAGATGTTATAACTGCTTCACTCACTATCAAGTTCAGAGTTTGGTCTATAATGAAGTCAAAGCTAAAAGAAAAAATCCAAAATAGATGCATGTAATGAACTTCTTTGCTGTATAGTTTTTTTTCTTCTTCATTGATACATCATGAGTCTTTGATATATGATGCAAGTGGAAACAGAAGGAAGAGGAAACATTAACCTACTGTAGAAAATCTTAAAAAAAAAGGCTATCCAATGCAATCAGTAAATAGGATTGTTCTATGTTGTTCATCGTTCTTGTAATAAGTTATGTCATGTAAAGAAAGAGGTTGTGGTTGCATATTTAAACAAAGTTTCCTTTTGATTCCCAATGGCAAATGGCAAGTATATGTACTGCAATACTTTTATAAACATGTCTATGGCATCCCCTAAAAACCCTTCTTATCTCACTGTAAGAACAGATAGATACTGAAAATTTTAAGAATGTGAATGTTCATGTACTAATTCACAGTTAGAACATGCTCCTTACTATGAGCCAGGTATTTTTAGCCATTTTTTAGAGTGCCTGTAATAATTTGTATTTCTTCAAGTACTGTGTTTTTATGCAATTGTTTATTTATTTAAACATTGTTTATTAAGCCTAAGAACAGCCATGTGTTCCCTATACATTAACTGCATTCTCTCCGTATTTGCATCTCTAACAGCTTGCGTGTTAGAAACCTAGAAGCCTCTTACTGATATTAATAAAATCTGTCTAAGGAGTTCCAGTGTTTTGCCAGTCCTATTGGTATTAGATGCTTAGGGTGATCTAAAACTGTGAAATTTCCTCTCAAAAAGGATTCAGAACTTTGCAGGGTTACCTTCAATCCTAAGTGTGGGAAGCAATTTTAACAATCAGTTTTATGATTAATTATTGCCTTTTACTTAGAGTATTATGTTTCTTAAAATGTTACGTTTGACCTACCAAATAGGTGCAGGTTATGGAAGAAAAATTAAAAGCCGCTAATGTTCAAACAAGTGAATCAGAAACCAGATTGTATAAGAGATGTCAAGATCTGGAGATGCTGATACAAGAAAAAGATGACACAATACAAAAATTGGAGCAACAACTTGAAGAACAGGTTAGAAATAACTATGCTAAAAAGATGAGCAGCAATTTCATTCTTAATTATGAACAAGGAAATAAAAGAATTAAGATAATAGAGGACAGAAAAGTTCACAATTATTTCTGTTGTTTGATTAAGGAGTTTGCTATTAGGAGCATATCATCTGTATAAGTTTTATTCACTTGCAGATTGTGTGCTGGCTTCCTTTAGAATAATACTTAATTTTTAAGAGGGATCTTAAAGATCTTCCTCTTGACTGTCTCCTTTGAAAATTTTTTGTTTTTCTTAGAAAAACAGCCTCTATGAAGGGCATATTCATCATTTATTGCCAAGGAGACTGAATTATTTAAAGCAAACTTTAGAATTTGCGTCTGAAGATACTACTCAGCCAGACAAAAATACTCAATGAAAACTATGCTTTTGTCATTCTTTTTCCCAGAAGCAAATAAGACTGCAAGAAGCTAAAATCATAGAAGAAAAAGCAGCTAAAATAAAAGAATGGGTGACAGTCAAGCTCCATGAGGTATGACTCTTGTGACAGTATTTGTAATACAGAAAATACAAGATCTGGCTTGATATCCTTTAGGCTTTTGGCTGTTACAGAGGGTAATGTCACAGTTAAAAAATTACCAATTTCATTAGGTGGTATAGTTATTTACTTAAAAGGGGAAAAGTGAAAACAACAGCACAGAGGGAGAGTATCCATGTCACTTAACTTCAGATTACTAACTTAGCCAACTAGTATCTTGGGGTCTGCTTTATGGAGAGAAGACCTAGAACTGCTCTCCGGAAGATCTAGTTATCTCCGCTAATTGCGGGAGATTAGCTGGCTGACTTAGCTTGCTCAAGTAGATACTTAAATTGTGAATAATCCTCCAAATATTGACCACATCTGCTGAGGCTTGGTAGAAAAAAAGGACTTGATCATTTTTCATTTTCTATTGCCTAGTGTATTCTTAGTCATGAATAGCTTCAGGGGCACCAGCTCTATTCGCAGAAGAGACCAGTTGTGTCCCTTGTTTCCCTGCTGTGGTGAGATCTCTTTGCCCTGTCTCAGGCTGCCAGTTTCGGTGTGCAGCTGTGCTCTTTTTCCTCCTTACGTTTAGATTAAATTTCAAACTGTCCACCCATAGGAGTTAAAATCCTACTCTTCTGTGGTTAACTGGAAATTATGCTCATTCCAGTTAAAAGCCATGTAATTTACGATATTATTTTGAAGTAGGAAGCTAGAAATAATGTTTACCATTAGGCTGTGAGGGAAGATTTTAAAATCATTTAATAAAAAGTGCAGCTGAGTCTAATCAAATATGACTAAAACTATTTATTTGGTTTGAAATGCACAGTCCCAAGCCAGTTTCACAGGGTTGCTAGGTGCCACCCACTGGGGAGAGGAACTGATAGCTCCACTCTCTGTGATGTGGGACACTCAGATTCAGATCTTCTGTTTGCCTAATTTGGAGCAGGAGTTTGAACCAAGGCCTCTTCCTGCCTGGTAGTGGGATATAGCAGTGGGATGTTGGGGGTTTTTTCTTCCCAAAGAAGTTCTTCTGCTCTGTATAAACTTCTTTGATACATATTTTCTTTAACTTTGCTGTGAAGTAGCAGGAGGCATTAGGACCATCATTCCCTTTAATTCCCCTGCTTTCTCTTGGGTGCCAAATGGCATAAAGGTTTGCTTGTAATTCTAGCCCTTTGCTTTTATTAAAAATGCCCAAACCAACACAGATTTTTTTTTAATTATTCAGGCTCTTAAAAGCAGTCTTGGGTTTGTGTGGTTGGGGGAATAGTTTTATTAGAGTAAACATTACTGTGCAAGTAATTAATCATTACAGGTAATTTCATTTGTTCTGAATAAACAAATGCATAGACTGGCATTAAGAGAAATAGCAGAGAGAAGTTTACTGCTTGAAATAGCTTCATCTTTAGAAATTGAAAATTCAGAGAAAATCTAAATAATGTAATGACTTTAAAAATTGTTTTACCAATGGATGAGCTTGAATTTATATGCTTTTAGTTAGAAGTGGAAAATCAGAACCTTCGCTTGATGAACCAAAAGCAAACCAAAGAGATGAAAACAGTACAATCTAAACTGCAAGGTAAATGACACAAGTCTTTTAAAAACTTCTCTATGTATGGCATAATTCTGACCATATCCTAATAATTTGTGCATCCAAGTAATTGAACTATTGCAGAATACCTCAAAGGTTTAAATGAGTATTAATTTACTGACCTCAGAGTGACTATACATAAAGGTGTTAGGCAAGCAGTAATTGAATTTTTATTAAAAAGAAAAGCAAACAAACCACAACTGGTTTTTGCTGGGTGAATGGATTTTTCTCTTTCTGTTATTAAAGAAGTTTTTTAAGTGGTAATATTTGGCTGAATTTGTTTCAGATCCTTACTTTCACTTATTTGTAAGATAGGAGATCTTAGCACTGTTAAGGAATAGAAGAATGTTTATCTATATCTGCCTTTCCAGAAAATACTCAGCAGGGAATCAGAATTCTAATCTGATTTTTTTTAATTATTACATTTGACCACAATGATCCAAAACCTTCATTCAGCCACTCCGACACCCAGGTTCCTTTCTGACTGAATATAGTTAATTTAAAAAAATATAAAATGTAAATATGAGAAGGGGGAGCATCCCCTCCAAACAGTATTACTTTACATTAATGAAGAAACTGTGTTTTCTTTCTTCACTATTTTTTAATCAATACCAAGTCTTTACTCTTCAGTACTTAATTTCTTTAGTCATCCTTTTCTGAGAGATCTATTCAAAAGCTTTTTAAGAAGAAGATATATGTTAACTGGTTTGTATCACACATTTACTGATACACTCAAAAAATACCAAGAAATTTGCAGAGGCCATGATTATGATCATTTAGGTACCTTACTATTCTATTCTCTTTTTAGTCATTTAATTACTGTTTTAAACAGTTTGCAGGTAAGGATAAGAGCTTTTGTTCATGGATCTGCCACAGAACCTTTTAAAAACAGGGATAAACAGCAGTGCCACATGTCAGCTTCTCATGGAATAGCTGTTCCTAGGGGAGACTGCATGCTCTTGAGGCAGTTAATCATTTTGTACTTTCAGCTCCTCTTGAAGTCCTGGATGTATAGCTTCTAAACCTGGTAACTTACTCCTTTAGATTTGCTGGAGAACCTCTTTTTATCTGAAGGAAAGGCCATGACATATTTTAATACTATTACTCTAGAGTCCTTCCCATATTGTATATGCTATTCTGTCATAGCAGAATGAAACTGGGTATTTTCACGGTGTTTTCACTCTGTATTAAATGCATGTTTTTATATATATATATGTGTGTGTGTATATATATGTATATATAAAGTTGTTAAAAGAAATCATTTCTTTTTTTTCTATAGTAGAAAATCGATCTTTAAGAACTGGAACTTTAGCTCTGGGTTTCTTTTGATATGGGGAGGTATCCTGTAGATGATTATTCCTAAAATAAATTAGTTAATTATCTCTCTGTTAAATTTTAGTTACATTAAAAGAAACTGCACTAGTAGTTTCTTTTAATATAGTAGTAGTAGTTTACACTAGTGTAAAATTACACTGTAGTGTAAAGGAAGCTAGTAACATAGCTTGCCATAATCTATTAACACTGGATTTCTGAATTATTGCTCTTTAGAAGCTGCGAGCAAGAAATTGGTTACTTCAACACAAAAACCTGGAGAAGGTCAGCGACTAAGCGGTTTGACTTTTGGATGCTTTTCAAACCGAGCAAAAAGTCCTCAATCATCTCCTAAATCTGAAGAAATAAGCAAGTTGTCATCTAAAGAGTCAGAGTACACTGAAGGCAAAAACATGCTAGGTATTTAGTTGTCAATACTATCATTTTATTCTGACACAAGTGGAAAACTAAAGTTGACAACTATGTAAGTGTATCCAAACCAGCCTGTTTCAAAGTGCATAGCAGTTCTCTCTCTCTCTCTCTATTACTGGTAAGAAATCCTGTTGAGCATTAGCTTCTCAGTAATGTCACAAATGACTTGTTTGGCAGCATGCAGTGGCTGATGAGGGCTCTAGCTGCTGAGAAGGGACCTTGTTCTGGACCAGGTCAGGCTGCCTGTCCCCCAGGGTGAGCAGTGCTGCTGGGTTTTTATGCCTGTGTAGTGTCTCACTTAAGTCCTGTTTCTGTGTGTTTTATCTATGCTATCACTGGTGTCCCAATGTTAGTTTTATGCCTTAGCTCAACAAGAGAAGTTCAGTAATTGTTCATTATTTTGATCAAGGACAGAAAAATAGAAGGGAGTCTTAGGCATCTTTTTGCACCATTGTTTCCTATCCAAACAAGGAAGAAATTCTCTGATCAGTTCACATAATTTCCCCAGCCAAGCCTGAAGTCTTGTAATGCCAGCAAATTGACGTGCTGCTGTGCTGTTACAAACATAAGCAAGTCCACTGCAGCTTGCTGCTTCCCTGGAAAAATGAAGACTCCAGGCAGGAGACTCTTACGCCTTCTCTGGTCCCTCATTTGAAGTCTCACAGTGCTATTTTTGACTTCAGCATTTTCTCCACAAAATTACAAGTTGAGTTCTGTAGGAAATCAGAAACTGAAATAGATCCTATTAATATTTTGTGTATCTATATGACAGCAAGTTCGTTATAAAGGTGTGTATTATTACTTCCGTATTTATAGGTGAGGAAATGGAAGTAAGAAATTTTTTAAGCAAAAGGATGGGAAGTAGAACCTCAGGCTTGTCTACACAGCAGTAGATTAACTTTTCTAATTTAATTACTTTAATCTGAACTAAATTAAAACAGTTTGCTTATCTAGTCTACTCTAACTTTATACAACTATGTAACATAAACTTAACTTTCCCAGGTGTCTTTGTGTAGAAAAGTCCTATCTCACACATCTCTTTTAATTCGGGTGAAGCATGTAGGCCTCACCAACATGCTTCAAGCTAAAGCTCTCTCTTACAAAACCAGGTAAAAGAAAATGCTCTGCATAAGCAGAGCTATTTTAGTGCAGTATCTTTCCTTAAGCATTTTTCATGAGCCACTCTTTGTATATTAAGCATTTACCACTGGGAATACAGTAATATTTATAGAAGGCATTTCTATATGTAAACACTATAGAAAAGCTCAGAATACTTGATTTGTTAATGTAAATCTTTTCTGTTAAACTTTAATCAACTTTATAATTGTATTTAAATTTAATAAAGCAGCTAGATATATATACCTAGTAGCTATATATATGTGTGTGTGTGTGTGTGTATATGTATTCTTAAGCCTATTTTTTTTTTAGTTTTTTGGTTTTCACACATGCTAGTTTATGCTAAAATTTGGCTCCACTGTGCTCATCCTTGCAGTTATTGCCATTTTTATTTTGATTTTACCTTTAAACATAATAAAGTGTGTTACAGTACTTGGCAAATACTGTTGCAACTTCAGCTGCATTCTAAAATGTATAATATTTTCTAAAGGTTTATTACTTACAAAATTCAACAATATTAAATGTGTTTACATATTTAAAATGATTGCCTACCTATTATTTGCCGGCATTATAACAAAATCCTTTAGAAGTCAAGTGTGCTAAATTAATTTTCTCATGTTCATTGTACTTCTCTTCTAGAGAAGGATATCCTGGAAACTACCTTTGCTCGTCCTGCACATGACAGCAATAAAGGTCAGAAGTCATTGCCACAAAGTTCCTCTGGATCAGAGCAGAATAAAAATGTGAGAGTGAGCTATTCGTCAAAAGATGTAGACAGTGACATGTCAAAGAACTCCTGCACTACTGGCAGTGACTGGAGCTCAGATGAGGATGGAGGAGACAATAAAGGACTAAAGTCCAGGTGTGCATCAACTCTCTCAAGCCACACATCTGAAGAGAACACAAGGTACAGCAGAGTGGGGAGCGAAATGTATTTGACAGCATCTGATGACAGCAGTTCTCTGTTTGAAGAAGAGAGCTTTGGTGTCCAAAGGACTCAGCACAAAAAGTTGTACTCCTGGCAGCAAGGGTCCCAGAGAAAAGGTCAGAACAATCCAGCTGGAAAGTGCAACTCCGACCTAAGTAAAAAGAAAGACCAAGATAGCTCTTCAGATGAACTGAATAAGAAATTCCAATCTCAGAGACTAGATTATTCGTCCTCATCCAGTGAGGCAAATACCCCAAGTCCAATTTTAACCCCTGCTCTAACACCTAAACACCCAATTCTAGCAACTTCTGCAGGTTCTCCATGCATAACACCATCAGAATCTCCCTCAAATTTGCCACCTCCAAAGTTACGGACTCCCAATGTGTTTAGTATAAATTTAGCACTGGCAAAAAAGCATTTAAGCCAGCCCCAGCTGAGTTCTGACAGGATGTTTGGTAGAAATAGAAATGCTATAAGCATGATACGTCCATGGAGACCTCAGGAAACAGACATTGATCTGGTGGATGGAGAAGATACAGATATTTTAGAGAAAATGGAGATTGGTTGTGACGAAGGAGTGTTCACCTATGATTGCACGGAAATGCAGAATGCTGAAGCCCAGGAACCTTGTGATGTGACAAAAAAGACTGCTAGCAACAAACCTCCAACCCCACCATTGCATCGATTTCCCTCCTGGGTAAGTATAATTATAGATATTTTTCCTACTGATAAAATTAATTTGGTTTCATGCTTCTCTTTTATAATTCTTCTTGTCTCTACCTTTCTCATTCTCTGTTTGATGATGACAGAGTGTTGACTTAACAGTAGCTAAGAGGACAAACTCAGAAACAAGTTTGATTTGAAGCACAGCATTTAAAAACATAGTCACTATTTTTGTAGATAAGGCTAATTTTTCCAGGCTGCCTCTAAGTTATATATGTCCTTTCGTATGTACCCAATGAGGCAATGCTTGCAACTGTATTTATTTAATTATTTATTTTAACACCAACAGAGCCTGAGAGTGTTGGTTTCCGCACTTTGCTATAAACCATGTACCATTCACAATCTAAACAATAAGTTAACATAGGTCAGCTACTGATTATAGATGTTACTGATCACATTTCCAGGTAGAATTTTAAAGCCATCAGTCCAAAAGATAATTAGAATAGAAATTAATATTTTTGTACAAAATCCAAAATTAACTTAGTCTAGACTTACTGATTTTGCAGTTCTAACGTCCCTTTTAGTATTCAGAGATGACAAATGCCTTAGTGTAGCACCTTTGCTATGAATGTATTTCAGTATGTATTTTTTCATAATGGATTTTGTTATTTTGGCTTGAACAGTTTTGTGTTGAGAAGTTGCCTCCATAATGGTGATCTCTGTTCTTAACATACAGATCTCCATTATAAAATATTCTTGCCATAGCTCCTTTGGCTCCTGATATTAGTATTTTTAAGAAGAACTGTTAGATACAAAGGCAAGCATTGTGTGAAAAAAGGTTGAAATAAACTATAGATGTGGTGAGAAGTATAAAAAGCAAGGTTGCATTTTTTCTGCTGCTACCAATGACACCATTTTATCACCCATTTTATCACATGGTTTTATGCATGCAAAGACTATGGTGAGGTTAAGTAGAAAAAAATGATTGTTATGTTTTAATTATCTACCATAAAATCTGTTCTGCTTTTGTGTTAGGAAAGCAGAATTTATGCTGTAGCCAAATCTGGCTTAAGGGTGTCTGAAGCTTTCACCATGGAATCTCTTAGCAAAAGTAAGTGGTTTAGCTGCTCATTGTCTCAGGAACTAAAAATTCTCTTCTTACGGTGATTTGTAAGAAAGGCCCAAATCTCCCGTGTTCCTCTAAGATATTTTTATAAAGATTTATCTGCTCTTTGTAATCTAGAATCTTCTGTTGTTTTCTCTTACTTTGCCTGTTGACTCTGTGGTGAATTTGTATTTCGTTCACCCCAGTTTTCTTTGCAATTCATTCGGAAGATTCTGTACCAGGTATTGAGGTGATAGATTATATTTTCAATTTAAAAAGGGTTAGTTTTTATAGCAGAGCAGTACAATGCAAAAAATGACATGAAAATTTCATAAATTGGAGGGTAAAATTAGGAAGATAATTTATATACAATATGTTGCTTTTTTTAGGTGCTGTTTCACTAACTTCATATTCCATATCTGGATTATATACATCTCTGATATATAAGAACATGACCACTCCTGTCTACACAACTTTGAAAGGGGTAACTGTATTATCGCTTATAAGAAATTTTGAAATACCATTAGGCTTCACATCTAAGAACTTGCTGTTTCACATTTGATACTACCAGGCCAAAAATGTCATAAAATCACATTTAGAGAGCATAGAGCCTGAGAGGTAATGGAAATGTCAAATAGCTGGACAAAAAATATTGCTGCTTATAAAATGTTACCAGCCCAGGTCAGTTTTTCTTAGATTCCTTGCTGACTTTTTCCAAAGGCTTGTTAATTATTAAACAGAGCTACACGGTGTTCAATGCCATAATTAAAAGTGTGTGTGTGTAGAAATGTCTTTGTGTCAGCACCAAGGCTGTTTATATTCAGATAGCCAGAGTAACTAATCACAGCATTGTTTGTTTTCTGGCAGCCTTTTGCAATTTCGAAAGACCCGAGCCTTGAGCTACCTCAGTTTTCTGTTTTAAGTGTGGGGGTGGCTGAGGATACAGAGGGCAGCAGGGAATTCAGCTGGATGTCAACATTTGTGTGCCAAACCTTACAACCCAAATAAGAACCGTTTTGAATGTCATAAAGCCAGCAGAGCTCCAACACAGTATGAAGGAAATGACTGGTATCTTTCATGCAAGATTGCAAAGAATGTTGTGTTAATTTCTGCAGAAGGCAACTCAAATAAGCAACAGCCCATTCATAGATGAATCTTCAGGATCTGAGGAAGAAGACAGCTCTCGGTCCAGCTCAAGGACTTCTGAGTCCGATTCTCGAAGCAGAAGTGGCCCAGGTAGTCCTCGGGCTATGAAACGAGGTACACAAAAACTGTAAGAACAAGTAACATTTGGGAAGTCTGGAAAACTAGGCAGTTTGCAGTATGTTCATAGAAATGCATTTCTTCCTTAAACAACATGGATATCTTAAACATGGATCAAGGCTGTTATCTCATTGTCAAAGCCCAAATCTATCCAAGCAGGAGAAAGGACAGCTATACCTGGCTTCCTTTATATTGCTGTTATAATAAGTGAGTTTTTAAGGCAGTAATCTAGTAGCTAGCTGTTGTCATGAAGGAAAAGTGACTTGCGTTTAAAGCAAAATGCTCCATTCTGTCTATTCTCTGTCACGCCAAGGATTTCCTGTGACCTTGAACTACATGTAGGTAAAATGACCTAAAAGTAGTTGCCAGCAGAAAAATAATATATTCAAGTTTATAAAACAAAACAGCAGTTTAACATTATCAGAAGCAGGTGGAAAAGTTCCCCTACAGAATATTTGGTTCTGTCATCTCATGCGATAAAGGATAGTCACTGTCTTAAGATCCTGTGCAAAGACTTAGTTGAAACACTTGAATCCAGTAATGGCCTTTTTTTAAGGAACACAACTCTTACAGCTCTAGGCATTTAGGTATTTTCCATATGCAAAATGAAAATAACATACTTCGCTACATAGAAAAATATAATGCTTCCTCATGGGGTGACATTATCATCTCCCTGAGAGGTTTTCTTCACTGGGTAATGCAAGTGAGACTCGGTTCACTGTTCATTAAGTGTATTAAGATCCTCCACTATACATGGCTTTGAAAATGCGGAGTATTATTATTTAGTAGCACAAGTTATGCGTGTTAAAATCCCAATTAACTGGAGCTTCACTAACATCACACTTGAGCAGGTAGGTCCTGGTCCACCAGGTCCAGCAGTTTTTCAGTGCCAGCCCCAAGTGGTACTGAGGTGCTGTTTCATTTCCTGTGCCTCCTGGCAGTGTCACATGGGATGAACTACCTTCATTTTCCTTCAGAGCTCTCTTCACCAGCTTCCTTAGGGCAAGGCTATGTAGCCTGCCCTGCCTGGGTCTACTCCGTCACTGGATTTCTGCTACAACCCTTGTCTTCTAGTGTAATGCTGATAGAAAAGATTGAAGGGCTTGTCTACATTTGTCCTGTTTCCAGTGATGTACTTAAGTTTTGCCACACTAGTGTAAAAAGGACCCATGGTTGCTGCTTCCTAGCAGCTCCGTGTCGCTGAGCGAAAAAAAGTGCTGTGGCTGCAGATGCATCTCATGTTACATTCTTGCACAACAGGAAAGATAAATTAGCTAATTTAATAGCTCAAATCACCTCCAGTTTACATCCGTGTATGTAAACTGGAACTTTTCTGCTTGTTCATTTTTTCTTCTCAGCAGATCATCCTTGCATTGTTTCATGCATAGAAGAGTTTCTTAACCACATAGCACATAGGTACATACTTTTGTTGAGATCACATTGTTTAAAAATCGACGCAATCACAAATTTGATTAGGAGCATAGTTAGCTTGCTGTGTCTTTAATATTGAAGATGTTACATGAGAAGAGGAGAAATCATTCTCAAAGTCCAGGTGACTTACCAGAGAAATGAGGAAAGTGATCTTTTCTTTAAAATTAAATTAGAGAAACAAAGTAAACAAGAAATCTTCATTTCAATCTTAGAAAGTCACCTTTCAGAATAGAATAGTACTCAGAAAGTAAGTCTTTACTGAAGGGCATGCTCACATGTTCAAAAATAATTACTTCTGTGATGAATAAGAGAGGAGTTTGAATTTTTATTGTTGATTCACTAGAACTGAAAATAGGGTGCATTTTTTCTAGGACTAAAGCTAATATATTAAAAACAATTGTCAAATCTGAAATTCAGATATTTTTAGAAAATGTCTATATAAAAATCCGTAGTAATGGCAGAGTAAGGCCATGCACCTACAGCTCTCCTACAGTTTAGTTGCTTAGTTTGGTTAAAGATCCTGCATTTGTTTTCTTTCATGGGCTGATATTTAAAAAAATGTTTGGTTCCTGTTGAATTTATGCTGATACTCGTGTTTGCTTGCAGATCCTGCTCAGATACTCTTTCTGCAGGGATATTCTGATCTCACTTGTTTACAATATGATAAATAAAAAATATAGAGAAACATCTTTCTTCTTTTAACTCAGGTGTATCTCTGTCTTCTATGACCTCAGAAGGTGACTATGCTATTCCTCCAGATGCATATTCAATAGATACAGACTATTCAGAGCCAGAGCAGAAACTTCCTAAAACTTCTTCCTCATCTAGCGATAACGGAAAAAACGTGAGTAGTGTAGTTCCTGACAGAATAAGTGTGCGTGTTTGTGCTATCTGTATATTTATATACAAAGAATGCTACCAAATCTCTACATGCAGTCTTGCTCACTCACAGACTGCATTATGATTACAAATACCAAAATATATCAACAGTAAGTTAGCCATATGAAGACTATAATAATTGAGACAAAGTGGAAGATAATTCTGAGATTTTTATGTAGTGAATGGAAGTAGGCAGGCAACTCCAGAAGACAACTGACTGGTGATGAAAATAATTTATTTTAAGTTTTCCTCACAGAGCAAAACTTTGAACTCTGTTTTACTGGAGCTCACAATAAAAGTATGTCTGTGCAGAACTCTGAATTGCACTGCTCTGTATCTTTCTACAGGTTAGGCCCAAAGTTTGGAAAGATGTCATCATTTTTTTTAATAGAAGAAATCAGAAAGTAAAGTCTGGAGTCATTATATTCCATTCTTCAATCTTCTGTGTAGTTCTGGGCAAATCATTTATTTTCTTTCCTGTACTTTGATTATAAGTAGGGATATTAATTAGTTGTCCCACCTTTGTGGCATTTATCATAATTGATGCTTGTAAAAACTGTCCTTGGAATTCAAGTCTGATAAAATACTGTAATTATTACTTAGCGTGCACTTTTAAATCATTAAAGTGTGTGTGTGTGTATTTCTACACATCTCTGGGGGGGTGTAGGTATATATGCATACCTTATTATTTTTTATCTAATATTTAAACAATTAGGAACCTTTGGAAAAATCTGGATATCTGTTAAAAATGGGTGGTAAAGTAAAGACCTGGAAACGACGGTGGTTTGTGCTTAAAGGAGGTGAATTACTATACTACAAATCTCCAGTAAGTATATGTAACTTATTTGCTCTTTAGTATTAGCCTGTATTTACCGAGACCTTAAAACTGTTAGAAGGAAAATAAATGCGTTCCTGGGGTATGAGCTATTAGACAGCAATTCAGGACTCAGTTCCTCAAGAGGCATACAAGATACTCATGTCTAAATAGGAAGTATGGAGCAAGATTAATGCCTAAAGGAGTTCTATAATTATTTACTGCTATTTGGTGGTAGCTTAGAAGTATTTCTTTTTCCTTTCTTTCCATACAGAGTGACGTAATTCGAAAACCTCAAGGTCAAATTGAGCTAAATGCATCTAGCCACATTGAAAGGGGTGATGGAAAACAAACAATTCAGGTACCTGCTTTTCTCATTCTGTTTTTAAATGTTTATTTTTTTTCTTTCATCCCCAAAATTGACCCTTTGGTCCAATAGGGAAGTATAGACTTGGAATTAATCAATGCCCTACATTGGAAACAGGATCATTTCAGTTTTAGAAACTAGGGATAGAAAGGCCTAAACTTAGATGGTCTTGTCTATATTGCTACAAAGGTCAGATATAAATAAAGATATAAATAAAGAGAGTGGTCTTGGGAACCAGTCATTAGGATTGACTGAAGTTATCTGAAAGGAGATAAAATGAGTTTCATTAACTCTTTTGCCCTGGAATCTTTCAGGTAAGGTCTTAGGAAGCGTAGGTCTGCCTGCTCTGCCCTGCTAACAAGTATTTCATTAATGGAAAGTGCTAGAGGAAAAATAAACACCCAAAACTTGTGAAACTACATTGTTTAAGCTGTGGGATGGAATGTATAATGTTCTTAAAGCTCACGACTTTTCTATGACTACATAGTTGACCACAGAAAAACGAACATACTACCTGACTGCAGATTCTCCAAACATCTTAGAAGAATGGATCCAAGTACTACAGAATGTTCTTAAAATACAGGCTGCTAGTCCCCTTTTCATACAGCCTGAAATCAAGCCAACCATGAAAGGATTACTTACCAAGGTAAGAATACTTACCTTCCCTAAATATGCTTTATTCTGGATTTATTAAAAATAATATCTGGATGAAAAAGACTCCACAATAAAATTAATGCAAGCAAAATAGCTTTCCCACTAATTTACAAGCTGAACAGTCCAGAAGGACTATCAACTCATCAGCTTTTGGCATAACTTTTCTTTTGGTTGTTTGAGATTTGATTTGGTTATTGTGTTTTGTTTTCTGATTCACTAGTTCCTGTGCTGAGTTCTTCATTTGCACTTCATGGTACTTTGACACATGCATAAGTTTTTGTAGGTAATTACCTACTTTATTTCAGTAGAGAACTCTTTTTCTCAGCATTATTCACTGGGACAGAGTATTTCAAGATAGTAAGAAATACTGTATAAATGGATTTTTTTGTTTTCAAATCTTTTACTTCGTCAGCTTTCATTGCTTTAGGCCTGATCCAAAGCCAAATGAAAAACTCACACTGAGCTTTGGACGGAGCATCTAATGCTTTAATTCTTATGTCTGTAATTGAGTTGAGCAGTTTCAAGCATTTGTCTATTCATGCGGAGAGGAACCAAGGTGTTTATTCCAAACATCACCGAAGTTCAGAGAACGTGAAATGTAATCTGTATTTCTCTGGCTGTGCTTGCCCCTAAGTGTTCTGTAATTTCAGGTGAAACATGGATACTCCAAAAGGGTTTGGTGTACCCTAGTTGGAAAAATTCTTTATTATTTCCGTAATCAAGAAGACAAGGTAGGTCCCGTATTTGTTTCCTCGGTGAATGAAAGCTACATACTGGGGAAGACTGTAACAGTAAATTACAGTCATAGTAAGATACAGATTGGCCTGGGTAATGTATTCCCATTTTATTTTGATTAACAAACATTCAGACTTCACAGACTGCCAATTTGCAAGGTTCCTATCTAATAGGCAGTAATCCGGGGCACACCCGTTGGTCTACTTCTCCTGCAGGACTGAATACATTTTCTGCATCTTCTTATCCTTAGCCAAAGGGGACACTGATTAAGCTGACAGTTCAGGACTCCCTTTCTGACAGGTGTAAGACTCATCAAAAAAGACCTGACCCTCATTCCCTTCTGGAAGATGACCTTTTTAATGTATGTTTGCAGCGCAGCGACTGCTAATCTCAATAAATTAAATGTTCTTTTTATCCTTTGATTGACTTCTAAATCCTCTTCTTCAGTTTGTCACTGTGCCTCCACAATGCTGCAATAAGGGCAAAAAAGCCTAGCAGACCACAGAAAGTTTGTTACACTGTGGTTGTAGTGGGGAGGGGATCGTTTCTGATTCCCCACCAGAATTACGGAAACAGAGCTCACTGCCCTCAGCTGAGAAGGTGGACAGAAATGGAGATGGGGGAAGGAAAGAGTAGGAAGAGCAAATGATTTCTGAGACTTAGGAAAAAATTGTTTCAAGGAAGAAAAGAAAGAAATGGGATCCATTAAGCGTTAAGGTGCCCTCACAACATCCAATATCCTATAGGATACCAGGAGCTAAGAAGAGCAAGACCTGGCTCCTCCACTTTGGGCCTGACCAAAAGACCCTCCCTAACTCTGGGTTCTCTACCCACTCTTCTGAATATTGTCAGTCCTAATATTTCCAGACATATTTACCTACTGAGGTTGATAAAAGGACACTTCCTAGACACACTTTTTAGCTGTTGTCTCACTCCCATTGTATTGTGTCATGAACAAGCATCTTGACCATGGAGATTGGTCAGGAAAACGATCTTGGGGAAGTATACAAGAATTCTTCATGTTAATACCCCTGAAATTATGAACATTTATTTCATATGCTTATTACCTAGCTGCACCAAGTAGACAGTTGATGTTTGACAAAACGTCAAAACTCCACTGAGCCATTAAAACAGTTTAAAAAAATACAGAAAATATCCCTTGTTACTCCTAATCTATCCAAATTGTCATATTGGACCCAGTAATTCGTAGTCTTTGGATCAAGCTAGTTATTCCCTTTGTTATCCTTTCCTTTTTCTTTAAGTCACTTTTTGAACATTCAACTAAAGCTTGTATATAGAGCTAGAGAAATTTTTTAGCAGTAACCATCCTTCAGAGTATTTTATTTTAATTAGTCCTTGAAAGTGTAATATAGGGCCAGGGAATCAGATAAGTGTTGTTTCAGAGTATTAGGCTCCAGCTTATTTTACAGAGATGCTAAAAATTAACTTGCATTTCTCACCTATAAAGAAATCTCTATTTTTAAAGCATCTGAATTTACACTTTTCTATCTTTTAAGATTTTGTTTGTTAGCCAGCCCTTTAGAAACATCTAAGAAGTTTGATGGCTTTTCATGAATATTTCCTTCACATTTGGAACAAGTTTTACTGCTTTTTTTTTAAAGCAAAATTGAAACTAATTTACAAGCTTGTAATAGAACAGGAATGAGTAGAGTATTTTTTTTGAATACTACATAAGCAAAGTTTTCCAAAGCTAGTTCATTTTTAATATTCAAGAATTTGCTAATTAAAAACATATTTGTTGTAACTGAATGTGAGTGTGCAGAAATAAATTACACAATCTGCAGTGGTTATACAGTAATGGAATCCATTCAAGTGGACTACTTTTAAAATGGAATTCATATTCAAAAATCAGCCTCTGGTGTTTTAGTTAAACTGTTCCACTTAGTGAAGAAGTCAGTCTTGACTACTTGTATTTGGAATGGCATCGCTTAATCCTCAGAATCGATCCTGTTCCAAAAGTTAAATGTTTCAGAAGCACTATAGAAAACACAAGACACCACATGCATCTTTAATCTGTGGAGTGGAATAAAAAGCCACCACTATGCAACGCTTTCTTCAAAATAACTATCTTAACTGGTCACCTTATCAAATCACAATTCAAGAAACCCACTCTTGATTGAGTCAAACTTGCCACCTACTCTCCACACACATTTTCAATTTTTAAACAGTATTACTGAGAAGCTAACAGTCAACCTCAGGTGCGTTTCACTGTTGCTGATATTTTAAGACTATTTCTTTCAGGTTTACACATGAACATGTCACAGGAAAGAATCTAGTTGCAGTAGTGACCAACCACCATTTTGCCAAAGGGAAACATATCCTCTCTCTTTCTGCCAAATCACTAAGCATTGCTGGACATCACAAGCAATACAGAAACAATAGCCAAACCTTCTTCACTGCACCATTAAGTAATATTCCCTTGAACATCCCGATGCCTGAATGGCTGGAAAAAGAGCAGTGGTGCTGTAGGAAGGGAGAGACCTTTCTGTAAAGTAGCTGGCAAGGACTGTCATCTTCTGATAGTCTTGTCACCTCGTTGTGAAGATGGCATGCTGTTTTTGGATTCTTTGTGGTTTCCTGTTCATATTAGGTACTCAATAATTACTTCCATGAAAATTTCCCTTTGAACAGTTTTTTATATAGAATATTTCCTGATAAAAGTTCATAACTATATATAGAACATCAGGCTTAAGTACTGTGGTCTGTCAGGCTGGAGAATGAAACCAACTGAGAAGGTCCACCACACCAAAAATTTACCTTTTGAACTTATAGCATAGCATGAACAAATCTACATACTGTAACAGTACAGTGCTGTCCTCTCAAAGAAGCGATGATGATTAAGGTCCTAGGCTTGACACTGGGAATTTTCGATTGGAACTGGACTGGAGAGTCTGAAGAATTTCCTCTCTCCCTGTAACACAGACTTACTGCATTAATTGGATAGAGAAGCAGACCTGCAAATGGAATTACAGTTTTGCTCACTCTTGGACTTCGGCACATATCATTCTGCTTCTGCTGTTTATAACAGCTGGTTTATCTGGCATTCCTTGGCAGGACGTAAATAAATATAAATGGGTATTGATGGTATGTTTCTATTTCTATTTGTAGAATAAGAGATATAAAAGTAGTGTGCACTGAAGCGAGTATTTGCTCTCTGACTGCTTCTCTTACTTGCTTTTAGTTTCCTCTTGGTCAAATCAAGCTTTGGGAGGCTAAGGTTGAAGAAGTTGATAGATCATGTGATTCCGATGAAGATTATGAGGCTAGTGGCCGCAGTTTATTATCAACACATTACACTGTTGTTATCCATCCCAAAGATCAAGGACCCACTTATCTTCTTATAGGTTCTAAACATGAGAAGGTAATAAATGGACTTTTTCTTTGAGTTTAAATCACATATCTGTGACTATGGTGCTATGATATGAACATTTCCCAAAGAGGAGGGGAGGGGGGAAGGGCAGCTGAGATCAAGTTACTTTTTTTGCTATGCCACCTACCTTGTAGTTTGAAATAATAAACAAAGAAAGTCCTGCTTCATGAACACTGGTCCAACTTTGTCTGAGAGCCAGTGCTAACACAGGTAATCCTTTTTAAAATATCCAAAAATATGCAGGCTTGCCTACATAAGGAGATGGCGCAGAACATACGCTGTAAATTGATAGTTTCGCTCACATTTTACTGATTTGCAGACAGACCTTTAGCAGACCTTCCTGAGACGTTTTGGGATAATGTTACTATTTTCACTGATAACTAACTTCACAGACTAACTGTAGGGAAGACTTCCATCAGTGAAGTGAGAGAGACAGTTAAAAAACATATTTATTATTATTGCTTGATTGTTCTTAAGTAATCTTGTAGACCTTGTTCTGATTGCTGCCCTGCATCACTTAGCAATGATTTCTGAAGGTAAAAGAAAGAAGAGTGCCCTGTTCTGAAGAGAGCCCTGTTCAGTCTTCCCCACTTAATATTTGTAACATAGGGTGAGCATCAGTACAGGTGCAAAAGTAAAACAAAGGGCAGCTCCTCTGGGCTTCAGCAGGTGCATATGACGATGTTTTGAGTTGAGAGAAAAATCTTAATGAAAGAGCTCCTTCCAACATTCAGCTTCTGAGTTAATTCCTACAAAAACTGATGCTCACTGTTTTTAATGTTCTTGAGAAACTGGTGGAACAAATGAGTGGGCTGCTTTGTGTTTTTCTATTTTAGGACACATGGCTTTATCATCTGACAGTTGCAGCTGGAAGTACCAGTGCAAATGTTGGATCTGAGTTTGAACAACTTGTTTGCAAATTATTAAATACGGAAGGTGATAACAGTAAGTTTCTTTCTGTTTCAACATACTAATCTTTTAATACTTACCAGGTTCAGATAATACTTATCCTAAGTTTGTAAGACAATTTTCTGTAATAAAAACAGTACAAATTACAGTATTAGGCATACTTTGCAGACCTTTTAATGAGCACATACATGTGGAATTAGGTTTTTTTGGTCAATGTAAAACCATTAACCTTTTTGGCAGGTTTACTTTTCTGAATGACTTTCTACTACAGCAGAGCTATCCACTCTGTAAAACAGGACTACTGACACTAACCTGCTTTGTAAAACACTTTCAACAGGAGTGACAGCACTTTGAATCTCTAGTCTAAAGTATCATTAAGAAAACCATTAACAAAGTTATGCCTGTTCATGAATAAATACAACTATCTATGCCTTTTTTCTGTAAGACATTGAAATCAGTGAGAATGGAATTTCTGCTTGAGGTCAGAATTAAGAATAGTATTTGTAGAACAGACAAATAATTTGGAAATAATTTGGAAAAGTTAATAGATGCCCAACTCCCTTTGATATAGTGGATTTTTTTAAATGTCACTATATACCACTAGGTATATAACTGCATTTCCAAATTCTGATCCATTATACTACACAGAAAAAGTGTGTCTTAAAGGAAGAATATAGACCTCATAATACCAAGTTTACCTTAACAATATGTACTCTATGGTTTTATTTAGGAAACTTTTTGAATTCACATTTCTTATATAACCTCTTGAATTAGAGCAAGTGTTAGTACAGTTCTGAACACCAAATTCTGTTCAGTTGGAAATATACTTTAATATGCCTGTGGTAAAAGGAAGACTCAAGCCTCTTTTAATTCATCTCTAGGGACAGCTCACCTTAATGTTATACTAGTCCCCCCAAAAATTGCCATCCGTCACATCCCATGCTGCTATGGATAGACTAGTAGCTTCAAAAGGAGAGCAGTGCTAATATTCACCAGATAGATTCACCAGCAGACTCAGAACATCCCCACTTTGCTCTGGATTTTAAAGACAGCAAATGTCGTTTCTTTGTCTGCAAGAAACTGGTTGTCAAATTCTGACTCTTTAAGCACAAGTTACTGACAGACTCACTGACATTTTGTGCCAGCACATTGAAGACTTGTCTTGCACACTCTTGCTCAGATAATTATTCTTTATTCTCATGCAAAACCTCCTAGACATTAGAGGAACTGGTCTTGAGAACTTTTATTATTTTGAATAGTCTCACAGTTTGTAACAAAAGGTAGCCAGCAATCTTTTAGACTCATTCTCACTCTTCTAGATACAGGTACTTAAATTTAGAAGCCAGGTTCCACTACTGCATAGGAGGTAGTTTTGAGTTTCAGCAGAAAGAAACTGATTTAATACCCAAGAGCTTTACCTCACTGAGAATCTTTATTGACCCCACCATACAGTGAGGCCCAAAGAAGTTATAGAGTGTAGGGAGAGGGAGATGACTCTACCTCGGCAATTTGTCTTCTCAATATTGCTGTACTCAGTCCAGATGGACTTAGGTACATGTGAACAGTGAAGGGATGCAACAATGTTGAGTGAGAGAACTCGCTTTACCAAACAAAACAAAAAAACCAATTCCCCCCGAAACTTAAGAATTTTTGCTCTCGTTTCTTAAGACAGCAAATTTCATTTGATTGTATTCCCTGTGTGTGTGTCTGTCTCCCACTCCCACAATAATTTTTGAATGTAATGATTAAGTTCAGTTAGTTGTATTAGTGCTTTAAAGATAGTTTCTTTCTTGCAAGTGTTGTGAAAAGAAGCACTTGGGTAGGCAAGAGATTCAGTTAATGCTATCATTGGCAGAAATACCACATTGGATCCCAAAGAATCTGGAAGACTTTCATTAAATACAAGAGTATTCTATTCTTGGGTCTAGAATCAAGATGAGCTAAGCAAACTGAAGTCGAAATGTATTGTTATTTTTCTTACAGACTCAGACAACTTAGTATTTCTGTTAAAGTGACCTGCCTCTGTACCATTTCGAGCAGCAATGTCATAAAATTAGGAAATAGTTCAGTCTGTGGGTGGGAATGACATCTTAGGGAAGAATCCACATTCTCAGAAGCTGACTGATTTAGCAAATTGGACTCTTCTAATACATGTAAGAGTTCAAAAGTTTTAAGTGTGGAATCTGGAAGAAATTAAGTCTGCAGAAAGATATTGGACCAAATGTTTGAAGAAAAATTGCAACTGTGAAAAGAATAGGTACTTGCTAGAAGAAATGGTTAGATGGGCATTTGCTTTCCTTCTGAATCTATTTGAGGCCATATCTTCTTCCTGAGTTGCTATTTAATGAGGTGTTAGCGTGCTGTCATGTTAAAGGTTACACCTTTTAGATGGTAAGTCAGATGTTTGCAGTCTTTAAAGATGCTAGAGCATTTAAAAAAATAATAATAAAATTTAAGTTTCAGTTGTTTCTGATTACCAGAATTGGCCCTGAAATGTCAAATGAGAAAAGTAGTGTTCTAGTGTTAAAGGTATACTTTTAAAGTATTTCTGTAATTCACTCCAGAATTATCAGTACTTTAACAGTGAGCCAAATGATCCTTGAGCTATGAAGCTTGTTGCTAAAGCTTGTCTAATGTTTTGTTTCTCTTTGAATGATGAGCCAAAGTTTAAATTTACAGTACTGAATTATTAATTGCAAGAAACATGTATTTTATCCATTCAGCTTCTCAGATTTGGAGACATCCTACCCTTTGCCACAGCAAAGAAGGAATTGCTTCCCCTCTTACAACGTTACCATCAGAGGCCTTGCAAACTGAAGCAATTAAATTATTTAAGGTAAAATCATAGTAAATGCGTTTTTAATTTTGTGCATATATTTGGCTGATGTTCAACAGATCTGAAAAGAGAAATTTACTCCTTTATCTTTAGTGGAGGGACTAAACTAACTAGTGGACAGACAGTAGCAGAGTGTCCCCACACTATCTCACCACAGTCAGTCAAATTTCAGTAAGAACAAAGGTAGGTGACAGTTCTGTTGTATACTTTTTTAATCAGCTATACTACAGAAGACATTTTTAAAATCTGAAGAAAAACTAGACAAAGCCAAATTTTCTGATTTAAGCAGTCATGGATTGATTCAAATTGAGATAGAAGGCAGAGATTCTACTGTTCTTTTTTTATAAAAAGAAAACATTCTTACTATGAGTAGCAATTCAGTCTTGAAAGACTGAAACAAGATGAAAAATAATAATTATGTGTTCCAGTAATATAAATAGAGAAAATATTACAGAGTAAGATTCTTGAAAGTATTTCACAACAGTTTTATGAGTTCACTTTTAAAGATTTTTGTACACCTTTAAAAATGCACATATGTGTATCTCACAGCTGTAGTGAAAGGGCTTTATGGTTAAGAGAAGTACAGTAATTCATAGCTGCTGTGCTTCAGCTAATTTCTTGAGCATTTTTGTGTGCAGATAAGACCTTTTATCTTTTCTGGTGAAAGGCCAGATGGTTGATAACTATGAGAAGGAGGGTGCTGCAATTCCATTAACCTTACTTCTCCTCTCCTATGCTCACCCAAGTAAAACCTCTCCTGAACTTTAACCAAATGTCATTAAGTCTACTTCAGAAAAAAATATATATCGTTTCTGTTTTATCTGTATGTTACAGAATGTGCATTTTGTGTACATTACATTCTGCACAATACATTACAAGTTGGAAGGCACAGTACTTGGATAAATGAACTGTCTCCACAGAGACTGCACAAATTCCCTGCAGCATGAACTATCTTGGGAATTTTGGTGTAATGGTCAGGATCTAGAAAGGAATTCAAGACAAGCACCATATGTTCAGTCACAGTCACTTGTAGACAAACTTTCCAGCTTGTTTGTCTGAAACATTTGAAGTACTTTAAAGTACTTCCATTTTATTTTCTGCAGTCCTACAGCATGAAAATTTAAATTTATACTTCCCTCATAATAATAAACAGATATCTATGTGGAAATCACATTCTGAAGTATATTTTGTACCTAATTCAGATCACAGACATTTGCCTAAAATAAATAAGAAAAAGATGGCTCATGCAACTTTTATTAAAACCTTGTATAAATCAGTTTAAAAGTCAGGTAGAAAATTGATTTAGAAACAGAGAAGGTAGTGCTTCAGTTATTTCACTGCTGAAAAAATTGGTCCTGTGCATTCATGTTGTTTTCGGATAGGCTCGAGTTTCCATCTATCTCTTGTATTTTGTTTATATACTTTGAAAATTCATCTTTAAGCACCTGTTTTAGTAAGTGAATTTAATTATCATAACCAAGAGAATTATTGTATAGACTAAATGGAATAAGTGATATATAAGTTTTCTTCTAGTACAGCTCTACCACCACTCAACTTTCCTAAGATAGTACTGGCAATAGGAAAGGTTATGCTTATTCACAGTAAAAATAGCAATGAAAGCCAAGAAGCAAAACAAATACTTACGAGTCATGGCTTTTTTATTTGTGCATGTTCTGCCATGTTGTGCTCACTATTTGCACAAAAGGGTTTTATACTGGCTGCCGCTGTGAGCTGTCTACCTTGGGTTTTAAACCCCTGTGACAGGGGCAAGTTACCTTCAGTATGTCCTTAAACTTGCCTAACACCACAACAGTTCCAGCTCATACTACAGCTCACTCCATTTAGATATCTGCCTCACTTTATCTTTCCCCAATCTTAAAAACAATGCATTTTTAAAAGCTATTTCCTCTTAAGTCTTTCTGTTTAGCTTTTCATCCATTCTGGCTATTTTTCACCTCTTTTAGCAGAGACAGCAGGGTTTTCTTAGTCTATTGATATACTGATTAATTGAAACTTCAATTCAGCTTATTTTTATTATGCAAAACCTCTAAAAGATTTGTTGCAGCTTTGTATATAAACTCACTTACTTATTATTTTATATCTAGACCTGCCAGTTGTTTATAAATGCTGCAGTTGACTCTCCTGCCATTGATTACCACGTATCTTTGGCCCAAAGTGCTTTGCAGATCTGCCTCACACATCCTGAACTTCAGAATGAGATCTGTTGCCAGCTTATTAAACAGACTAGACGTCGACATCCACAAAACCAGGCAGGACCAATACAGGTAACCCAATATTTGTCTTAATGGTGTGTATTACAACAGCAGTGAAGGAACTGTGCAGAGAGGGTTAAGAATGACAGAGGGATCTGCACTGCTGTAGTATCCGCTTACTTAAAGTCAGATAAAGAACTGAAAGAACATCTCCTCATTTTTAAAGGCTGAACATGCAATTGGCTCCCTTCAAGTCAAGCATTAAGTAAGACATAGTATATGGAACCTCATTCTCCTGTCTTTTACTACATCTTTCTTAAGATAGGTGCTGCATCAGGAAGCGTGGCAGACTAAACCGCATGACACATGGCTCTACAGACATGTGTGAAAAAAGCTGTAGTGAGCTCTGCTGTGGCATCTCAGATATGCCCAGTTTTTTTGATAGATGTCATCCTTTATTGTCTCTTGCTATTCTGCATACAACCTACATGCCAGATAATGCATATATAATTGTAATTTTTCACCTTGGTCCATTGCCAGCTATTCAGCGGTATCCAAATGTGTTACAACTAAATGCATTAAAACTGAAAGGAAAGACAGTACTCTGTAGCACTAACAGAACTGGAACAATAGTGCATGCGATGTAGCAATACATACAGAAGGAGATGAATCCGAAAATGAGAAAGGAAATTACCATATTAAGGCTTTTGTAATAGACACTTTTTTCTCCTCAAACTTGCCAAAAAAAGTAGGATACGGCCAGTAGGCATATGTATTATCTAGAAATTGCCCATATCATGAGTGTGGCCAGTATGTGCATCACGCCCAAAAAGCTTTCATGACAGATATAGCATGTTGATGTCAGTTAGTGCAAGCTCAAGTTACATACAGCTGATCAGTTTAAAGTAACTATAGTCCTTTGTTACTTTTGTACCATTAGTAAGGCCCTCCCTCTGTACAGGTAAATAAATCATTGCCATCAGTAGTGGCCACTGTCATGATTATAAGGGTTAATGTATTCAGTAAAATATTGGTAGCCTCACACAATTTTTTTAAGTCCTGGTTTATTAACTAAATTATGCTGTAGTCTCCCATACTTGCTTCTATTACAGTGTCTTCCTGAAACAAAGGTGATGCCATCCTCCAACAAACTACAGTATGTAATAATAGGGTATATCTATGCCTGTGCTGTCAAATTTCTGTTTGACACCAGGCAAGTCAGATAAACTAAACTGCCCATCAGGTAGAAGAACCCTGTTCTCTAAATTCTGAACTGAACCATTGGTACAACGGTGAGAAAAGTAGTTGCAAAAGTAGTGAGTCTGCACCCAGAGTACATGAGAGTAGTATGCGTTAAGTGAGGCTTGTAGATACATTCTGAACTATGAGAATATACCAAAAATACTGAATAATTGTTTGTTCAATAGTTACTATCCATTTGGTAGGAGGAAGACATTTTATGTGTTATATCATAATGCATGTGAAAAGGAGAGCTGAATTAAAATTGCACAGGCTTCTCCTCATTTCTTAGTGCTCGACCTTGCAGCCTTAATACTTTTATCCTGTATATTAACTGCTCTTTATACAAACTGACCTACTCTCCCATTTCCAGCCCCCAAATAAACATGCTGTAAAACATGTTTGTATTTACACAAGTAAATAGAAAGAGAGCATTTTTGGCCTTCTGATGAGGTAACATCCACATTTACTCAGCTTTTTTTCTGTTTTATTTTTTTCTTCCAATTTACAATTGTCTGTTATTTGATTTGGCACAGTAAGCTGCACTGCTGGCCAGCAACCACAGAAAGTCTTACTTTATAAGATGTTTAAAACAGTGAATGTCTTCCTTTTGTCCAGGGCTTGCAGCTCTTGGCTCTCTGCGTTGGACTCTTTCTCCCCCAGCACCCATTCCTTTGGCTTCTTAAACTTCATTTAAAGAAGAACGCAGATTCCAGGTGTGCCTGAACATTATTAACCAGCTAGGTGGCTAATCTTTCTTAAATACCTTACTTTCAGTCTTTACTTAATGTTTAAGAACTTAACATAAATGTTTAAATACATTTTAATAGAATTGTGCTCCAGTGCCACTAAACTATTGTACATGTTACTTCTGTGCATCATTTGGAAAAGTTATCCCTTTTTTTGGAAAACATTCTGCTATGGAATTCTGGCTATATGTTGCAAAAGCATAAAACCCAAAATAGAGCAGTTACACTCTGAGCCATGTTCATCTTTAGCAAAACTCTGTTGGTTTCAGTGGACTTACTCTCCTTCTAAATCCATATGGAAAAAATGTGTTGGAAATCTTGCAGTGAAATCTTCGTACTCCTCCCATTTGACTTCTCCTAAGGGATTTACTCACAGTTAACTGTCCTTTCAGTCAGTCCACAAAAAATGCCTTATATCTCCTTTTCTGTCACAGGACTGAGTTTGGGAAATACGCAATATATTGTCAGCGCTGTGTAGAGCGTACCCAGCAGAACGGAGACCGAGAAGCCAGACCTTCCAGAATGGAAATCCTTTCAACCCTTCTGAGAAATCCCTATCACCATTCCCTGCCCTTTAGCATTCCAGTTCATTTCATGAATGGTATATATCAGGTAATGCCAAGTATAACACAAAATCTAAGCTGTCCCAACCTCATGCTATTAGCATATTCATGGAGCAGTATATCAGAAACAGAATTATAAGTGTTAAGGTAAATATGGCTCAAGTTTTATATTTGCCAGTGTTAGCAATGGAAGGCACAAAGTACTTGAATCATATTTGACCAATGAAGTGTAGAGATTTGAAAAAAAGAATCCTTTAAAAGAAAAAAAATGCCTAAGAATGTGAAATATTAAAGTTTTGTTTCTTATTTAACCTGACCACCAGATGAATGAATTAGACTGCAGAAAAGAGGAAGGTACTAAATTCCTTTCATCAGAAATCTTGAAAGTCAAATATGTCACTGAAGGCCTGAAAGCACATCTGTGACTCCCATTAACACTCACTGAAGGATAACTATATTTGTTGGAGAACAAACACAGCTTCCTTCTTAACTCTTTTTGGGCTTCATCTGTCAAAGCCTGTAGGAAACTTTCTGCAGACTAGTTCAAGTTGTGTTTCTAACACTGGGAGCTGGCTGAAAGATCTTTAACAACTTACAGTATTCCTAGATAGAAAATTACTTTTAAAATGAAATGAAAGCTGTATTGAATAATCTTTTTATCACAGAAGAAAACTCTGCTTTTTTTTCTCTAAGCCTTTTTAATCACTGTGTCCAGTAAAACAGAAAAATCAAAATATATCTAAATCTTCATCTTAGAAAGTTTCAAACTGAAGTTAAAGATAAAAAAGAAACAACTGCTCATTAGTTATTTATTTATTGATCAAAAAAGCATTCTTGCAAGGGCTATGAAAACATGTAATTACAAAATAAATTACTTCAGTGGGATAAACATTCTTCAGTAAATAATCATTTAGAGTGGTATTTAAAACTCCTGTATTCATGTCTAAAGCTAGACTTAGCAGTACTGGTTAAATTTCCACCACTGAGAAGACCAAAATAGAAGGATTTCCAAGATCCATCTTCCAAGACATTTCTTTCCCAATTAGAGTAAAATGCCTTCTTCAATATGCCAAATACAGCAAAAAGCCCTCAGAAAAGAGATTTAAGAGAACGTCTTGCTAAAATGCTAATACACTAGTATTACAGACAAAAAAATAGAATTCGGGAAACAAATCTTAGAAGGCTATATAGCACTGATTTAACACTACAAAATATTTCAGATCTGCCAAGACAAAGATAATCTAATATCCTTCTGAAGTTGCACATCATGAAAAATGATTAATAATCTCATTTGTTTCATCATCCTATTGAAAAGTATAGGAAGTGATAATTTTCCTCCTTTTTAAGTGTTGTTTACCACAAAATCTCACATACTAGACTGCTTTTTGTTGAATAAATTCAAGTGTAGCAAATGCAAAAAACCCGACTAGTATAAACAAAAAAATTAAAAAATAGAAATGCATTTCGTTAGTGACCTTTCGTTTCATAAACAAAATGCAATAGGTACAATCTGCTGAGAGGTTAGTAAATCTTTTGATGGAGAGAAACTCCACTAAATTGACTTTATATGTAGAAATCTTGTCTCTTTTCCAAACCCTTAATGGAAGTTTTAAAGTTCCAATGACAATAAGCTATTCACAGGGAATGGAATGGGTCTTCTATCCCCATTATTATTCTAGAGGTATATTATTATTCTTAAAAATCTTACTTTTTTTTTTAAGTTTGACAGCAAAATATATTTTGCATGTTTTTAGGTTGTTGGCTTTGATGCCTCAACCACAGTGGAGGAATTTCTGAACACCCTGAACCAGGATACAGGAATGAGGAAACCAGCTCAGTCAGGATTTGCACTGTTTTCTGATGATCCCTCTGGCAAGGATATAGAGCACTGTCTTCAAGGGAACATCAAGGTAAACAAGAGGCTTTAATGAGCTCTGCATATAAAACAACAAAATATCTTCATTTTACAGAGCTCTTTTCTGACAATGTAAAGGAAAACATTTACCAGGCTCAAAAAATACCATGTTTTCAATTGCTGAAATTCATTTAGTGAGATATTTTTGAAAGCTTTGCCTGGGAGACTGATATTAGTCATGGAAGTAACAGCTGGAGTTAAAGAAGAAAGTAACCTGTTACTAATTGCTGTCCTTTAAAATCAAAAAGCAATTGCAGTCCAATGTGCATTTAAAGATGTCAGTTAGAATTTCTGGTATAGCCCCAAAAGATGACCATTTAAAGTCCAAAAGGTCAGTGATACTAGGGCAGGGATCCTGGGGAGGAAAAAAAAAAGGTTCCTTATTTAAATACAGAATAATTAGGGTTCAGTTCAATGGTTGGTTTATTGTTCTGGATTCTGAAGTTTTAGTTCCTTCTACTACTAGAATTAAATGATTTGCAGTAAAAATTGGCAAAATGCCATATAATCTCTTTTAGTAAAATATTAGGTATTTTCCAGGTCTTTAAGCAATTAGAAAATACTGAACTCTTTGTGCTTCTATCAAGTAGTCTTTTGCAGCCCTTGGCCAGTGTTCACAGCTGCACTTTGAGTCACAAGGGAAGGTACATCCAGGTCTTAGTGACAAACAAGCAGGGTCATCACGATCAGCTCTCTTACCCCACCAGAAATAATTACAGCATGGAAAGCAAAACATAAAAAAAAAAATACTTATTTTCTTGGCAAATGCAAGGGTTGGAACTTCCTTTGGAAGCCGTTCATGTTGCTGCTTCCAGAAAGGCTCTTTTATGAAAGAATGGTGACATTAAGTCCAGAAGGGCTCACAGAGCTGCCGTGCTGCCTCCTCCCCATCTGCCCACCCATGCATGTACACTGCTCATCAGAAAGCACTCTTCCTGCATTACAACAAACTTTGTGCAAACATTGTAACAAACTGTTGCTACAAAGGACCTCAAAAACTCCAGCGTGCAGCAGAAAGAGAAGGCCAAGAGCACTTGATTAATTATATAACAACTTGCTCTGTATAATTACATATTCATTGGCTGCTGCTACATTAAGTACCTGGTCTTTCCATGTAAGCATGTTATGGCTCATTTCCAAAGTTAATGTGTGTGTAGTAGAATAAACAAACAACAGAAAAAAGTATTTAATAAACACTGTAACTAAGAACTGCTAGCAAAATTTGTCTGTCAGTAAGTTAAAAAATTCAAGCTATTTAAGTTTCTGATATGTCATAAGGAAAGAATATTTAAATAAGTAGACAATTTCATTCAAATGTGCTTTTTTTGAAAGATGAATACATGGAAAAGTCAGCTTTGTATTGCTTTCCTTCTAGATCTGTGACATTATTTCAAAATGGGAGCAAGCCTCCAAAGAACAACATCCTGGGAAATGTGAAGGCACAAGGACCGTCCGCCTTACTTATAAAAATAGGTTTGTAATAGCAAGTATAACTTCTTTGCCTTGTCCTGGGGATGTTTTTTTTTTTTTTTTTTCTGGAGGGTTTCTTCATCTGAAAAATACTGGCTGACTCAGAGCTTGCAACAGAAATAGTAAATGGGTGTAACCGGAGCAATTTTTTTTTCTAAACGATAGCTAATTTTTTCTACCTCATAAGATGTGAGCAGGGTTGCTAAAAAAGAGAGGCTACACTGAACTCATAGTAAAATTAAGTATTTACCCACTGGTTTAAGTGCAGGTGTTGCTCTGATAATGTGTTTTGATGCTGACATAAACATGTCACATTCAGAGCAGATACTAATCCTCATGGCTAATGCATTTCCCGTATCTCCTCTATTTAATAACTTTCTGTCGTCTGTAGGCTCTACTTTGCAGTTCAAGTCCATGGGGAGACAGACAGAGAGAAGCTGCTGTTAGTATATCAGACAAATGATCAAATAGTCAATGGACTTTTCCCTGTAAACAAAGAACTGGCAATGGAATTGACAGCCCTTCTAGCACAGGTAATCTTTGTGAATTAATAATAAAATAATGACTCACACAGCAGTTTTACAGATCCAAAAACTTCAACAAATTAAGTGACTGGTCCAGGATTGCTTGATAGTGACCTCTGCCTTTTAAACCTGACAATGCAAGAAATAGATTGGGTTGGAGGCTGTGCAGGGCTAACTTCTATACTTCAGGGGAAATGCTCTATGGCATACACTGCTATTGGCATCAGTATGGATAAAACATTTGTTACACCCTTCGTAGTCAGGCCCTCTTTGATCAGCTGTTGTATAATCGTGTGTCGCCTCTTCATTCAGTATTCCTTAAATAATTTCTGCAGGTTAGTACACCATCGTAACAGCTGTTTAATCAAAGCCTAAAACTCCTTTAGCAGACATGGTCCGGATAAAATCTGTTTTATTTTTAAAAAATTAAAGACTCAAGAGAAAGTTGTTGAGAAAATTATTTGATGGTGTTACTCAAAATATCTAAACTGGTTTATATCAGCAGAGGATCTAGCAATCTTGGAGTAGAACTGGAAAGTTTCATACTTTATATTTGTATAATTTATACTTGACATTTATCTTTTTGCATGGTAAATTTCAATAAGTAAAAATAAAATGATTTACATGACTTTTATATCAGTGAAAATATATGTTAATTGACAAACTGCTTTTCATTTTCTATTTAGTAAGATATAGGAAAAGATATCTAATACCCACCTACAAAATTACTCTGCAGTAACAAATACCTTCTTTTCAATGGTCTTTCTCTTAGATAGAGATTGGAGATTTTGAAAGGCCTTTCTCAACTCCAGCAGGGCAGGTCACTTCCCAATCCAAGTCCAGTCAAACATTAAAACAAGTTTTGGAGAGATTCTATCCTAAGAGATATAGGCATGGTTGTTCAGAGGAACAATTAAGGTGAGATGTATTTTACTATTTAGATTCTCTAAAAATTTTGAGGTAAAATGAGGAATTTTAAAATGATCATTATATACAACTTAAAGTTATGCCATATTTGCCAAGAACTGTCTTTGAAACTGATACTCTTACCGAATTCAAGGTCCTATTTCATCTGTGTATTTCTCATCTAAAGAGTGCCATTATTAAGTATGCATTCCAGCAAAACCCTCTTAACTTTTAAAACAGATAAGTTACTACACAGGGTTACAAAACCCAGAGATTTTGCAATTCTTATTTTTCTTACTCAGCAAAGCTAAATTAGGACTGTACACAGGCTAAGGAACTGCTGAAAATAAAGGACATGGGGATCTGGTTTGAGTGTTTGCTACTCAAATACACAATCCCTTGGAGTCGGTCAAACCAGCAGTACAGTAACTTGGTAATGTTTCACTTAATTTAAAATGAATAATCTGGAGGACATTTCACTCAACACCTGTTAACGCAGCGAATAGCAGAGCAGCATAACAAGCTATCCAAAGTAAATGTTTTAGCATTACTGAAATCCAATAAACATTACACAAGTATTTTCCTCATTCTTTACTACAGGGTTGAGAAAGTTTAAAACTATTGTCACATGCACAAAGTAACATTATTACATCCTCAAAAGATAACAGGGACTTGCAGAAGTATACAAACAACAAATAGAAAGTTATGCAATTAATTTCAAAGAACAAAGTGTAAGTGGTACCAGATTAGACTTAATTCATGGAGGATATGTCAAACATCAGTTAAACTATTCAAGTAGTCCCTAAGCTACCAATTGCCAGAAGCTGGAAGTCTGTAGCAGAGGAAGTAGCACTCTGTCCTGGCCCTGTTTCTTGTACTCTTGCTAAGGGTGCAGTTTGACTTCATAAAATTCCTGTAAGAGCGAGCTGCAGCTGAAAGAGTTCTCCTTTACTACACATTCCACCTCCCTTTTTGGGGGCTGGATCTAATGATCCTGTGGCTTGCAGGGTAAGTCATTCCTGCCAGTCAATGTGCTAGAAAGGTATTCTGGTTTTTTTGGAGAATTATTTTTCCATAGGATCATTTTACTGAATCAACTCACTGTGGGGCCACAAAAGAAAAGAGCCAGTGTGAATGCATCATGCATGAGGACCACCGCTTTTTGTCGCAGCCCTATCAGATGCAGTGTAAAAGAGATAGCATTAAGCTGTATCTTCCACATCTACTGCTAGCCACAGGTAAAGATAGGTGCTAAGCTAGATAGACTTTTGGAATGACAACTGGTGTTGCTGTTGAGTACTGATAAAGGTAGATTGTTTATCTGTAGAGACTCATTAATAGCTGTACTAGACTTTTCCCTTTATGCTGCTACTGCTACATCAATATTTAATCATAATGTTGCAGAAATGAGTAGATACCTTGTCATTTTCATGTGCATAAAAATATTAAATGTTGTTTTGGATTTATTTAATACTGTATAAGTGATAGTTGTTGCATTAACTTAAATTATCATTTTAACAAATGGATTTTTTTTGCTCATTAAACTTGCTGTGGGTAAGCATTTAAATTCCTTTCAATAACTAAATTACATATTTCATTTCAATAGACAGCTTTGTCAGCGATTGTCTACAAGATGGATGGCTCTCAGGGGGCACAGTGCTGCAGACTGTGTGCGCATTTATCTCAGTGTAGCCAGAAAATGGTCCTTCTTTGGTGCTAAATTGTTTGCAGCAAAAGTAAGAAACTTTACTGAGTTTGAGTGGTGGGTTTTTAATATAAATACAATTTGAAAAGAGTAATACCTTTTGTTGAAAATGAGTGTGATGCACATGTGCTGACTGAATCTCTTGTCAAATTACTAATTTGTTTAAGCCATACACTGGTGAAATGTAATAGTCAAAGTAATAGGTATACCGTAATAATAACTTTCTAATACACTTATTACTTCTCTCACATTATTAATCTAGGCAGTATCTTTTCATTTTCTTATATCTTAGTTTGAGACAGTCTTCTTGTTTCAGACCTTTTGTGTCTGATAACTATTAGAATATTGGAAAGGTGTCGTTAGCTGACTACTGGAGCTGAACCTTGCAGAAGCCCTAAATGTGTGGTATTTAGAGTACTCCCTCCTGTGCTGGCCTTTCAGTTACTGTTAAGCCATGAGTATCTTAATTCTCTTGATTCAAATAACAACTATGTAAAATAAAACTGCTGTTTCCTCCCTTACCTCCTATTACATAATCCCCAAATATGTATGTTAAATGCTTGTCAGCACTCTTCATTTCATGCATAGACATATGTGCTAGTGAACTTTAAAATGCCAGATTTTTTTCTTTTTTTCTTTTTTTTTTTTTTAGTAAAACTGTGTAGTTTATTGGACTAAGCATAGAGGTATGCTTTAAGAATATTAGGTTCAGTTCATAGTTCTGCCACTGGCCTCCTACATGGCTTTGGCAGCCACCCCAGTTCCTTTACATCAGTTCTCTTCCAGCGTAAATCTCCGTAAGACATGCGGATGAAGAGAGCTCTATAATACCTGCTTGTTATTAACCAGTTAAATATTGCCTCACTTTAAAGCTGTAAAGTTGTAAAGAACATTTCTCTTTATAGCCCATAGCAACATCCTCACTTGAGAAGTCTTTCATATGGTTTGCTGTACATGAAGATGGCATAAGCATCCTAGATTACAGCTCTATGGTAAGGGAACATTTTTTAAAATTTTGGTCAAAGTAGATTTTAATACTGAGCAATCAGGGAGATTCACCACCACCATAGCATACAAAAGATGGCATTTGCCATGATGGTAAGTTATCTAGTCTTTCTCTTGAAGCAAAAATTCATTCCTTTCAACATGCTTTAATGTTGTTATCATTGTTCTAGTAGCATGATAATAGAAGCAAATAATGATTTTTTGCACTGAATGTATTTTTGTTTATCAGATACAGTTTTTATATCTTTTAATGAAATGTTAATGTTTTAATCATTCAGATGTCAGGAGATCCATAGTTACAGTTCTTACAATAACATTAATTTTCTCCTCTTGGAGACTTTAATTTTCCATTATTATTCATAATACATACACTCTGCAAAGTGCAGTTACATAAAAAGATTGTTATTTTCATTGTATTATTTTTGTTTAATAGCAGGTAATATAACCCAGTGTTATTTAATTATGTCATCTTAAGCGCTGATTTTTCTTTGATTTGCAATAAAAGTTTTTACAGAAAACAATTAATGGTAATCAGCATAAAAAGGCAATGCCTGAGAAGATCCTTGCTTTAATTCATATCCTGCAAAGAAATAGAATGGCATGTTGCTATTATCAAGTGCTAATATTGAATTTCAGAAAATTAAAATCTCAACTTTATAATTGTATTGATATGGGCCTTTTCATTATGTTTCTTTGTATTTAAAAAGGATTAATAAAACAAAACAAAGAGAGGAGAGCTGTACAGCAGCTCTGTACAGATAACAAGCAAAATGAGCTTGCATCAGCCTGCAGAAGGCTCTATAAACACTATCTACTTGCAGAGCTAGTTACAGCACTTCTGAACAGCATTCATTTGTGTGTATGTAAATTACATCACTGCACAGAAAGAAATCCTGGGGTTAAATCCCTTTAGAAGTCATACACTCTGCCATTTAACTTATTTAGACTCTGCTTCAATTCCAAGTGGAATTCCTATAATTAACTTCTCTCAAAGACAGTCAAGACTTGTATAACTTGAATTATATACCTGAGCTGAAACCTGTTCAAAATATTTTTTATCTAAATTACCTGGAATAGAAACAGAGGTCAAACTTCCATGTGGTAGTCTTACCATCTGCAATGGAAATTGCTCATAGTGAAGGTCTGAATGAATCTATCCCAAAGTTTACAATTAATTTCAAGATTTGTAAGAGGCTAACACCAACATTTTGAAAAATAGATATGTAGTTATATTTTTGAAAGAAGTATTTGTCATAATTTCTTTTCCTGCATTTACCTGCTTATAGCTTTGTGTTTTGTTTTTTGGGTTTTCTTTTTTAAGCGATTAACAGTTTCATATACATATAAGAGTCTGATGACTTTTGGAGGCTATCAAGATGATTTTATGTTGGTTGTTAACAATGCTCAGACAAAGGACAAATCAACTGAAAAACTCCTTTTTGCCATGACAAAACCAAAGGTTGGTGTACTACCTGAAATACTTTCCCACCATCTGCTGCTTTTTTACTTTTTGTAGGGGGTAATCCTTAACAGATGTAAAAGATGAAACACTTTATTTATTCCTAGCATCCTCAGGATATTGACTTTTGCTAGATGGTTTTGGAGAGCAAAACAATTAGTAATACAAAATAAGAGCTATCAGTGAGGGCACTGATGCTTCTTTTCTTTTAATGTCCTTTTCTGTAGCGTTCCAAATTTTTCATGTAAGGATAAAGGACAGGAAGTACAGACATTATCTAAAAATTAGTCTGCTTAATCAAGGCCATAGATAATTTTTTAAAAGCCACCGTGTTGTACAGTGGCCTTCTGAAAGATCTGTCACTTCTTAAAAATTCTAAGATTTTTTTTCTTTGGTAAAGAAACTGTTCTTGCTTTTTAAAATCTAGATTCTCTCTTTCACTGATAGGATTGACTATATCAAAAAGGAAGCATAGAGTTCTAAGTCTCTTGCTGTAAGCCAGAACAATCTGTGAAGCAAAATATGAAATCCCACATATAAATGTGGGTCAAATCATTACTGTGGTTTCCCTCAGACTATGCCCTCATAGGCAAGGTTTTGTGGATTGCAAAGAGAAAGGATGGTACAAAGCTCCCAGGTGTCTCCATGCCTTCTGTCTACTCTGCATCTTTAGTCCTTGAGCACTAGATAACTAGAAAAAGTGAGGGAACGCATTGCAAAAGTTTTTTCCAAAGAGCAACATCTTTCGGACTTCAAAATATCTCTCGAAGAAGTGATAGAAGCCACCTGTTTGAATCATTCAAAACTGTGTTAGACAAAGCATCCAGCATGCTGTTGGGAATAACAAATCTTTATTGGCAAGTTGAGATAGAAGAAAGCTCTACTAGGCATTTCCTTTCTCCCTCTCATCACTAATTTAATAAAGTGCAAGTGCTTCTGCAGTTGATGGTGATTGTCACTTGCTGAAAAGTTAGCTATTTTTCCAGCAGTCAAAACACATCACTGTATTTTTCAAAGAGATTTGTATGTTCCTGTTACAGATTCTTGAGATCACTCTACTGATTGCCAGCTATATTAACAACTTTCATCAGCAAAAAGGAGCTGCTCATCATCTCTCTGCTCCAGCACTACTGACACCTCAAAGTGGACAGAAACTCAAGGAAATGGGGAGTCAGCCACTTCTCACAAACAACAGACCAACTAAATGTCCCACTTTGTTATGAAAGGATTAGGTATCGTGATAATGTGCCGTATTTATATGGTTTCTATACTGATTGAACACTTTCTGGTGTGCAAGATATAGCATAAGCAGGTCTATAAACAAAAGAAAGGTGGATAGGTTTACATTCATTTCAGTCATATGTAACAGAAGCCCTTATTCAGTTAAAACCCTGGCCCAACCTGGAATGATGATGATGAGCCCGTTTCTGGATTCTCCTTTATTGCGGGTGGCTTGTCCCTACAGCTCAAAAATAAATGTGCCTGATGCTAGTGATGGGGAAAGGTGGCCTTAGGAACAATTCTATAGGTTTTAGTCATTTTTGAAATGTTTTCTCAGGGACCAAACCATCTTCAACTCTTCAACTCTATTTTTCAAAATTATACAAGTTGTATAACCTTAACTATGAAAAAGAATTTTTGTTTTAAAAGAAAGCTTTAACACAGAAAGTTTTCCATCTCCAGCACCCCTCCTTATTTGCAATACAAGCACCATGGGACTAAAAAGAATGAATTAATTTGTTTCTACATTTTGGGTTTTTTTTAAGACAGAAACACATCCTATAACTATCATAAATCTAAAGTGTATTCTCATGAATACTTTTAGCCTTTGTTGTAAAGCTATTTGCTTGGCAAAACTTCAGCCTTGGCCTGGTTAATTTCTAAATAATCCCTCTCTGCCCTTAGCATTTTGGAAAAATCTAAATTGGACAGGCATTGTATTTAGTATAGTTTTATTAAACAAGAACCCCTACCTAATTTCTTCTTTAACCCAAAATAATAATATAATCCAAATACGAGAATGACTCACAATTCAAAACAAGAACACAGAAAGCCATTGTTTGAATTGCTGTGTGTAATCTTGGAGATATAAGTGACATATAATATCTGATGTGTATAATGTATATACAATGATTCAGAATAATATTTTGTAAAAGTTGTATTTCTTGTTGTTTTCATTGGTATCCATACGTTTCATATTATAATACTAATATGACATTCTTGCACACTGAAGGACATAGTGCTACGACTGTACTGTTGGACCTGGGAACACTTCCCAGTTCCCTTTTTTCTTTGCATCTCCACATTTTAGTTTCTGTGCAAAGAAACCACATCTGTAGGCTTTGAAATGGATCAGGCATCCATTTAGAGCAGTATTAGAGCATACTCTAATAGGTAATTTGGATGCAGCCATACAGGTGATAGTCAAACATAAATCATTGATTTATGCATGTTTCATAATTTCCACTTCTGCACATGCTACTGATCATGGATGTTTTTATCACTTATTAACCTGTTAGCCCTCATATTTTTTTAATTACTTAAAACTGCAGTAATTTCATCACGATGAATTTTAATATCTGAAGGTTGAAAATCTCCTTTGAGATATGGTATTTCATACCTATGCATATGCACATTGAAAGAGGTAAGTAATTTTCAGCAGTTTGCCCTCTATGAAAGGCACAGAACATCTTGCTTGGGAACTGAAATAGATTAGAAGGGATATAGTTGTTTAGAAGAACATATCATTAAAAACTGGAAAGAGAAGTTGAACAAGTCAACAGAGAGTCTTGTGAAAGCTTTCAAAGTCCTGACTCCAGCACCTTTTATGAATGATGCTCAGAGTTCATGCTTTGTCTTGAAAATTACAAGCAAATAGAAATGAGGAAAGAGGTTCCTGATCACGTCCACCCTTCAGAAGTGGTTGTGCCACTAGATCCTTCACCTCTTTCTACAACACAGAGTCAGTAGCAGGAGGCTTACCTCCCAGCGGACAGCAGATCTCCTGTCATCAGCAAGGAAAGCATATGGGAAGCTGCAAGAGGTCCTGGCACCAACTACAGCATCTCTTTGTGCAGTATCCCCTGGTGAAGTGATGCTTGCCAGACAGCAAGATATAATTAGGTTTGGAATCAACATCCCTTTGAGATCAGTAGAGTAGTTAACTTTCAGAGATGTTGTCTTTTGGCTGTTTGCAAATTCAAACAGATGCTACTGCATCAGTTACACTCTGGTCATAGTCAAAAGCTTTTCAACTGGGATGATTAGAAACAAAAACAATCCTCATGTCATCACAAAATCATGACAGAAATCAACCCAGACTACTACACCTAGTAATTATGTTTCAATTTAGATTGGATTGTTTCCTTTTTCTCTGTGTGTTTTTAAATGTTTGGAAAAAAAATTGTAGTTTTATCTTTTACCAAATCAAATGCAAGATAATCCCCATGATAGTATTTCAAATGCTCATCTCTCTTCTGTCTAAAGTGTCCCTAAATAAACTTTATGTTTGCTTCCAACTATCAAGGTAGAAGGCCCTGATAGTGTAGATACATGAAAGGTAAGTGTTAAAAATACAACCTATGAGAGCATAAATATTTCCTAATTGTACAGTTTAAATGAATGATGCAAATCCAGTTTCATTAAAAGGCAAAAAAGAAAAAAGAAAAAAAAAACAGGAGCATATTGCTTGTGATCTTGTTCATGTAATTTTAAAAATCTTCATTAAGTTTAGAGACAATATGATATTTGGCATACACAGCTGATGTGCAGATTTTGAGTCTTTTAAACAGTTTTGATTAACATTTACAGTATTATCAACAGCTGTTTTATAAAGCAGTGTTCTGTCTATGAAGTATAGTACTATGACCTTCCTGCCTGTCTTTGGATAGATCTCTCTAAATATTGCTTTGCTTTTCAGTGTTAAGTTCTTGCTGCTGCAATATATCCCTACAACATAGTACTAGAAGCAATTCATATCTTAGTTTCCCTTTTAATGGCAGCGCTTTACAGACTTACTACCACTTACTGCTGATTATAGGTCACCTTTCTCCCTGGAAAACCACATACCAGAAATGTTGTGTTAATTTCCATGAAGTAAATACACTCAGAATCACAGGTACCAGCATGACCCACTACCTGTACAACACTAAACTGCAAAGTTTCTTTCAGCATCTGGATTGCAAGAATGTGGTTTCCATAGTCTGATGGCCACCTCCTCAAGTAAACATTTCCCTTAAAGTTACCAGTCAACATGGTAAATCTGTTACACACAAGCATATTTAACAGCCCAGCCTGCAAACAGCAGTGCAAGTCTCAGAGGGACTTGCTCCATGTTAAACTAGCTCCAGAGTTACTGAGAAGGTACCACACAACACAAGCCAGCAAAACTGAAAATTTCAAAGACCAGAAAGATAATCTATTCTGCCTTCCTCATCCAGCCTGGACCTCATAAGTGATCCAGATCTCGATCTTAACCTTGAGTCATTCATTCATCAAAACAATTCATGCTGTGCTCCCTGAGCCAAGACTAAAGCCCAGGGAGGAACCAGAGCTTTTTTCTCCCCTTTTGATCTTCAACAGTAATGATGTGATGTGAGCTGCCAAATGAACAACCACCTCTGGGGCTGATGCTGAAGAACTTGCTGTGCTCAAGGCTTGCAGTACCTCAGTCGTAAAAACATCCTTATCATCACACTGATGGGATAGCACTTGCAAGGAACTTCACCTTAGATCATAAACTTCAGAATGTTTTTTGTGCTTGCTTTGAACTAGCAGTCAGTGACAGTGATAGTACACATGGTCAGTGAGTCTGAGATGGCTGAAAGGTCACTGGTAACTCTGTATAAACAATCACATTGATCTGAAAATAAACATGCGGAACACAATGTAAATTAATATATTACTTGAACTTCAGTTTGCCACATCAATTTTTTTGTGTAGCAATGTTAGTAAACAAACTGTTCACTTTTAGAACAAGCAAGAGATAATTACTGCTGTGGTCTAGCAGACAAATGATAAAACCTTGAGTTTTTAATACAGTCAACAAAATTAGTGTTTTTCTGCTGATTTAGATTTAACTTTAATTTTAAAATTATATTTCTTTATAAAAGAAAGCTGGTAGTTATTTGGAGTTACTTGTCAAACTAACACAGTTTTTATAGGTTAGGTCCCGAAGGAGGAAATTCATCCTTGCATAAAAGAATGCACCACTTAAACCTGTAGGCAGAGCTTTAATAGTGCATAGAGCTTAGTGCAATCCAGTAGGTTGAGTTAATTTTAACTAACGTGATTAGCAACTCAGTAATAATGAATTTGGAAGGAAAAGTACAGTACTGGCTCCATACACCAAGATACTGGAAATGCTGCATCAATTTTCATGAAATGAAAGCCCTCAGAAAGGCATCAGCATGACCTGCCACTGTACAGCACTAAACAATAAAGTTTCTTTCAGGATTTTAATTAACAAGACTGTGGTGTCCATAGGGGGGTGGCATGCTTTAGAAGATTCATGTACAGACCTGGAAGTGACATAAGATGGTGGAAAATAATAATGATATAAAGGTTTCTGGAACTGAAACTGAATGATTATGCAAGTTAAACATAAAAACTTAGCAAAACCTTTTTTTACCAAAAAGGTATTTCTTAGGGTCTGTCTCTTGCTACAAAAGCCACCTTTCGGGAAGGGAGGAGAAAGTTCTGATGAATTCTGGGCTAATCGTTATGAATGAGACCACTTCCCCAGTGTTGATAAAACAGATAGAGATGATTTTACTTAGGTTTCTCTGTCTCGAGCCTCTCAAGACCCAAAGCAGGTACTCAGCTGCAGAAGGCAGCTCTGGCCCCACAGGTCAGCTGTAATTGATCTGGGTTTCGGTTTGCCTCCCTGACCTCAGACACCCTTTGACTCGGCTGGTCGGGTTCATCCCCTCCCTGGATCCCTTGCCTAGGACGGTCATCCTGTAATTTTTAAGTGCACCAGGTTCGATCCCTTTAAATTCCTTTATTTTAATGCGATCCTCACATCATCTTTGAATTTCATCTTTAATAGATCTTACTTGAAATACTCTCTCTCTACACCTGTTTTTATACCTCTTACAGGAAGACTATCGGTTGTTAAGTTTTACTTTTATCTGCTTCCCATAGCTGGTTGGCATCAGAGTTGATTTGTACGCCCCAGCAACCGGAAGGTAACTGGTCGTACAGTGGATGAGGGGGGGAGGGGGCGCTCCAGTGTTGACACAGTTACTGTGGGGATCACGAGTTTAACTATTGGAAGCAAATGCCTGTGTAAGCCTAGGTAAAATATTTAACAGAAAACATGCAACACTTGGCATTTATTCATCCCCGAGGGCGGTGAGGGAGGGGGGATGCCAACGGCGCCGCCGCCATCGCCCGGACCGGAAGAGTCCGCACAGCCCTTTCCGCCCCGGCCCGCGGGACTCCACGTCCCGGCGTGCCCTGCGCGGTCCCCATGGCGACGGGGAGCCGGGCCCCAGCGCCGAGGAGCGATGCCCACGGGCAGGTAACGGGGCGCCCGCCGAGGGGGCCCGGCAGCTGGCCCGGCTCCCCTGGCCCCGCTGCCGTGGGGGCGCGGAGGCGGCTGGGGAGGGCGGGGTGCTAGAGGAGGGAGGTGTAAAGGGGCCGTTTCGGCCGTTGCTCCTGGCCGCGACCCCAAGGAGCTGGAGGGGGGGGGGCCGGGCGGCTCCGAGAGACCCCTCCGGCTGCCGCGGCCGCCAGGAGAGGCCCCAGGGCCCCGCAGCGGCTTCCCGGGACACCGGGGGCTCCTCCGGGCAGACCCTCGGGTCGCTGAGGGGCGACCTGCTGCGCCCCCGGCCGCCTGGAAGCGGAGGAGGTGGCGCGCCGGCTTTCACGGCACGGTGCGGCTCCTTCATGGTTAGGAAACCTTGTGAAGGTGACCTAAACACGCTCAAAGCAAAGTCACCGCTCGCATAGCCGGTACTTACTCTGCCTGCTCCGCGAGGGATTAGACAAGCAATTTTATTTAACATGGTTCCGTTTTAAAAAAAGTAAAATAAAACTCTGACAAGCAGAGGGAATGTGTTGTGAAAAGAGGGAAAAAAAACACAATACCTGTCATTTATCCATTTAGATCTTTTCAGGAAATGTCTTGGGTTAATTACTTTTCTCTGATGGCATCTCGTTTTTCCCTCTAGTGATACTTTATGGGATATTGCTATAGCGGAAGTGGAGAAAAGAGAAAACCCTGAAGGCGATGGCAAGGGTGTGGAAATTTCGGAAAAATCCATATTATTTATGGGAAACAAAAATGGGGTAATGCTAAATACTCTATGATTATGTGCTTTCTTTGAACACAGTTTATGTCACGGAAAATACCTGAAAAACATATGCTTCACTTAATTCTCAGTACGGACAAAATACTGTGCACTCTGATTCTGCGGAGACTTGGTATTCATGTGCAGAACAACTAGATGTTGTTGCAATTCAGAAGCTCAAGTTTATGCTTTGGAAAGCTAAAGCTCCAACCATTCTGAGCAACGATGTGGTAGTTCTTGGGGTTTGGCTTCACTGATTTTTGTAAAAGCAGCAGCCAGGAATATAATACTGCACTCTCTAATTCTTTGACATGTTGTCACTAAATTTCCCCTTGCAAAGGTTTAATTGGTAACAAGCTAGTTTAGGTGCATGGATACCAGTTGTATTGTAAATAGAAGCCCCAACATCCTGCTGAAAATTGTGCCTGTACTGATACCACATAAATTTGAAAATGCATTGTAAGTGACTGCAGGCTCATGCTCACACGTGCCCAAGGTTGCATTGTCCCATAACCTTCATCATTAGTAATTTCTTATTTTTTTCTGTTAGCATTTCTTTGAAATACAGATAAGGAAATATGTGCCTTTTTATAGAAGTGAATCATATTTTAAAGAATATAATTTTTTTTACTTTAGAGGGATTGATATATGTACAACCTCTGAGCTGCAATTTTAAAAGTAATTTTTAAAGAGAAAGTACAAGGACTTTTCAGGTTTACATGAAATTCATTGATTTTTGAGGTAGGAAAGGAAACAGGAGGGAAACTACAAGTGCTAGCCCCTTTAAGTGACACTGTCCTTAGTGTCTGAATTTTACCTGAATTCAGTGTAAAGACCTCTTTTGGGTGGGGGGGATGTTTTGGTGTATTTTAAGCATTCTTTTAATTTCCATCTAACCAATAATAATTTAAGCAAAGCTAGTGGAAACCAATTATTAGATCAACATATTATTAACAATGAAAAATGGTTGAACAGTTTAATGGAGCTGGCCAGGTTGATCACTAATGTCTAAATTTACATTCACTGTTACTATATGTGTCATCTCCACTACTTTATAATTACAGTAATGGTAGTGTAACTGCATTCTGACAGAAAGTTGGCAGTTAAATTTCCACTAATAAGGCTATAAACAACTAAATGAGTTTACACTTTTCAGATACTTTATTACTAGAACGTTAGAAGAATGAGTTGCATTTAACTATACAACTTTTATATTTTAATGATATTATAGTAGCATTCTTCTTTGTTTTTAATTTCCAGGGAAAAACTACTATAATACTGAGGTGTCTTGACAGGTATGTGTTAAATTTGTTAATGTTTTTTTCAACTAAATACTCAAATGCAGATCATCATAAAGGGTGTTATAAGAAACAGCTGCCCGTAAAAGAGAAATGGTTAAAATATTGGTAACAAGTACACTTAGCCTTGTAATCTATGCAATTATTTGCCAGGGTTTGATAATGGTATTTAAGCTTTTACGTTCTTATTTTATTAAAGTCAATTGGATAATCTTTGCAGAATTTTACATAAATAATTATATTGTGTGATCATTCATGATATGTGTGTACATATGTTTTCTGTGACCCTTTGATCAGATATGGATAAAATTATTCCTCTTTATTGCCGCCTGTCACCTGACCCTTTCAGTCCTCCTCTCCGAGAGATATCGGATGGCCATCTATTCACATTGGTGCTGCTTTTTCTTCTGTCTCTAACAACATCTAACGAACTGAGACCTGTTGTCTTAACATGTCTTAAAATGCACTCTCTATATTGCTGTTGCTAAGCCAAATTCTGTACTGACTGATAAGTAGAATTTAGTAACAGTAGAACTAACTTTACTTGTTCTAAATGTTTTTAGAAGATCTTGACAAAATCATTTTTCTTGGATAGGGAAGAGATTCCAAAACCAACGTTAGCCTTGGAATATACTTTTGGAAGAAGAGTAAGGAGACACAATACAGTGAGTACTCAGAAAGTTAAATGTAGTATGTCTGTATAATCCTTTTTCTTTTTTCTTCTTCTTCTTTTTGGTAAACTTTGAGGGTTTTTTTAGCTTATTGATTTATTTGTGAAACAAATGGGATTTTTTGAATTTCACTTTAGAAAAATTAGCTAGCTTAATTTTATATTTTAATGTTTTAGTATGTTTTTCCTTTTCACTAAAATGCATTAGATCAGACCAAAGTATAACACAAAGCTATCAGTTTCATTTATAAACACTACCTTGTTTGTAGTGTCTGAGTGCTTTTATTTTCCTATTGTAAGATGATACATAGTTTTGCTTTGGATGCAGGTGTTCAACTTTGTCTTTAACATCTAAAATGAGTATAAACCAATGAAGATACTTTACAACCAGGTTTATGAGAGAGAGACTCATCTTAGGGGATGTTAAATCATAATTTAATCTTGGGGGTAAGTGCTAATATTGCTAACTTCTGCAGTGCAGATTATATTAATATAAATATTGAACCAATTCCCATCACTGCACGACACTGCCTAGCAATAATAACTATTGCTGTTTTATTACTGAAGCAGGGAGTGGAAGATCCGACTCTGTCAGAAAGATAAAAATCATTTATAACCTTTCCCAGAAACTAAAAGGGAAGATAAGATGCATTACTTTTCCAGTTGCAAACTTCTCAAAATGCCTTAGTCTGATACTTTCTCTTGAGTAGCAATAAACAAAAACAAAAGGAAGAGAACCTGAATTTTTGTTTAACATTAATCACACTGCTTTTTGGCTTTTTTATTTTAAAGTAGTGATTTTATCAAGGTAGTCACAAGCTTGCCAGGAGTCTTTCATAACTGTTATATGGGATTTCTTGAACGTGTCCTTTTTTTTTTTTCTTTTGGCATTTTTTGGTTTGTTTTTCTTCAGGAAAAAAAACTAATGAAATAATACAGTTTTGAGTTACTTGCGTGTAAAAGCCAATTTTACCAGCATCAAGATCTTCTCTTGGTGTTGCATGGAAATGCACATTTCTAATGCAAAGAAACTCTCTTTTGCAGCCTAAAGATGTAGCTCATTTTTGGGAACTAGGTGGTGGAACCTCATTGGTGGAACTCATTCGAATACCAATCACTAGCAGCAACATAAGGTAAGCGCTTAATATTAAAATAACAAAGTCAATCTCAGCTTTCATTTAAACAGAAGTAAATCTCTAGACCTTCCATTGTGGAAAACTTTCAAAACACAAGATAAAACTTTTGTGAATTTCCTAAAAATCGTGGTAATACCACTGATACTCTGACCTTTCTTTTCCTGATCCTCTTCTAATAAGCTAAATTCTTAGCAATCTCCAAACACAAGAGAAAGCAGTACCATGAAGGAAGTGGGCTGGCTTTAAGTAGATGGTACAAGAGATAAAAACAAAGAGAAGACTTAGTCTCTTTTTATGGTCAGTGGAAGAGCAGAAAAAGCAGCTTGAGGGCATATCAGAGATAAAATCTGACTTCCCACTTCCTTATACAGTCTCTCTGTGGAGAGTTTTTTCAGGGTGGAGGGCAAGACAAGGACTATAAGGAGAAAATACTGTGGATTTTGGAAAGAAGTGGAGTGGCCATCTGATGAAAAGATCACACAAGAGAAGGGAGATGATGTTTCTGAGACTAAAACTATGAAAAAAAAAAAAATGAAGAAAAAAGGAGAGTGAATTAGAAAATAAATAATCCAGAGTAGTCCAGAGAATAATCCAGAAAAGAGTAAAGGTATCATGGGGAGAAGAAAGTTGATGCTGTTTGCCTAAAGAAAAGAGAAGGTGATGGGGGGGGGGGGGCATTTTGTGTTTTCTTTCTAGTTAGGGGAAAAAAGAGTTGAAGGGGGGAACAGGATGAAAAAAAAACCCCATATTTTACATTTATATTCTGATGCATTGCTTTATTCATTTGGTAGTGAGCTGTAATTTCTGTAGAAAATAATGGGAAGGCTGCCGTTTTTATCACCTACATTTGCTGCTGTACTGGCTACTGAGATAATGTTATTTAATGAGAGTAATAGATAAGGAAAAAAGAAACACTTCTTGTTGCCAGAATCACTTGGTGAGCTGGAGGGAAAAATCAGCTAACGTTGTTCAGCCACTGTGTGAATGAACTTAACTGAGCTCCAGCTCCATCAGTCTTCTCTTTTTCTCTCCTTTTTACTGATAAGGAATATTCTGATATGGATGATCTTAAAGAACAGTGTTATTATCCCATCACAGAACCTTAAGACCGTCTGTTTTTGAAAGGCAATATTTTAACATACCACACAGAAATTTTTCCATTTCAGTAAAGGGGTTTTTACTGTTTTTCTTATCTGCCTGTAATTAAGGAATTTGCTTATTTAAAAGTTCCATGAACTGTATCTAGTTTCACCAAGAGACTTTTTAATAGTTTTTTGGCTTTTTTTTCTTTTTTTTTTTTTCTTTTTTTTTTTTTTTTGCATTCTAAAGTGAAATTGGACATTTATTTTGCTTTGTAGTGTTTCTGATATGACTCTGCTTTGGAATCCACTTTTTCGAAGTCAGGGTGGAACATGAAAGAACCATTGTGTCCAGTCAGTTTGCTGCATTTGCAATGTTCTGCTTCACAGTTGCATTTTAATGTTGGTGGAACTTTGGGTTTTTTGGGGAGGGAGGGGGAGGGAAAAGAGTTTATATGCAAGAATTTCCTGTCATAGTCCACCCTGAAAAGCCTGGTAGCTGGTATGTATGTTTTGAGTACTCGGACTTCTTCCCTTCCTGATCTGTCTTTCAGAAGACTTTCTCATACACTTATTTAAGGTTCCAACTAATCGGTACAGCAATCCACAACACAGAATAGTGCCCGTTACCAGCTTTTTCTATTTCATATTACAAAAGAATAACCAAAGTATAGAACTTTATAAGATGTACATGGTTAGGAAGGATCCTGATGTTTGCTAACATTGCTTCAACTGGGAGGGATACATGGTACTGTTAGACTGAAGGAGCTAGATGGGCTGAGGACGTTGTAAATTCTACTGCTTTGAAACAAAATCTCCAGAAATTGTTTGGTACATATAAACATATATACACACTTATGTACATAAGCAATCTCCAAAAACTTTATGATGGGAAGTTGCCAAAGTAATAGTTCTGAACAAGAGACGATGAATAGGTTTCCTCAGAGCTCAGGGTATCGTTAAAAGCTGTCTCCCTTTGCTTTAATATTTAATCTTAGCACTCACATTTCATGTCTTTTGTTTTCAGCCTTTTTAGTAAAGGTATGGTTGTATACAAAAATGCTAACAGTCTTATGTGCCAAAGATTTTACCAAATAATGCCTTTTCTTTTTAATAGGGCATTTGCTATAGTTCTTGTATTGGATCTGTCCAAACCTAACGAACTCTGGACTACTATGGAAAGTCTTCTGCAGGTCACCAGGAACCATGTGAACAAAATTCTAACCAAACTGGGAAAGACAAATCCTGAAGTAGCTACTGAAATTAAACAGAGGATGTGGAACAATCTACAGAAGGATCATCCAGTAAGTTACTTCTAATATTTTCTCCAGATGTCACAGGCCTTTATACAGTTAAAGATAATGCGTTTGAAAATCGTAAACAACTCTTTTAGATTTTTATGCATGACTGAAAATCCATTTGATGTAGATGAACCTGTTCACTGGAAAATTATAGCAATTTAATAAAAATTCAATAAGAGCAGAAACAAGGAAAGAAGGTTTCTTATATCTTTTTGTTAGATATCTAATGTGATTGTTATGGCATGTTACACCAATCAAAAGAAATAGTTTTAGAGTAGCAGTTTGCTTTTTTCCCCCCTCATCTCTTTTTAAATGAAGATGAAAACTAGAATGTACAAAAGTCATCTAGCAAGAGACTAGCTGAAGGTACAAATTTAAGCAAAGAATATAGTTATAACAGCCATCAACATGACTATATACTTTGCATTTATTTAAATGTCTATCACAAACTCAATGCCTTTTGATAATCTGACAACTAATTAAATTATAAAGTTTCAGAAATGTTAACATCAGTTCTTTAAACATAATTGCTAACTAAATCTCTGGAAAAGCTAAACTAGATTATGCGCAATAGAAATGAAAAGGCATTGTGCTTTAAACCTCTACAAATGTTGTGTATATATAATGCATAAATAGGTATTCAGCAGTTCAAGGACTTGGAACAGAAGTCTAGTTACTCTAACTTCTATAATATGCCGCAATACTGCAAACGCTTATATAGCTCAAATATTGTAAAGTAATTCATATTTTTAAGAAAGCAACATATGCAACAGTCAGTAGATTTAGAGGATAGAATTCCAGTTCTGCTGGATTATGATTTTGTTTTTTTACTTTTAGAGAAGGTAGTTCACAAAAAGAATATGCCTTCAAACACACATGAACATAAATCATGACCATAATATCAGGGTTACGTATTGGGCTTTCCGTATCTGAAAACCACCAACTTCTTTCAATAAATAAAAAATAAGTAACACTATTAATTGTTAAGAAGAAAAGGCTTTTTATACCTGCCCTGTAGAGGACATAATTATATATTCTGAACTAGCATTTCTGTTCAGCCTTCGTTATGGAAAACAGAAGGGAGGACAAACACAATATTATGTTACTGCTGGTTTCTCTTTAAACTTTCATCATTGTTTGAGAAAAAAATAATGTCCCTTTTGTAGGAGGAAATACTGTCTTTTATAGTCAAAAAAGTAACTGACGGTTTAAGGAAATTTTTATCTGTCATTTTGTAGCTGAAGATATTTTTATGATTAAGAGGAATTGATGAGGTTCAGAGAGCTTTTTTTTTTTTTTTTTTTTTTTTTTTTTCTCTTTTTTTAATGACTAGGTGTATTCCATTATACTGCATAAGGATTTTTTGGCTATAATGGTAAAGCATAAATATATCACAGGCAAACTTTCTTTAGAAAGGCTGAATGCACCTAAAGTATTCCGTAATCAAAAGTTGAAAGGCCAGACGAATAGAGGTCAGTATGCCTGTTTTAATGTTTCTGATGTTTTTCTGAATTACTTCTTAGTTAAGAAACTAGCTCTTCCCTCCCCCTCCCCCCCCCTTTTTTTTTTCAGTTCTGTACCCCCAGTTTTAAGTGCAGATAATATTGCTGAAAGGTTTTGCTTTGGCAGTGTATGAATGAAGCCACTATTTTTCCTCTCAAAGTACAGGATTTTCAGTTTTTGTAGCTTCTTGCCAATATGCTGAGAGTCATTTAACTTGTATGCAAAGTAACCAGCTTTAGGAGAGAACAGTTAGGTCAACCTCTGTTACAACGTAGATCTTTTCCACTCTGCTGCAGTGAAGGGAGCTTCACTAAACTGTTATGAACACCTGACCACTAGAGCTGACATGAGAGGATAGTTTAGTGTCATGTGGATTTCTGGAAAATCTGCCAGATAACTTGAGAATTATTGTATTGTGTTTATTAAAACTTGTGTCTGAAGTTAACCCTTTAACAGTTAAATCTACATCCTAGAGCTGTTTTCTTCCACTGATTCTTATCTACACTTTAGCAGTCATCAGGTGGTGATTTCCTCTCTCTGCTGATATCAAAGTTTTAATTTTTAAGAGTTTGGGGAACATGGTGTGGGAAGGACAAATGTGTGACCCAAGCAAATCATTCTGTTTAAATTTCTTCAGCTTGTGTCAGCATTACTTTGGGTGTGACGCACAGAGGGAAACATGTCAGAGAGCCAGTTATGCTAATCCAAACTGGCAACTGCTCTGAGAGGGAGAGTATATGCTTCCGTTCCCTGGCCCTCCTCTAATGTTAGAGATGTAGTATATAGTGCAGGAGCCCATTCTATCAGTTTAATGCTGATGAGTATTCTGACTGCTCAAAGGGATTATGCCCTGACCAATTCTGAAGAAACTGAGAAAACTGTAGAGTTTGGTATGGATATTAAATTAAAGTTATGTATCTAATTTAAGGTTTTGAAAAAATAAGCCTTGTCTTCTGGGAATTAATCTTAGAGCCTTTCCTTTAACTGTCACAATCTTCTACACTGTTCTTGCACTGCTTAACTATAATATATCTGTTTAATAGGATTATGAGTTAGTTGATCCTTTTCCATTACCTCTGGTGATAATTGGAAGCAAATATGATATTTTTCATGTAAGTAATATTTTATATTTATAATGAAAAGATTCCTGGTAAAGATTCTACGTTATAATAAAATCTTGGTAACATAATGGTAATCATTTGACCAAAAATATGACCAGTCAGCCTTCTACCACAAAAAAATCTTTCCATCCAATGGCATTATGGGAGACATGCTGTCATTCCTTCACAGAATACTCCCAAATAAATGATTTCTATGATACACTTGAAAAGTTTTTAGATAGAAGTAGCTGCAGAACAAGGAGGGAAGCAAGAAGACATCATGTTGATCCCTTTCGTGTATAATGAGAGAAATCCAACTCCATCTGTCCCTTCTGGCTGAGGCTGTATCTGTATGGTAATGAACGATGGGCATTTCTCAGGTCAGCTGGTCACAATTTTTGGTGGTTGTGGTAGCAAGAACAGTAAACTATTATTTCATTCTCAAATTTGCCTTTTTCTTTTTTTTTTTTTTTTTTAAAAGTACTTATTTTACCATTTTTTACAGACTAGTGAGTAATTGCATCTTTTAGGGGGGTGGTTGGGGAGAAGGAAGAAATATCAGAGAGTAGTACTGCTGGATTCCCTCCCAGTTTTTTAAAATCCAAACAAATGTGTACTTAATTTTCAAGTAGCACATGATCATGAGAAACTAGAAGAGCATATTTGATTTTAGCTGCCTTGTTGGCAGCTTGTGCTTCTCTAAATGACAACATAGTGCTTTGATACTAGGCTGAGTCTTTGAGTTACTTAATTTGTATTAATAAAGTACTGGGCTTTCTTTCATACTGGGGCTTTATGCTGAGCCACGAGCCTTTTAAAAATCAGTAACTCTCTTGTAATAAACACAGGATAAAAGCCTCATTCCATTGGCATCTGTGGACAGAATCTTTTGGGCTTCATTGGGACCAGGTTTTCATTCACTTTGTCCAGGGAAGGCCATCTATATGATCTTATATTAAAGAAATATTGATTAAAAGATATTTTGATGCACCTTTCAAATCTTGCAACTATTACAATTTAGAAAGCCTATAGCCAAAGGTTACTGAAAACCAAATATTTTGACAAAAAGAAAAAAAAATCCTTATTCTAGTAGGCAGTATTTCTACTTCTAAAAAATTTAAAACAAAAGAGAATCAAAACTAATTGGAAATTGAATACACATTCCCAATTAAGAAACTTTTTCTGGAATAATATACTGCCTGAATTAGGCTGTCTCTGTAAAAGAGAAACAAAGGGAAATTGTGACATTTCTTTTCAATCAGAGTAGGCTGTTACTGATTCTGTCTGAAGATATAATTATGCTGACAGCTGAACGCCTCGTATATTGTAGCCTAAGTGCATTGCAGTTTAGATAAAAAATTGAAAAGTTCTGGCTGCAATATCTTGGTTTTTGTTTCTTACACATACATTCCAATATCAACTTTTTCAGGAGTTTGACTCTGAAATGAGGAAAATAATAAGCAAGACGCTTCGCTTTGTTTCACATTATTATGGAGCATCATTAGTGGTATGTATATTTGCTTTTTAACTAAGGAAAGGAAAAGATGAGCAATGTTTATGCCATGAAATAATATGTTGAAAAATAGAAATATAAAACTCCTAGAGCAAATAGGATGTAATTGGTCTTACAGTAGCTCTCCATAAGCTGATTTCTCAAATGGGTTGCAGGTACTGCCAGAAGATGGATGAATATGCCCTAAGAATAAGCAAACTACATAATTCCCAGTACCAGCATAAGCTAAATAAAAATGGTTACCTGTTAGTCAGCTCAGTTCCCCAACTTAATTCACTGCACAGCTGGACAAAAGCTTTTGCTGGTACATGAAAGCAGGAGGAAAAAGCAATTGTCCTAGATAGAAGTAGAGAACTGGCCCATTTGGTAGTTGTATGAACTTATGTCTAGTGATCAGACTTCTGTAGATCTAAAATCGTGGATCGAAGGGCATGTCTTTCCAGCAGTTTAAGAATACTCACCTGAAGTATGACTGTAAGGCCAGATATCTTGCAGTTTTAAGAGGACTTTAAGTGACAGATTTTTATTCTGCTTTATGGCATGTGAATTCTTCTTTTGCGCACTGAGAATACAATCATATTGATCTTTAAAAATTTAAACATTATTTTAACAGTAAATTTTACAGTAAGTTTTAATTTAAACAGTATTTAAACAATATTTTAATTAAAAAAGAAAAACTGGGAGCTTAATACTCCTCTTTGGATACTAAATCCTGATTCCCATTGAAATGAGTGGGAGAAGCTTCATTTCCTTCACTAGGGATCTAACTTGGTTCTCAAAGACATGAATGTGTTAAGGTAGAAGAGCCCTTAGAGAGGAATAAGCATGCTGCTTGAGAACATATTCTGTGAGCTCGTTTCTGAGAAATCTGTACCAATTCTGCCTCTGACTATCAAGCTACTTTTATGATGTGTGAACACTTTCATAGTTGTTGATTACATCTCTAAATGTTCACGATACTGTGGATAATTTTTAATGTAGTTTAAAATCTTAACTCATTAGTCTCAAGCAAAAAAATTGTTAGTTATTTTTATCCTAGTGAATCCAGTGAACATACACTAAATTTATTGAGGTCAGGAACTAGCCAGGGTATCTTTGTAATCCTCTGTGCAGATGACATAACGTGTAATATTTCTCTGATGGAAGATCATAAAGTATATTTTATTTTCTGAATTCATTTAGTTTACCAGTAAATCTGAGGCTCTCCTGCAGAAAGCCCGTGTTCTTATTAATAACTTGGCATTTGGCTTCGATAAAAGGTAATATAATGTTTGTCCTACTATTAAATGACTTGCCCAGAGTTTAAAATTACTTAATAAAACTATTTTAGTCACCCAAACTCTTTTTTCAAGAATAGCATCTCTGCAAGATTCTTGTTCATGCAGTTTTACTCCTGCATCTCAGCTGCATGTCTCTTTGCACCAGGCAGCAATAACTCTTTATTTTGATCCCAAAACTGACTGAGTAGAAACATGGTCACTGATACAATTGAATAGATTTTTATTTAGATATATTTGTGTACAGAGCCCAATAACAGTCTTAGTCTTGGCTAGAATAATGTAATTTTTTTAGTTGATTGCTAAACGTTCACTTGATTCTTTTTTTTTCCCCTCTGTTTAGTAAATCTGTATCAGTAGACCATAGCAGACCTCTGTTTATACCAGCAGGCCTGGATTCGCTGAACCAGATAGGTTAGTACCTTTCCTGTTCATTGTGTTTGTGTCTTAAATTGATTATGAAAATTAAAAAAAAAAAAATTAAACAGATAAAAGATCAATTTAAATTTTAGCAGATGATTTAATATTAACCAGATACTTATCAGTATCAGTTTTAACTGATCATTGAAGCAAATGGCTTAGAAAGTTTAAAATGAAGATTCAGTATTAATATTATTGAGAATTACCTTCGCAGTTTTGCTAGGTATTTTAATAAAGTATTGGTACTACTTCAAATAATAAGATAAGGGCAAGCTTTGATCTTAAAATATAATATGCAATAGTAACACAATCTGTTTTATGGTAGGAGATCAGTGCTTTTTCAAGGCTCGTAGCACTTTGTTGAAGATAAAATATTAAATTAGATGGACCATTGTCCAAAATTATTTGATAATTCATGTTGTTATGACAATATACGTGTATTATTTTGTGCTCTGCTGTAATCCTTAGGACCACCACCTGCATCTGATAGCGATATTGGAAAACTGCGTGCAAATACGCCATTGGAACTGTGGAAAAAAGTATTTGAGAAAACATTTCCTCCCACGGTACGTATTTAAGTGTCTGATGCACAGCTTTTGTCTTAGAATAGTAGTAATATTACTACTACTTTTTGTCCTTCAAGTCTAGTGACTGGAATTTCAGTCTCTTGGAAAACCATTTAGCAGTTCTGTTTCTTCCAACCTCTTTAATTCATAAATTTAAAAATTACATGTTTTTATATAGTGGTGCTTTGATTTTTAGCTTCCAAATCTTCAGTCATCTTCCTACATTTAGAAATAAGAAAAGTATCGATGCTATAACCCTCTATTTTTTCCAAAGTAATACCACTGCCTTTCATGTTATTGAGAGAGAACCTATACTCAGTTTTTTTGGAACTTTATAAGGCAACATGTGCCCTAATGCCTAAACCAGATGCCAGTGATGTTTCAAGAGGAGAACTCTTCCTGGCTGCAGCAAGCTGCTGATGATCCTTATTCTCCTAGGGCATGAGGCTTTGAATCAGGCCAGTGTGCTAGAGTTCCTTACCAAAATCTGTAATTTTGCTGTGGGAACTCTGAGAGAAGTGTTTGTATTAGCAAGGTAATGAGAATCACTTGGCACCTCCAAAGTGATAAATCTTGCACATACTTCAGAAATTTCTAGTCCCAAAAGGTAAAAACCCAAATACTCCTTTTGAATGGAAGAAATTGCTGCTGGTATTGCTCTTTGACTTCAGCAAATACAGCCTGGCATTTTTTCCTTCTGTGCTAGACTGCCTCAGTTCTTTATTCCTGTCCATTTCCTACCCTACAGCTTGTCTGGGCAGGCAAGAAAATCAGTTAGGGCTATGAAACTGTGCCTCATATTACATTGCGCAAACTGGGCTTCTTCTAGTTTTTAGTCTATGGTCTCCAGTCTTTTATGTGGGAAAGGGTTTTAGTGCACCTTTTCCTGTTCACTTGCCTGTTGTATATTAAAGCCTACAAATTATTTCAAGTGATTTTTGACCAGAATAAATCATCACCAAGATGCCATTTGCAATACAGTGTGCCTTAAGATGATAAAGACTAAACTTTACTTTTCAAAAACTATATTTTTTGATGTAACTTTTGCTCATAACCTTTTAAATATATACATATAGTCTCCAGAATCCCCCCAAAAGAGCTGGTAGTAATTACTAGACTTGGGTTTTGAGTTGGACAATATGTGTACATTACTGGAAAGCCTTCAGTGCTCCTAACCATAGAAACAGATACATTAATTATTTAAACTGTATTTTTCAAGTACATCAGAGAGCTTGGTTCTGACTGCAATTTTAATACTATTCTAGTTATTCAGGTCTGTAGTTATATCTAACTGCCAGAAAATGACAGATTTATCATCTGACTTCATTAGCTAATTATTTCTGGCAACGAGGATGGTTAGTGCAATGCACTTATATCTTTGTGCTGTGATATGGAACCTCAGCAGGTGCAGTGTCAAGTTAGGCACCATTCCCTGTTCTTTTCTGTAATAGTCCTTATGTCCTATTATGGGAAGGTAGGGACATGATAAAACCCAACTCCATTTGCAGAGCAGATATTTGCATGTGAGCACTGAGAGCAGGGCTTATGGATGAGGAACATGCCTAAAGAATGGGATAACTCAGAATAACAGTCCCTTACTCAGCAAAGGGAAGCATCTGGCCTTTTAGAGTGCACAGCTTACGCAGACATTTTCATATGTGTCTGAATCTTTGCAAGCTGCCTCAGTGGTGTTCTTTGGAAATCATCCACAGAGCAACTAGGTCTCCCTCAAAAAGGTCTCTAGGAGTATTTGGAAAGAAAGTACCAAACTAATTTAAAGATTTGCCAAGTAGATTCTTCCATATTGGGTCCAAAACATGCTCTAAATTTCAAGTTGGTTTAATGCATTGGGAATTTCTTTTTCATCCATTGGTCTAATAAGAATTATAATTCTGCTTTATTTTATTCCATAATTTGTATGATTGACTTCTTGCTATTTTCTGTTTATGAGTAACGAGAATTATGCAGCACAATGTAAACAATTCTTACGTGATAATTTTCCTTTCTATTAGCATATTTTCTTCTTTAGAATTAAACTTAAATTTATGGCTGCCTTAAGGTTAGTAAATGTAATTAAAGGTACTTGGCAAAAAGATAATAAAAGAAGTGTTTCTCAGATATTGAACTAATACTTCTGTTGGCCTGAACTGAAGCATAATCTTGAGCATTAAAGCCTCTAGTAGGAGCAACACTTGGCTGTGTCGAAATGTCATGAGCTGGAAAGAATATTTTCTTTTTGAGGAGAGAAGCTGCTAATAAGCAACTACCAAATAAGAATATTTTCTTTTCTTTGAGATCTAACTGCATTATTACTTTCTTATTGTATTACCAGTCCAAGATAATATATTTTTTATCTAATCTGTGTCCAATAACAAAAAAACTTCCATAAACGCAGGATTTTAATACTTCTGTATTATAAGCCAGATGCTTCCGTTAGACTCTACCATATGGCATCATCTTGTTGAAGGAATAGAAGTTTAAATTTGATTTGTGTTTTTTATTTTTATTTTAGAGTTCCTGCGATTTACAGTATACCAAGGACCCTGCACAGGATTTACAATATGCTGAGTATGAAGTTGATGTCATGAGAGCTCAGAAAAAACAGGTATGTGGATTGTTTTCCAATTGCTGTTCATCCAGTCTGTTATTCCAGAACCACCACCATTGCTGAAGTAATTGTAGGATATACCTGTAGCACCCTTATTGCCTTTAAGTAACTTGAATTCAAGAACTGTATTCAATTTGGGGGGTTTCTTTGGTTTGGGTTTTTTCTGATTGGTAAACATTTAGCAGGAGGAACAGTGTTAGACATGAAAGTTTTGGTTCTGTGATTTCTTTGGAAATGAAGGATGTGAATTTTCCCTCTAGCTCTCTTCCAGGATTATTTCACTAAAATAATCTCACCATCCATACTGAAGCTAAGCTGTGAAGGTTTCTTGACAGAAGTTTCTCTCTTTCTCCACCTTGTATTCATTTGGGAGTTAGTTAGCAGTAAGTCTAGGGAATAGTATCAAGGTTTGCAGTGGGAGTGTTTATGCTTCTCCCCCCCCTTCAAAACTTTTGTTTAAACGGGAGTTTATGAAAGGTACTGAGATGATAATCTTGCTGACTAAAGTTTGTAGTTTATGGACATTTTGTTTTAAAAATACAGTGAACAGAATTATTCCACAAAGTAGTATTTGACTTAACCCCTGAATTCTGAGAAGTACCTTTAGAGGAGAAAGGATCATGTAATTTTTCGTATTCATTTCATAGTGCTTCTGAATTTGCCAAAATATTTGTGGTGAACTAATTTTACGTTAAAAGTCCATGGAGAAGTAGACTGAGGTTAGAATGCATTAATAATGTAAAAGAATAAAGCAATTACAAGAATCTCCTGCAGCCCTTGAACTTATATTGCCTGTAATAGCCTGTTAATGTAGTCATCAGTTTTAAATGTCTGTTATATCAAGAGCAGTGTTATAAATTATTAAAGCACTCCCATTTATGAAGCACATTGGCTTTGGAATTTATAATGTAACTCATATTCAGTATACCTGTTTGTTATTATTAGATAATAGTTACATCTTGCAAAACAAGATACTGGTGTTGATTTGAATCATGCAGAGAATTATTAATTTTCTGTTTTCAAACAAAAGAGACAGGCTTTTAGAACACTAATCTGTTCAAGGGCTTTGGAAACCAGTGTAGCTTCTTTTAGTTGGGCTATCACAAGTAATCTGGGCTTTAAAGAGAAAATTACTTTTGTTATCTGCCACTATTTTCTAAACTTCTCTATCCTGAAGTTCAATTATTACAAGATTATTTGCATATTATTAAAATGTTTTATACTCTTAGAATTTCATTCAATTTGGAACACACGAAGATAACAATATGCATCTACAAGAAAAGAATTCTGCAGTTAGTGATTCTTGAAATGTTGTTGGATTTCCCATAATTATGTGAAAAGGATACAAAAATCCTATTTTAAGAGTGACGGTTTAAGTGCATCATAAGTCTAACATTCTTTTTAGAGTCATATATGCTATTTGTTGTTTAGGAGGAACACTATATTAAAATGTTTAATATGCAGTGTGTTGCTAATGAAATCATGGGACATAATGCGAAGTGAAAGTTGCATATAATTATGGTGCATATTCTAAAAACATTTAAGTGCATGTTATCGTTCTCTTGGTTACTTCCATTTGATTACTATGCCACGTTGGACTCTAGGTGCTAACCAGTTTGCTCATTTATCTCAAAGATAAGCTTTAAAGGAAAAATAAATACAAAATCATAGCAATAGGACACAAAATATAGCATCTGTCAGTATGTTTGGTACTAGAACTAGAATACCTAATGAAGTGTCAGTCTTGATCAGGACTGCTAAATAATACTGTAATAAATGTATAGATGGATAAGACAATACAAAGTTTCATAAAATTAGGGCTGTTTCTCTCTTGCTTCACTCTTCTGTAGAGCCTTTCAGTGTCCTGGTATTTGGTATAGCCGGTCTCAGAATGGATCCTTGTACTTTGGATAATATATTCTTATTTCCAGGGACTTCCAAGTCTGTATACTTGTTTGAAGGGTTTGTCTGCAGATAGCATTTGTAGAGAAATAATGTGTCTTTTCATGGTTAGCTAAGATTATTTGTAACATAGAATCTGCTTAGAGAAGGAAACATTTCAGCAAAATAAAAGGTTCAATTCTTGAGTATAAAATTAGAGAATAGCCACAAAGAAAAGTACAGAAAAAAGAGACTAGCTGGCATAATCTCATGTACAAGCTGTCAGAATTTATCTGAGAGACTTTCTGGGTGTGGAAATTAGGGTCCAGCTCATCAGCAATCCGCCACAAGAGTGTTCTCTTTTAGATCAGATTATTTTGCCTCATCAGTATGTTCAAACTGTGAGACTACCACCTTATTCCCAGACTTTCTTGCTCTGGAAAACTCTCTGAGGCTACCATTTCTTCACCATACCTTTGTTCAAGATAGAGCACCTATTTGTTTGTCGACTGTGTCTTTTCAGAATTCTTTTTATAATTCTTATCCAACAAATCTACTACTTGCAGATTTATATCAATTATTGCTGTTGAAATTGCTTGCTGCTTTTTGGTTCTCCAGAATTAATCTCAACATGTTAGTCCCATACAGCACCTGGGACCTTTTTAGAATTTGCATTTTTAGTGTGTTTCTTAACTAGCACAGGCTCTCCAGACTTACTGGATTTCCTGATCTTCACTGGGCTTTCAAGATTCAAACAATACATTTATTTTACATATTCATTAAACTGTAAACTTGTAGCTTGCTGTTGACACTTCATACAGCATACTAATAAAACAAGATGGTGAACTTGTAATTAAATCACTTGGACCATTTCTCTCCATTTTATTCTAATTTTTCAGCTTTTGATGCTTTAAGGTTGTCTGACACGCTAATTTAGTCAGTTGCATCTTTATTATCAGACTTGAATATTTGAGTCTCTGCAAATTTCACTTTAGGTACACATATCACTCGAGTAAGAGTGCAAAATTTTAAAATAACATTGTCAGAGCTGCAGATGCACCACCTGCATCCATGAACACCTGTGAGTGCATAGAAGTCTTGTTCCTCTCTTAGTTCCTTCTAAATGTTTCCAGCAGTGAGATGGCACAAGTGTCTGCTCTGTTTCCTTTAGAAATGCTCTATACCACAAAGGTAAGTACTCCAAATGTCTTTTGAAGGGTTTCTGTTTGTTTCAGGTCTTAGCTATCCTGTTATGCCTTCTACTGCTAACTAGTAGTCAAAATAGGTGCGTGGACCTTTCTTGTTTGGACATTAGACTGCAGCTTCATTCACTGAAGCAAAGCTAACCTCAAGCTCAAAAAATTTGATAACCCGTCCCAATCAGATATTCAAGAAATCAGTGTCATGCAGTGCCAAAGTTCACACCAACAGGTCCTTGTCACACAAAGGTATTACATTAGGGATTGGTGCCAGTTTTAGCTGAGGTCTAACACCATAAAGTATACTTCACCCTCCCCACCTCCACTGCTAGAAAAAAAAATAGGCTAGATGCCTGGTGCAGCTTGGTGTTAGCTTGAAAGCAGGAATAGAAGCATATCACAAAGAACTGGCTTGTAAGAGAGAGAAGAAAAGAAAGAGCGGGGGTGGGGGGGAAAAGGACTTCTCAAATGGAATCAGCTGTACTCACAGTAATGTTAAAAATATATCCTGTCACCAGTCCTTTCATCAGCCATGCAAACACCAAACTTGTCTATCTGTAGCTTATGCTGCTGATGGATATTCTTTGAGATTCTGGCTTGAAGACAGCTGCTGTCACTCACAAAATGAATGACACGCATTTCCTCTCTTGAGGAACTATACTCCTGTTTCCCCTGAGTCACATATCCATGTCATTCTCAACTAGAAGTCAGGTCAACCTACTGTCATGTCTTCAACTGTCATTTGGGCTCCATCAGTATCTGGTTGTGATTGGGACTGGGCTGGCCAACAGCGTGAGAGCCAGCCATACCTGTACAGCGTACTTCTCTGTCATGAACATGCTGCAGAACTTCAGGAGAGAGAACTTTCTCACATTCAACAGCATAGAAGATATTCTGTCAGTGACCTCCTTGGTCAGGTGATACTGGGCAGAGAAGAATGGCAGGCACCTTGGCATGGCTAAAAGAGGAGGAAAAGTCCCAGTCTTCCTAAATAACTTTTTCTCCGCAATATGAATTTTACTCAGGCACCAAGAATAAGCTTTCTTGTTATCACATGTCCATCGTTTTTTTCAGAAGTTGATTTTAAAGTTGTTTTAAAAGCAGTCTTAGAACATTATTATTATTAAACTCCCTACTGAAGTTTAGGTGCCTAAGATTTTTTTTTTATATGTACTTTTTCAGTACTTGTTTCTTTTGACCCTGTTCCACAAGTATTCTCACAGGTTGCCTTAGTGCTAGCTAAAACAGAAGAGAGGCTATCTTCATTCTGCTTTCAGATCTTCTTTTACTAGTGCCCTAAAGCAAGAAGAAGGAAGAAATGGTCTAATGGGGGGGGGGGGGGGTGAGAAGGAGAAAGAAATAGGAAGAGGGAAGGGAGAATCACAGTGTTATAGGAGAGAACTGGTAGACATGAGCAGGAGGAGTAATGGGAAACCTGAAACTTAAGTAAAATGAGTTTGGATAGAAATACATGAAAGAGTAGCTGAGTTAGATAGGATGGATCCAGGGGGTGATGGGGGGAGGGAAGGGGCAGATACAGGCTTTGTAGAGAGGTAGGTGGAGACAGAATGGTATAAATGTACTCTTAAGACCTGGATCTGAATACATGAGTTAAGTCTCTGCTGATAATAAATGAATACTGTAGTATCCACTGAATGAGTGTGTCCCATGGCTGAATGACTTACTTGACCTTTTATTTCTGCTAGTTAAAATCAACTCTCAGAGATCTTATGCCACAGTTTGAGAGCAAGTTCAGTAAGAAACTGAATAAAAAGAAAGTTAGTCACAATGCCAGTCCCTCAGAATTGAAGAAATGCAACAATTAAGGCTTTTCCTGCAATCTTAATTTTTCCTCCTTGTTTGTAGATGTTATGATACTGTCTTTAATTACATGATCATATACTATTTTCCTGATGTCTCATTCAATTGTTCAGTATTTCTTTTCATCATCCTTATTCTTTGTGTACCGTATTTCTCAACCTGCCATTCAGACACTTCAGTGAACACAAAAGTATTAATTTTTTTCCTAAGAAAGTGTGGTAATGTTATCTTATCTGAGTGCCTCACAAACATCAGTTAAGTCTTTCTTCCTAATGTCTTTATAAGATTAGGTGTGATCTTCCCCATTTGACAGTTGAAGAATTTACAGAAACACTGAAATACAGAAGCATTACGGTAAAAAAAAAAAAAAAAAAAAAAAAAAAAAAACTGCTTACTTTATGCCAGTCAGAAGGTATGGCAAGAAGGTATGTTTTTTCAAAAGGGTCTTTAAGGGAAAATTGAAAGATTTTTTTTTTCATTACATTTCTGACTTGCAACTTGCATGGATTTATTTTACTTTTTATTTTACACCAAAACTAAAGAAATAAACCTTCCCAACAATATTTCCGCCCTGTCCAATGAATCACTGCATTTGTTAAAGATGATATTTTGCTAGGTTTCTTCCCATTTCATCCTCCTTTTTGCTTTCATTTACTATTGATTAAATGTAGTCTTACTCTGGTATGTCTTCAAAATATTTCTCATTTTGTTCTGTACTTCTCTATGTAGTGGGAATAGCTAAATAATTTTAATATATGCTGTATTTTTGATACTTTGCAGTTGTGTATTGTTTTGAACTGTCTTTACGTTGACTGACCTAGCTAGCTAAAATTACAGCAAAAAAAATGCTGTTAAATTATCTCTTATCGCTGCTAAATTATGCCTCTTTCTTGAGACAGCTTATTCAGCCTTATTCTATAAGGCTAATATTTTAGATAACACCTTTAGACATGACCCACAGCATTGTCTTCATATGTAAAAGTTCATTGTCTAGTTTCACCTCTTTCTGTAACCTTTAAAAAATTATTGGAATGGAAATTATTAGCTTAGCATAAATCAGAATACATGTGCTTCTTAAAACACTGCAGTATGCTTTCTATTCCTAACTGTTGGCAAATTTCCAACAGTTCAGTATGTTCCAAAAATCATAATTACTTTATATTAATAATAAGGGAGTGAAAATATTGAGTAAAGACTACCTTACAGGTGGAAGAGTTCAGTAGTACTAGAGTTGTATTTAATAATGCAACTTACTAGATTTAGCTTGGATACACTATGTTCTGTATTAGTTGTCTACGAATTACTTAACTGTAAAACCAGATTCCTGCTAGCATTGTGAAGAATATGCACTAATCAAAAATCCTCTTATTGCTTATAAACCTGTGATGCTTTCTGAAAATTCTGCGCTACTGAGGAAGCTGTTGAAATTACTTCCCGCTGATTCCTGAAAGACAAAATATTTAAAAGGTTTTTTAAACCTACCACATCCAGCAGAAAATCGTACTACATACAGGATCCTGCCAGTGTAGGCTTAACTAGGTGAAAAAATAAAACAAAGCTTCTCTGGAAGTTGTCATATTCCCAGAGAATGCATACAGGCTAGAAACTGTGAAACAATAGGATCAGCACGGCGATTAACAATTTGTCAGTTAATATCCTATTCTCCTCAAAGTATGTTAAAATATATATCCAGGACAGATTCCAGAATTCCTAAATATTCATTTTATTTATTTTTATAAATTTTGCTTTTTTGTCAAATGGTGTGTTTATGTACATACGTATATATATATTAAAAAACAGATATCTATTATTATTTTACACACACACATTTATATAATCATAGAGAGAGAGAATTCCATATATTATTTCCATACAATTTGTAGGAGATGCTTTCTTTGTTCCTGCTCTTTATTTTCTTCTTCCTGCCCCTGTGCTCTGGATTGATGGATTTTATGTTATTTTTGTCACTTCCGGTATTTGTATACTTAAAGTGAAACCTCCAATATTTTATTTAGTCCATTTTATTAAAATCAAAATAATCATATAAAACACATTCCTAGTTTCCAGTGGCTGTGCTATATTTATACTATTCCTCCTATACCTCTTTATCATTTTTTTTCTCTGACTTTTCTTCATCATCCCAAGCTACTTCAATAGCTATGCAACTCCAATTACACAGATAGATACAAAATTATGATTCCTGAAGGCTAGCTTTGCCTTTTGTTTTGGCAGAGAATTTTAATATATATTTTGTCTTTCTGTTTTGCTTTAGAATGAATTTCCAAAAGGGTGAATATTCTCTGCTTTTTAAAGTTTTTCTTCTTAAAGCACATTAGGGAGAGGAATTCTTATTAAAAAAAATTTAAATATATTAAAAACTTTATTTTTTTAATTATACATAACACAGAAATAAGTATTACTTTCTTGGAAAAAAAAAAGCCAAGAAGATCCTTGACAATAGAGAATCTAATACTACAGGGATTTGGTAAATCACAGTAGTGCTGCATCAAAAGTATCTGTGGAACTAATTGAACTTGATGGGAATTTCTAGTATAATTCATTTTCTCTGTGTTGTACTTAACAGACAGCTAATATGTTCACCTGATACAAGTAAGATATGATGACTCTTTGTACATTGTAAACAGTCTTTCGTTAGGTCTAACAGTTACCTCATTATAGTATCACCTTCCTGTAAATATTGTGGAAGTCTTGTATTTTTTTATGAATGTAAAGCAATCATAATGATTTTTAAATCACTTATGCTGAAAAAAAATCTTCAGAAATAATTCCTGACTCTATAAACCACTGCATAAAATTCAGCTGAATTGACGAAACTGTTTGCTAATGTTGCTGTCGCATTTCATTAGGCTTCAAAATTTCCAGTAAAATTTTTGACTGACACAAGGTCATTTGTCCACCTTGCTGGTATTCAGCTGGTGTCAAGTGTACTATGGTACAGATTGCCTTGTCTTTCCTACTTAATTCACTTTATTTATACCTCCACAGTTCAAGCTTCTATTTACTTTTAATAATCGGTACATGTAGTTTTAAGGATGCCATAATACTGTCTAGAAGATGCATTATTATAATTACCACATTTTTTGCAGTTTCTTTTCACATGCAGGTGCAAACTTTTGAATCTACTAAATGGTAGCATCTTAGAGGATTTTTTTTTTTTTTAACTACTAATTGAAAAACAAAAAATTAAAGCACGGCATCACTTCTACTCACAAGTAACACATTTTCTGAAGAATCTAAAGCAGCAATGAATAATATTTCCACAAATACTCAATACCATAGGATGAACAGATATGGGCTGTTGATTTCCTAAACACTCACTGCATTCCTCTTACTTGCATTTCTGCTTCATGCTTTCTGGACAAATTGTGAAAGCTAAGAAGGACAAAATGCAGCTTTACCTTTTTTGGCCATAGATGTGCCACTAAGAGAAGGCATGCAATATGTATGAAATGCATATTGCTGGTACATCCAGCCTTAGTTCTGTAGGGTTTTCTAAGGTCCACAGGTAGCTCTCCAAGTTACCACCACCAGTGATGTGTAAGCTTTTATGGAAGTTCATTTCGGTCCTGTGCTAAAATAAAGTAGGCCTTGTTCTTACAGTTTCTTTTCATATGCCTAGGGAATTACTAATATGCTTTGCTTTTGAAAGGCCATAACTTTGGCACTTGGGGTATGGAACAGTGTTAATTGTAGAGTAATTCTGGTTTCTTTTTTTAAAACATATGCAATAATACATTTCTGTATCTTCACAGTGCTCCTATTTTCTCAAAAGTAAATATCTAAGAAAAAAAAAAAACACCCAAACTCTCTTCTATCCTTGAAAGCAAGTTTCTAGGCTAAAAAGGTGTATTTTTCTATCTGAGAGCAAATGTGGCAAAATATAGCACTTTTATTTTTAGAAAATTATACTAAAAATCATATGGTACACTTTTCCTACAGTGAAAAGCTTTTGCTTATGGTTTAAATATTTAGGTGGCTATTGTAGGTTTCTTAGCACTTTCAGTCATGAGGATATTAGATTAATATGTGCATATGTTTCTGTTTTAGGAACTTGACCAATATAAGAGAAATGCCTCTAAAACCTGGAAAGAAATGGATTTTGTTCTTGACTGATGAACTGCTATGGCTGTCTTCAGTTTAGCATGTACAAAATCATTTTTTAAACATTACATAACCAGTTTAATTTGATGCAGTTAAAAATGTACAATATCAAACTACAAAATTAACAAAGTTCTCTTTAATAACCTCTCTTTAATAAATAACTTGTTCACTGAACATGAAAATGAAGTTACGAAAGCTATGAATTCAGTGTCTGCTATACTTTCATTTTTGAAAGTCACTTACGTTTATTAATTTGGAGGGATAAATGGGACTCTTGCATGGTACTGAGCCCACAAGAATAATTTACACAGATGTAAATGATGTCACTTCCAAGTAATGGCAAACAACCTACACATATTCTTCTCTAGTTAAATTTTTAGTAATAAACCAAAAATTTAGTAATTCACAGACTGATTGTAAAACAAGATTTAGAACTTGATAATCGAAAGAAAAAAACAGATATAAATAACTACCTTCTCTCACTTATCATTTATGAGACAACAGAATGTTGGGTACTTTTATGTTGCTTGAAGATCCTGTACTCATTGCTGCCATGATTGTATAGTATGCGTAAGATTCACGTGGAGTGCTTTCTCAATTCTGTCTTTATTTACATGTATTTGGTTTATTCCCTTTCTACAAATCCCTCCAAACAGTCTCAAAACAGAGCATAATACTTAAAATGCAATTCTAGAAATAGGATGTACTAGCAATTATACTGCTCTGCTTACTGGTTCTCATTATAAAAGAAATATTGAGGAAAAAAATTAGAACACCATTGTTTGTTACATTGCTAAAAATTGGCACGATCAGTAGACTAAATTACATTCAGAAAGTCAATTAGACCGTGTAATGCTTCTGATATGCCTGATGGGGTGTGAGGGGGAATCCCAATAGCAGAAAGCTATTCACGTTCTTAAGAGAAGATGTTTTTCAAGATAGAAAACATACATTCAGTTAGAAACAAACATTAAAAGATAAACATGTTTCTATATTTTATGTAGAATCACTTAAAGTCCATCTAAAATCTAACAAATTAATCCTTCAGCTACAATAAAACTAAAAATGTAATGTTATATTTTAAGTTTAGAACTGCTATTTTGTTATTGTCTGCTAATAATTATATCTCTTATTTTAAAGCTCACAATTGCTATAATGACAAGTCCTGGTAGAAAAGCATAGAGCATTAAGAAATCCGTTGTGAAGCGGGATGTTGCACCAGGAAAGGTTTTTTCTATGAACTGAACACCACGAGAGAAAACACATGCTGAACTAACTGCAGTGGAATTGTTGGGTCCACCTGCCAAAAGAAAAAAAAGAAAGTTAATTCCTTTAGGTAAATCAGTAAAATTAAAACTCAGGCTTCAGTATCTAGCTCATACATTTAATCTATCTCGCTTAAACATTTGTTCAAATGATGAACTATACCTATAGTTCATATTCCCACTCTTTTGGAATAGGAACAGATATTCTACATGTTTCTGTAGTTAATCTTTGCCATATTTTTTGAAGGGAAGAATGAAGGGTCACTAGGAGCTTTCTGTTTCATTCATGCCAAACAAAAGAAGATCCAGGGTTTATCAGACACACTGTATAGAGTAGGTCTCAGGAAGCAATTTGCCTGGTAGGATAGACATATCATTCATATTTGCTTCCAGAATTTAAGAAAAGAAGTCTGTCTGAAGGGCACATTAAAAAACAGCTGTGTATAATTATTACCAAAGTCATGGATTTACTTTCTAGCAGTTATTCTTACAGTCATATTCTAACAGTTACTAGTTGTTCTTGTAATAAGGAAGGGCTAGAGAGGTTGATGAAAAATAATGGATAAAGACTATATAACCTTGGAGAGGATCAAAGCCTTAGAGCAGGTCCAAAGCTGTAAGTTTTACCTCCACTGATGGTTGCTGATTACCAGCCTTTCCACCCTGATTCTGATGTTTTGCCAGTCGTCTTGCTCGCAATCAGCAAAGCACAGCCTGACAGATCCAAGCTGCGCAACACTAAGAATAGGATAGGAACTATCTAGAAATTTGACAGAACTCAGTGATATTGACATTTTGGACTTAGCTCCTTAACCTGTCACTTGTGCCCATAACAGCTTTAGATCAATAAAGCTGCCTTTACTCCCTTCTCCATGGTAACATATCTGAACATTTGCCTCACTGGTATCAGAAAAAATGTCCGGTCAGATGTTTTCTGTCAGTTCTCCCTGCACTGATGGTTTCTCTTCTATTTGATCCAGTGTAATGCAGCTCTGATTGAACATGTGGCAGGCTGCAAAATTCACCTTCTAAAATGCTTACGGTAGTGGGAAAAAGGTGAGGAAGAGACAGACACAAAACTGAAAGATGAGGAACAGAGTAAGCAGGAAGAGTTGAACTTTTGTCTAGTTTGCTGATACGGAGTTACAGTAAGTAAGTCTTTATAACTAGGTAAGTTTAATAACTGATAAGTTATCTTTAACTTATAAGGAATACTTTAATTCCATGCAGAAGGAGAATAAACATTAGCATCTCATTAAAGTTACTTACAAAGGGCTTAGAAGTTTTTTCTTAAACACTTACCACATGTGAAGTTTAAGCCATAAAATTCATTGACTACAAGAACTTCACTGCTGTATTTTTGGAAAGTAAGATAACTTAGCATTTTAAAAGGTGTTGGCATTTCTTCTATGGTCCTTAAATAAACAGAGAAGAAATTAAATTGGCTCTTGCTTGCTACATTACAAGAGACACTTCTACTCCAGATTAAAACAACCTCACATCTTTGGTCATAGCTTGTTACAGAAAGAGTTCTTGATTGTACAGGTAGGGTTTTCAAAGTGCATTCTAGTGCTAAATGAGGGGACAGCCATGAAGGTCGTTTCCAACTTCGGTAAAGTGTCATAATGTTCAGTCCTGAATTGCTTAAGAACAGTCACAAATAATTCTATGCAGTTTTTTTGAAAGTCACATTGCAGTAATAAACTAAAAATGACAAAGAAAACCCAATATAAACATTAATAGTAAAAATTTGTTGTTTGCAAAGTAAGAAACCACAACCCCTTCACTTCATGTTCAAAATCAAAAAAGATGGAATATTAACTCACTGGAACAATAATAATGATACAAATAAAGCAAAGAATTAAGAATAAAACTAGAATGTGAAAAGTTTGAAATAACACTGTTCAACAAGACCGGACAATTTCTGCACCTCAAAAGAACTGCAAACATTGCTTATAATTAAACATAGAAATGCAGCAGAAATACCCAGTAACCCAAGTCTCAATGCCATTTTTAATATCCTTCATTGCCTGTGAAGATTAATCATTGAAGAGCTTCACAATATTAATTAGCAATATCTCTACTGTAATATAAGGTGAAAAAACACTCTAATACTTTTAAAGTTATTAAGGCATTAGACCACGATAGAAAGAATAACTGTTTTCTCAGTATAAGCATACTTCTTCCTGAAATTTAGCAGGGGCCAAATTAATTGGATATTAACCTAGTTTCACTTTGATAAGCGAGTATTAGCTGAGGTCTACTTAGTAGAGACAAAGGATCATCAGCTTTGTGAAGACCCATGCTTTTCTTGAGGACAACTTGACATCAGCTATCGGTAGGCTTATTTCATTTTCATGGGAAAAGTCTCATTTGAGCATATCACATTTACTGGAAATCTGAAGAAAACAAATTAGTTTTCTTGACAATAATACATTTATTCTGGTATGTATCTCAAAGAGCACGGAGTAGTTTCAGTACTGACAAATGTAAGGGGAGTACTGTTCCAAGTTCATGCACATTATTGATTAACAATGAAAAAAACTTGCACATTAATACAGCAAATGAATTATAATTTTCTTGGACATTTAACTAACTAGTTTATTATTTATTATTACTACATAGTTCAGTCTGCACAGATAGAAAAAGTGTCTGAAAAGTTTGATGAATAAACTGGAGAGTAACAGCTGAAAATAACTTTTTTCAATCAAAAATTTGCAGTGTTTAATAACTGCTAAGGTCCAGTGGTTACTAAAAGTTGTAGGATTTTTTTTTTAGAATCCTTTAATGAGGACAGCATTTCATGTGATCACGTTGGCATGAATACAATAACTCAGCTGAGCTAACAGATTTGAATTGTTCAGTTTTATCTTTAATTGCAAAAAGAGGCAGTGAAGCATTTTTTAAATGTCAGTATCTTTAGTGATATCTAAAGTTATTAAATGCCCTTTTTGTGTATTTTGTACAATGTCTAGCATGATCAGATAGTCACATCTCTGAAAATAAGAGCTGCACTTTCATCCCTTTGCTTCCTGTGCATAATTGCTCTGCAGCTTTAGCAACTATTCATGAAACAATTCTAGATGTATATTATTTTAACATTAAAACCATAATGAAATAAACCTTTTTCCTACCTTAGAAGTCCAGTTCCCACTACCACACCTGCTGAATTAAGCAGCACCGCTCCACTTTGGACTATATTTGGATTTTGAACCACACCAAGTAAAACAAGTGTTAGTAGCTCACCAACTATATGAGATGCTAAGACAACAGCAAAGAAACATCCAAATCTGGAAGCATCAGGATACAACCCTACTGTCCTGTGCAAAGATGAGCAAAAAAATATTTTAAAAGTGCTTTGGTACTAGACTTGGAATCTAGCCTTTATTTATTTTTATTTGTTTCTATTTTTATTTATTTTTGTAATCACAGCTTAGTAAGTGATCAGTTTGTAAGCTGTTTGGACCTTTAACATAAAGGACATCTGTTCACCTCATGATATAAGTGCAGACATATAATGTTTTCTCCATCTAAATGAGAGAGTTATGTGAAGGTGTAATTGTAGAAGAAGTCTGCATTATTTCAAGATATCCACCATGACTTTTACAATCCTTTAAACTAATGCCTTCCTTCTTTTAGAGTCTATGCAGTGGGAGTTATTTATACAGTAGTTACATATTTAAAGAGCATCTTTATGCAGATAATTAACAGATAGAGTTTTGCATATCTGATACTGTGCATGCAAATTCACGACTCAGAAGGCTGTCTGAGTTAAATTTAAAGGAGGATATATTCATCCTAATTAAATGGAAGGCTAATTCAATTCGTCACCCATGTAATTCATCCAAATGCAATTTCCTCCAAACTCTTGCTCTCTTTACTGAGTAGCACACTCTTCCCAGCTTTTCCTTAGTTTACCTAAAGAAAAAAGTCCGCACAATCTGTACTAAAGGTTTGAAAGTTAAGAAAGGCCAGCGTTTCCTTGGCAAACAATTCAGTCTCATGCAGTATGTAACAGATGACAAAGCCTTTTGTTATAGGGTGATACACTATTCTTTTTCCAAAATACCTCATACAAAAATTACATTATACTAGATACAGACTGGGTGCTCGTCTTAGCTAACAAGCAGCTGTTCAACATTTTGTTTCCTTTTCATTGCTCAATGCAAAGCCTCATGTCTTTTTTTTAATATACCACATTCAAACCACAGTCTTAAAAATAGAAGTGTTGATTTTCTCACAGGCTTTCTTTTAGCATTTTTTGCATGTAATGCAGAAATAGTTTCTATTATAAATAGATGGCAGAACACAGATTCTTAAAGTATTAAACATTCACAGATCTAGCAGGTATTAACGACCTCTAATCACAGTTTGGTGCAGCAGGAACAGCTCTTCAAAGTCCTACCATTAAGGTATCACCTTCTCTGAAAAGCTCTAATACTTTACACAGAGCTACGTAAATAGAGACTAGTAAATCTGGGGTAGGTATAAAAAGGCCTAAAACAGAAGAGGGGGGGAAACCTCAGGAGAGAGAATATTACAACAAATGAATGGCAGGATAATATAAACTGGTAGAGAATTTCCCAGAAGTATACTTAGCTGGGAAATTTTGCATAAACAGGGTACATTAACTTGATTGCCATACAAAAGATACTGCATTTGTTCTGGGCCAGACCTGGCTTGCATCCAGTCGGATCACAGTTCAGGTCTCTCTGACCTGCCTACATAGACAAACCCTGAGAGAAATGATTTGTAATAATAACATGTACAAGAGGCTATCAAAGCCTCTCCAAAAGTTAGTCTATCCATAAAAGTTTAGTCCTGCACAGATACACCCTTCAAAAGTTCACAGAGGAACTGCTAGCCCTAAGGGCACTAAGGAATTACCAGGAGGCCTGTGGCTAGCATGGTAATTCAAGTTGATAACAAGAAGAAAATAACAATCCAATAGATGATACTAGTGCTTACCAGTATATAAAGGTGCTGAAAATTGCTACACTGATGATACTGAAGGGTAGAAAATGTAGTATATAAGCTATAAGCATTTGCCACTTCTGATACAAGCCGTCTTTACTTTCTTGGTCACTGATCGCACGTAAGGGTAGAACTGGATTAAATACATTAAAAAATAAGTTAAATCATCATTGAATAAAGAGACCAAGACTTGTTGCTAGCAAACAGACAGACAAACAAACCAACCAACCTTAAGCACTGAAACAACTTTGAGAATATATCAGAAACATTCCATCTAAACCAGACTGATCACCTTTTCTCACTACAAGTACAAAATATGCATTAAACTGCAGATTGCAAAGGTTTGTATGCTTAAGGAGAGAGGCCTAACTATGTGACATGCAGGACAGACTTTACTTTTAGTGGATACAAATTAATCACATGAAAAAACTTCCTTTGCTGGATAATTTTTTGAGGTGCTCTGATCTCAGGGTGACAACAGCAGTGTATGTTCCTTACATGGGCAGAACAGTTTTTAGGCTGTAAATAAAAACTATTGTTGGTCTTTGTGTGGCTAATTTACAGCAGCTGCAAGAGAAGCACTCTCTAATAAGAATGTAATCACCACATAATACTCTCAAATCTAATTATCCTTAATTGCTGTCAAAGCTGTTTTGTACTTCCACCGTTTCCATGCCTGTGGTTTTGATCTCACTTAAGATGGTAAATTATAGACCTAGACTTTGTTCTGCTTTTATAATGCTAGACGCAAGCAAGTTAAGGGCTCTTACATAGTTCAGAATACAGCCTCAGTACAGAGGCCAGCTGTAAAAAGGGAGAGGCATGGGTTACTAGCATATTGCTTCATTAAGTCCCTCTAATGCACTAATCTTTTCCTGAGGTGCGAAGCTTTCTGTTGCTTCCCCTTTCGATTTCATACCATTGTATCAGCTCTGACATAACCTACAACTGTAAAGAGCCTTTGAAAAACAATCATCTTAAAGAGGAATTTTTACTATTTACAAAATAGTAGCAGCAATACCTGCTGCTGCACATAACACAGAACAGAAACTCACAAAGTGCAACAGCATTGAGCATCCCTGTGTAGGGAGGGGCACTCACGCACTGGTAGATAAGCCCCACACGGTCCTGCACCGCTCCTTTTAGAAGGTCGCTCTTTAGTCTAAGAAGGAAAAATGCTACAAACAAGCCATATAACAGATTCTGGAAGAGACGCATGATGATGCCCATCTTATCTTTGGAGAAGTTTCTTGTTATCCTCCTGATAATGAAACAGTAACAACATATTGGTTAGCTATGATTGATGACATGTTGGTAGGGTATTTAGCTTTGAACAAATCTTCCGCACAAAAGGTCCACAAAGAGGTAATATTACAATAAGATAGACAAAAGTATTAGACCAAAAGAAGAAAAAAGCGTATTTGTATACGTGGGAAAAAAAAACTGAGAGAAATCAGTGGATAAGAAACAAAATGAATTTTTTTAAAGAAAAAAAAAAGTCTTACCGTAAAAGAATCCATAATTTGGAAAATGTACTCGGTGAGTCTTTGCTTTTGAATGGTATTGGTGGCAGCTCTTTCGTACACTTTGTCCTTTCAATGGCTGCCAGTACTTTGCTAAAGATTTCGGAGTTTTTGTAGGCTGACACAATTATCTGAACCCTACTGTAGGTTTCAAGTTCACGCTCCTTGCTTCGAGTGTCCACAGATGTGAGATCCACTGCAAATTTGCAAAGCATTTACTATATACATCACTTTCCCTTCTTTTCTCTCCCAACCCCTGCAATTTACCTTCCTCATCTCCATCCTAAAATCTGCAAAGGAGAAAAGGCCCACTTGAAACTATGCAAAGTTTTTTTTTCTCCTCACTTCCATTAGAAAAAGCCTGTACAGCTACAAGGGAAGTTTTACGTCATCTGTAGGTCCCTGAAGGTGCCAGATCCTGTCCCTGAAATGCAAGGACTGAGCCGCGTACTCTCTGGCCCTTTAGCTTTCTCCATCAGCGGCACAGAGCTGTGCCATCGGCAACACACTGTCTCTGCTGTGGGCGCGACAAAGCACCAGCCGAGGATGAATGCTGACAAGGATGAATAGATGGCTTTCTGATCATATATTTCTCATGTTTTCAGAAAATATTCAGACAGAGCTCCATGACTGTCCCTTTCCTCTGCCTGCTCTTCCATAACCATGGAGCTTCACTGTTAAATTACTCTGAGTTCATGCAGTAAGTCCCTTTTCTCCACTTGAGGCGTTACTGTACAGTTCCACTGGTTTTCATCCATCTCCTTCTCAAACATTCCTCTGTTTTACTGTTCGAGGAGGTGCAGCAGGCCATATCCCCCAAGCAGGCTCAGCCGTAGCTGAGGCAAACATTACTTACTGCAGTGGAACTTACTTAGGAAAGGTGAAGACCTCACAGAGTTAATGCTCCCTTCTAATAAATCCACCTGTATCTATTCCTGACACCAACAATTTTTTATTATTGGGAAATTTGTGCTTGCTATTCATACAAGACATACAGGTCAGACAATAGTGCTGCAGAGCTTTGGAAATTTCCTTTTCCTATAATAGCAATGAATTATCTAGGGCTTCAAAATCAAGATTGTTGTTCTCATGTATATCTGCTCTTACAGATTTTTGTATCATTTTTCTCTATTGGCTAAGATGTCTATATCCATTATTTATTCTTAAGCTCTCGTTCATCCTTAGATTTGAGTTTTTCAGTGTTATGCTCAACTTCAAAATACAAATTGAACAACATTAAAGAATATCCACAGCCCTTGTCCAAGATTCTTAAAGTGTCCTCCAAAACTTCAGTTAAGCTTATGAATAATTCTCTGGTATTCCAAAAGCTGGAATAAGCATAATTGTCTCTAATGGCAAGGCTGTCTAAAACTGGGACTTAACTTCCATTAATATGAACATCCGAAACACAGAAGACCACACTTCTGAAAACTTGGCCAGTGTGACTTGCTTGGAGCAGCATGGCAAATACATGGCAACCAGGCATGTTTTAAATATCTAATGCAGAACGAGTTACTAGACCAAAGTAGCTAATGCCTACCATGCATTTGTTCCTCTTTATGAATACAACACATGACATTTCCACAATACAACCTATGCTGAATACATAGGATCCTACTTTCCTCTGGTGGTGGTGTAAATGGTATCAGAATCTGTCCCTTCATTCACATCATTAAATCACACAAAAAAACATAAACTACCAATTTTCCAAAGACTAAATATTCAGATGATTCTTTGCTCTAAACTGTATTTTTTCCTTTTTCTTGTCACATTCAAAGGTTGACATTTTAAGAATGCACTACTCTCTTTACCATGCCTTTTAAAGAGAGGGTCTAAATCTCAAATCATCTATGCATTTCAAGACTATTCAAATTCATGAAGACAAAATTATCCTCACTGTCACACCAGTATTTTCAGCTTCATCCCATTCTAGCTTCATGTCAACAACCATCCTCTCTTCTCTCTGAATTTAGGATGCCATCAAGACAATAGAAAAACACTGCCTTTTCTGAATGTGCCCTGTTTCTGAATACAGCTTTTTGGATCAGTCAAATTCACTAGTTAATATTCAGCTAATATTGTCAGAAATCAGCCTACATAACAGATTTTAAAAGATGAATATATACACATACATATGCATTTGTATACACACACACACACACACATTCTCCAAGCATTTGTCCGTGTGAACAGAGGCCCTGCAATGAACCCAGGACTCAGTTTCACAATCTCATGCAGAAGCCTTTTAGGTGCTTGTGATGGTGTGCTCCTTCCCCCCCACCACGTGCTCTCTCTCCCTCAACCTGACCTCCTCATAAACAGCACGTAGACCGGGGCTAATTGAGCATGTGCCAACTAAGGCCCGTCTAGCATGCAGATATGACTATGAGTCAATCATCTCCCCCTCCCATAAACAGGGGGCAGCCCAGAGCCCATTGAGCTCTCCTGCACGGCAGCGGGCGGCACTGCAGAAACTCCTCTTGAGCAGGGACGCTTCTCAAGGTTACTCCTTGTGGTCAAGAGATTCCTTACCTGCAACAGATCCTCCTTAAGTGATTAAAAGTGCGCTGAAACTTTGCAGCCTTTGCTAGGTTATATCTTTGATTGATTGTGCATATAATCCCTTCAACATAAACCGTTGGCCAAGTCTCACACACTTTACACATAATTCTTAGATATAAACTGTTGACCAAGTCTGGGACTAGGAGTGGATCCAGCTGCACCCAGACTCCTCTTGGAAGGAGTTTGGAGAGCAAGGGGGTCCTTTCTGAACCTCGTGACTCAACAGGAGGGTCTCCTTCGCACCCACTCCTTTAGGCATGAACCATTGACCAAGTCTGGGACTAGGATTGGATCCAGCTGCACCCAGACTCCTTTCGGAAGGAGTTTGGAGAGCAAAAGGGGTATCCTTTCTGAACCTTGCGACTCAACAGGAGGGTCTCCCTGACACTTTCAGTTGACCCTGTCCTCCACGCAGGAAATAACTGAGTGAACCTTGCTATCAAACCTTGTTAAATCATTGCCTTATTTACGATTGCACTTTGTTAAGTCGCTAGCTGACTGCAATAAAACATAGTGCTGCTTCTCTGCTATGAGTGAAGTGCATTGCTCCGCTTGCCCGTGACAGTCCTGTATTGATAAGACAGGACATGTCATCTTTTGCCAAGGGCTTGCTATCATCTTTTGAAGACATGGTACCTTCTGCTCCAATAGGATACCCAGGTACTAGCAACTCCCCAAAATTTCTGAAATCTCAAACTGTGAATCTCTGGAAATTGATGCCACAGTCATTGAGTGACTTATTCTACATCCTTCCCTCCAGGCCCGTTAACCTAAATGTGCTTGCAAAATTGCTTGGCATCACAAAAGTCCATGAGAGCCAGAGACTTCCCATGTCTTTGGGATCAAACTGATATTACTATGTCCAATGGACAGCCACAGGTAGCTACCATCAGGAATGCAGAGGTTTCATGAAGATTTCCTCTTTATTAGTTTATTCCACCATTTCCTTCTGCTGTGGTTCAGCCCTACTGCAAACTTTTGCTGTTTTAAGCAGTCAGTGGAGGTCACATTGACCCAGCTGTCTCTCACTTCTGAGCTGAGCAGAATTACAGTGTTGGGGAAGAATTCAAATACATTTCTATCTCTGGAAAAACTCTGTCCTGGGAAAAAAGCAAATTGTTTGTTTAAAGGAAATGTATGTTTTTGCCAAAATAATGTAGATGATAGATAAACTTACCATAGATGTCAAAAGGATTTGATTGCTCAGGACAAGAATAGCCACAGTCACTAAAAAATGTAATCATTTCCATAGGGTTCCCACAGAAAACCATTTCTCCAAAGCTCATGATGGCTATTTTGTCAAATAACTGCTGGAACAAAGTAATACATTAGCAATATCTACTGAGAAGAAGTGCATTAATTCTTGAGCATAGCTAGTGTTCTTGGTAATAAAAATGCTTTGACAGGAAAAATAGTTTTGACACATTCAAATTTCCTTAGTATATTTCTGTCAAAGGAAGTTTGTCCTTTCTATCATTCCTCTCAATGGTTATGCAAGATGACACATTTGTAAGCTCTTAAAACTAGTGATTCTCAAAGCTATCAGAGTCAGCAGCATACAGAGGGAAGGGGTAATCCAAGAACAGGAATGGGAGCTGCACACTTCTGACTCCAGTTCTAATGCACATTTACTTAGTAACTGTGCTTCTTTGGCGCTTAATAGCCGCAATCTGCAAAATTCCCAAATTACTGGGAGGATTAGTTATTATCTGTGAAGTGCTTAAGGACTTTAACAATACTGTTGTTTGGGTGTACATTTGCCAGGGCATGGTCCCCACCAGCTACAATTAACACATATTGCCAAGGTGCCGGTACCACTTTCAGTCTAGGAAAGCACCATCGCTCCCCTTTGACTTTGTCACCACTTATATTAGATACAGTCAGGCAGAGAAGAGATGCCTTGCATTCACAGGGTGAGTGGTATAACACTGAGAAGAGCGAAGTGGGAAACAGTAACGGAAAGGATAAATTTTCTCCCAAGTGCAAGCCTGTAACACAGGCCTGCCCCACACATGGCCAGGGTGTACCCGCATTGCCTGACCCAAAGAGGAAACCAGATGGGAAAAGATAGAAAAAACATCTTTCTCCATTCCAAATCATGGAAATCTTTGCCTGTCCCTGGTTGCAAGTGTTACTGAAATATAAGTATGTAAGAATGCATAAATGATAAATAAATAATGATAATTAATGATTTATTTGCCTTGTTCCAGTGTTTTTTTGTTTTGGTAGGCATATAATATACAAAGGTTATGCACACAATCAGTGCCGATTCACTTTGTGTCCCAAAATGCCCTCCTGCTGGCAGAAGGCCAGAGCTGGAAGGTTAAAGACAAGAAGCCTGTATTTAATGTGGGGCAGGGCAGGGAAGCAAGGGAACCCTTGAAGGCCACTGTTCTGGATCTTGCACTTTTATCTCCCAAAAACTCAAGCACTTTAAAGTCTGGCAAAAAAGCAGCTAGTGAGTAGCTATCGTTTACCTTAAAGAGTTCTGAGCGAGGCTGGTGAATTGTAATAATCACAATCCGGTCTCTGTGTGCAAGTTCTGAGAGCAGTGAGACGATCTGGTTTGCAGTCAGGCAGTCCAGCCCCGTAGTTGGTTCATCAAGTAGCATGACCTCTGTGAAAACACAAGAAATATCATTAAAATTCAGCTAAATGGGCAGCAAATGTTACAGCTTCTGCCTTTACAGCTAATTTCACAAATACTATAGAAATTACTTTACATGTGAAATTCCATGTGTAAAGCAGAGTATGTATAATCATCATTGTGGCTTGATCTTTCAGCTTTAATTTGCTTCAGTGGTTCAGTTTCAACTACTAGGAATAAGGACATAAATAAGAACTGCAGGATTAGAGCATAATCATTTGTTTCTAAGTTCAGGAGAAATCTGAAAATAACCAAAATAATTTGATGTATACATGTGCTTCTATGAACAACGGTGATAAAATTCACCACATATATAAATGTGTTACTCCTCTGCAATTGAGGCGAACGCATTAGTTATGCTTGTAGTGAGGGTCTTGGGTGCATGATCTCATTTCAGTTAGATCCGAAATATCCTTCCAACAGGGGCACCTTTAAGAAACTATCTTAAGACTGACAAAGTTTCACGTGTTGTTTTCCATGGCTAATCCTCTCAGTCACTCGGTTACTCTGCTTTTATTTTGAAACAGAGAAATGGAATCCTACCCCATCACTGCCTGCAGCTAAAAAGAGCCGTGGGATGTGTTTTCTTTACTGACTTGCTAGCTAAATCGGCTCTGGTACATGAAGGCTATTGTACTCCTCAGCAGTTACTCTGTGTTGCTTGTGCATTATCCAAGTGAGCAAAGCTCAAGTGACTACTTTTTTGGCTAATGGCTCTCACACATGCATGGCTCAATGGCAGCTACTGTGCTGCAAGACTCAGTGCTTGCACACATACGGTTTTAAGGTGCTCAACAAACCATAAATTAATCTGTCACAACCAACAGTTCATACATGGGAAAGATGTGAAGCAGTTAAGTATGAGTCTAACCACATGTTCGTTCCTAAGATTTTAAAATTATCTACTTTCCAAGACCAACCAATACATTAATGGCGGACCAGCATTACTGCTCATTCTTTTCTGTCATTACAAGACAACTCTGCTTTTGCGAATTCCAGAGTACAAAATGCTTTTGTATTTTAAAGAAGAAGATGGAGGAGCATGGTGGGAGTGCAAAGTGATACTGTTTTGTTTCATTTTGAAAATCTGTGTAGTGGTACTTACTGGGATCTTGTAGTAGTTGGGCTGCAATTGAAACACGACGCCTCTCACCCCCTGAAATTCCTACAAAAGTACGGCTTCCAATTATTTTGTCAGCAATGTGGCTGAGGCTCAACTCTGCCAAAACCGCATCTACCTGAAAAATAATTACAATTTAGAAAGACTAATCACTGTCAAATTCAGATACACATGTGCAAAATTAAAAATTGAAAGGAAAAAAGACAACTTTAAGCTTTCCCAATATGCTGCTTGCATTCATTTTAGTGAAAAGCGTTTACCGTAATCTGGCCTCCATCTGTTGAAATTATATTTTTTAAATTTATTTTTATTTATTCTAAAACAATTAGAATTTTAGCTTCCATTAACAGATCAAGAGTTCAGAGATGCAGTTAGAAGTGAAGGTATAAAGGGTGCTGGTCTGACTTCCAAAATAAGGGAGCAGAAAGGCAGATCAGTTCTGGGAAAATACAAAATGCTGAACAGATGATAGGTGAGGAGGGAAGACAGACAGCAAGAGCCTCCAGCTAGGAATATTGAGTCTTTACTCTCAAATGAGGCCAAAAAAGAGCCTTCTAGTAAATATGAAATGCAATATTTTATAGAGAAAGTAGGTTGTAGGGAGTTTATTAGATCAGTGCTTTATTAGAGCTGTCCTGGTTAGTGAGAGAGATGCAATGGAAAGCCAGAGTGGTGTCAGAAATGTCTTTGCAGTCCATGAAGATTGCCAAGGTACATGGTCTTAAAGACCCTGAAAGCCACATTTCCTGGTGGGTGGAAAAAGGGAGCTGAGCTCAATACCAAGACCAGTATCTGCTGCGGCAGCAGCTGCTGCTGCTTCAAAAGTGGAAGCTTCATTCCTGCATATTCACTATTCCCCCAGGCGACAGCACAAGCCCCATACAGAGGAGGGGAACGTCAGGGAGCCCATGTCCTACTTGCAGCTCAGCTGAAGAATCTCTGTGTGATCCTGAACAAGTCATTTTGCTTCACATGCCACTTTCCGCAGTTGCAGAATAAAGAGTATGAAACCTCATAAATGTAAAACATTGCTATGGGTTGAAAGTGCCGCTAGTGAGAGCATTGCCTGACGTCCCATCTGCATTTCTGGTAGAAGATAATTAAACACAGACCTTCTTTTTGATGAAGTTGCTGGAGCATTTCTGACGGGCCAGCAAAGCAGTGTAGGTCAGAGATTCTTGTACAGTGAGGAAGTTTAGCAAAGTGTCATTCTAAAAAAAGGTAAAGAGGAAGTAACAGCTAGTCCTATAATAATTAAGATCTTGCTTCTGCTAACACACCCTTCGCACATTCATACAATTTTTTAACTTCTCTGTCAAATTAGTACCAAATTTACTAGTGAAATCACAATCAGATTCCATTATTCTATTATACCAGCAACTCTTCCTTACTTTTTTTACAGAAGAGGAAGTACAGTGCATATATAAAAAATAAATTGAGAAATCAACCTGTGGCACATAAGAGAAGCAATCCTTAAACTGTTCCTTCTTCAGCTGACGCCCGTTCACATACACTTCACCAAAGAAGTTGTCTTTATGTTCCAGTCTTCCTGATACTGCATCCAGAAGCGTTGTTTTCCCAGATCCTTTTAACCAAAAGAAATTAATAATGGGATGAGATGAATTTTACAGTCTCAAGGGCCATAGCCTCACTTGGATGGAGACATGAAAATAAAAAAGTATCTTTCATTACTAACATTAAAATAGGTCCTGAAAATGCAGTCTGTTAAAGGGAAGTAAATGGGAAACCTTGAAGGTGAAGGATTTAATTCACTCAAATTTACATTTCATAGTGAAACATTTGGGTTTAGAGGTAACCTTATCTGTTATTGAAGTTATAATTGCTAGTTAGATGACTGAAGAGAGAACTCTGAAAACCAAGTGTCATGTTATTGAAAGCAGGGTTTAAAAACAGCTGTGGCTGCATTATTTGAAATACTGATCTCTGTCAGCTTCATACCATTACGGAAGCCACTGGTATTAATTCTAGTTTTGTTTCTTTTAAAGTACTGGAACAACTTACCAGAATTTCCCAAAATGCCCATAATCTGGCCGCTCTCTATGTGAAATGAAACATCCTTGAGTATTTGCCGGGTCCATTTTTTACGATATAAAGGCACATTCCACCAGGGGTCGATACGTTCCCTTTGAAGACAAATAGCAAGACAGATGAAATATGGAAGATTTAAAAATTACGTGTACGGCAAGAGAATGCTCTGTACTTTTCTGCACGCATTTATGCGGAAAGGCATCTGAAAGGATTATAAACTGCTGAAAGAGCTTCCCCGCCTCCTCCAAAGTTTTCACTATTTTCACTTTGATATTACCTGGAAGGTAAAGCAAACGCTGAATGGATTTTCCTGAAAGACTGCTGGAAGGTTTGCTTCCCTCACACAACCGAAAGAGGAAATTTGAACTAAGCCTTCTTCTGTTGCAGATGTCAACCAGCCGTCAACCCACACAACCATTTTCGTCCTCGCAAGAGTAAGGAAGGGGGCAAGCTTTGCAAAGCTCCTTCAGAGAACCTCCTTCAAATATATTTGAATATATTTTGAAACGCCTCTCGGATGGCAGAGCCGCTCTTCCTCCTCCTCCTCCTCCTCAGCAGCGAGGTGGGCACCCGCAGCCCTCCGCGGTGGCTTTCACACTCCGCGGCCACCCGCCCCGCGCCCGGCGGTGTTTCCCCCTCCCGCCCTACCTGACAGTGTAGCAGAGGCCCTGGACACTGACGCTGTTTCGGGGCTGCGCCTCAGCCTCCGCCTCGCCGCCCTCCGGCGCCCGGCACGGCCGGCTCGACATGTTGGGGGCCTGCTGCCGCCGGTCGGCCGGGCCCTGCGCCCTCAGCATGGCGATGCCCCCGGCCTCCCGCCCGGGGATTGCCTCAGAGGGAGGAGAGCTGCTTTCTTCCCCGTCCAAATAACCGGTAGGCGGACAGCTGGAGCGCTATCTGATGGACCTTTAGCCCTCGGCGTGCCGGGCCCCAAGGAGGAGAGCGTTTCCCTGCCTGCAGGGTCACGCAGGCGGCAGTGGTGCCAGCGAAGCCCGGCCATGTTAGAGGCGCTGGGGCAGGGCTCAGCTGCCTACCGAGGGTGACGTTTCCACCGCGTTTAAAGAGCGGGTAACCAAGCAGCGAGGCGCTCGGCCACCGCCGCGCAAGAAATGGGGGAGCGTGCCGTGCCAGACGGCGCCAGCAGCAGCCCGACAGCACGTGGGGCTGCGGCGGTGAGTGAGGCCGGGCAGCGGGGGGTGGCTGCGCCAGGGAGCCGTGCTCACCCCCGGCCGCAGCAACACGCTGGGTGATTTTGGCCCTGAAACGCTTCCCGGGGGCACAGAAACCATAGGTCTGAGCCTGCGGCATCACAGGCTTCCTGGTGAGCGTTGGCAGCTGCTCAGCTCCTCCAGCTCTGAAATGGGGGAAAGAAAACACCCGCATCGCCCGCAAAAGCACGTGGAGGGCGAAGTCGCGACCAGGCCGGCACGCTCGGATGCCGCGGGGGCTCAGGGGAGAGGATATTCAAATGCCCGGACGAGGCCAAACCAGCCAAGCACCTGTATGGGGCCTGGGCTGCCCTCCCAGCACCTCCCTTCAGGTGGTCACAGCTGTGCCCACCTCTGCCTGCACCCACCGCCCGTGAAACCCGCAGCTTCCCAGTACAGGCTCTGGCAGAGAGGCGACCGTCCGCCTGGAGCAAAACCTGCAGGCATGCACGCAGAATTAAAGCCAAAGTCAGCAAGGTGCCCAAACAAAGCAAGGGCAACCTAATTAAAGCTATATGCACAAAGTTAATCAAGCCATGTCAACTTTTCGTTATTGTTAACTCAGCTCTGAGAGCACCAAGTTCCAGCTGACAAATAAAAACTTTGACGCGGGATCAGGATGCTCTCTGATGTTCGACTCAGGCTAATGTACCTTTTCTCTATTATTTTACAAGATGTTTATTCAGCAGAGATTTTAGTGAAGACCGTGGGTGTTCAGATATATTGGTTAGTTAAATTAATTCCTTATTTTGAATACGATTAACTTTTTGTTAGTGAGCAGTCACCATTTGCAGCTACCATTTACTGTCTGACAGGAGAGACATTAGCAAATTATCTTCTCTGCCTGTACGATGGTGAATTCACTGCTTCGGGTCACTATGGTGCAGTACACGTTAATTCAGCAATGAACATACTTTTAGTGAACCTTCATTTTTGACTGCCATAACTTACGAATTTCAATATGTATCATTTTGATCTTAACATTTCCAGAAGTAGATAATTTTTCTCCAAACCAGAAATAGAATCCCATTTCTTTATAGTAGAATGAAATGGAAATTAACTCCATATGGAAAATAATCCCATTTAAATCAAAATTAACTAGAAAACCATAGCACAGCATGTCTGGCCTTCTCCCGTGCCTCTAGAACAAAGTACATTTCACACTGCTTAAGAAATAGCGCGTTCCAGCCCTTCACAGTTTTGCAGGACAGTAACCTATATCAACAGTACTGTTATACCTCATTAAATGTATTTCCCTTTTCTGCTTCCCTTTCTCTGGTCTCAAACTCTAACAGCAGCTTAGTTATTGTAATTAACCCAATAATTTCTCCAGACAAAGGTCCAAGACAGTATTTTTTGCTCTGAAGAAGATAACAGTCTGTATTTCACATACAGTGGAAAATCAAATGTCCTTGAGGTCAGAGAGCTCAACTACCAGGTAAAATTTCTGCTTTATTTACTTCCCTTTAACATGGAGTGTATCCAGCAATTTCCTGCTTCTGTTTGTAAGCCACTTTAAAAGCAGGACGAAGTTGAAGTTTGCAACATTAGGCTTCTACAAGTATTGCACAGTCAAATATACAGAAGTTTTGTATGTGTAAAGATAGCATACTCATGTTTTTGGCTGCAGTTATTGACTGCAGGCTAAATATATCTGGCAAAGCTGTGGGATAAGAAAGAAAAAGAGATCTGTTCCTAGGCTTTGTTTTCTCTCAATACTGAGCTAAATTATGCCCCTGGGGGAGAGGGGCTTTGCTGCCAGCTGGGGATAGCAGAAGCCCTCGGTGGCAAGATGAGCCTGCGGGAGGAGACAGAGGGAGGGTGGCAAACATAATGAGGAATCTCAGGGAGCCAGTGACATTTTTCTTCTCTTTTGTGCCACCAAAGCATCTGAAGTAGATTTCACAAATACTGCCTATTGCTTTACCAACAAAAAATGCAATCTGGAAATATATGAAACTGTGCACACATTTGGGCTAATGAAACAGGTAGTATTTGCCTTTAAGAGAGAAAAATAACTATATTTCAATTTTCAGTTCCAAGTGATTTCAAAAATGTCCAGATCAACAGCATGCAATACTAATAAGTTACCTAAGTAATGCAGAGGATAGAGATAGCTTCAGTGATTAACAGGAATAAGAAACAAAGCATGGAAACCATATTTGGCTGTAAAAAACCTTCCATGTATTACTCAAAAATTCACAATATTATTTCCATGTATTGTCTCCTTTGTAACATCTTAACTTTGGAAGTATTTATTGCTAAATAGTTCATTGTTCTAACTGAAGGGGCTTGTTTCTTTGTTTGTTTTTAATCTCAGGTTAATGTGGCAGCTCAGATTCCCTGGTATGAGAACGTAGCACAGATGAAAATGCCGTGGACCTGGAACTCAGGTCCCGATTCTCATGTGTTAGTAATCCAGAATCTGAATTTAAAAGTTCAAAGCGGTCAGATGCTAGCTATTATAGGAAGCACTGGTAAGAACCACCAATTTTCTTCATCTGACCAACTCTCCGATAAAACATGCACACCTAGTAACAATACTCTTCAGTCTTCTGAATGGCAAAATCTAGCTGAGAACTACTGGAAATGCATCACTTATATGCTTTAAAATGTAAAGTGTGAGGATACAAGGAATCATAATGGAATGAAATCTGATTTTCCTTAGGAAAGCAATTTTTGTTATGACTTGTACATTTGCTAGCTGTTTGTTTCTTGAGGCATAGTTGGGTAGTATTAGAGCCGTGGCCTGCAGTACTGGCTCAGGTGGACCTGAAGCAATTTTTGGCTGAGCTTCAGAACAGGCTAACTGCAGACCAAACCCCACTACCAGACCCAGCCAGACCCTGAAAGAAAGATTAGTGGCAACCTGCATACCCACAAGCAGGTATTTCCTTCAGATGCAAACATACCTAACAGGGTAAAATACCACATTCAGATTAATTTAACAGAAACATAAGGTAAAAAAAAAAAAAAAAAAAAAAACATGATTCCTCTTTTCTCTTGCTTACAGTGACTTTAAGGGTGCCTCTGCTTTCCTGCATCATTTTTCTTTCATTTTCTGATAAGACTGGTTTAATCTTCTCCAGGGTGAGGCTGACTAATGGAGAGATGGCCTTTACCCTATGTAGTTAGTTCAGAATAAGCTCATCTAGGGGGATAAGAAGTAGGCATGTGACCAGTTAAACTGAACTTAAAAGTGTCCATTGTTTGGAGGTAAAACTATCCCACGCTATGTCTCCCCTACATGCTTACATCAGATTAGCTGTAATCCAGTGAAGGCATTCTCACTCAGAGAAAGGTGAGACATAATCACTGCAGAAGTTTTAACTATTATTTCTATGAAAAAAAATTCCCATTAGCATGGAGAATTTTTCTTAGCACATGTCCTCAATGAAATTGAAGTTGTACTTTAGAGATTCCCACAAGTAACAGGAAAAGGTTGTGATGGAATAACATGTTGAGTTGTAGACACAGTACTTTTGTAAGGTAACGTACACTGAGCACAAACCCCTTTCAACAAACTAGTCAAACTATTTTTAAAAGCTGTTTATCATCTATTTCATCAAATGCCTTAGTAAAATGGATTAAACTGCTGATGGGTTTCACATTGTCAATGGCAATCAATATGTCATTCTTAAACAGAGCAATACATGGTTTACAGATGGATGGGTTTCTTTTTTTTTAAATGTATATATTAAGAAACAAATGTGGAGTTAATCTTTCAACAGACAGACTGGAAATAAATGACATCTAATCATAATAAGAGAACTCTGTGTGTTTACATACAATATCATACAGCATAAGGGAAAAAGTCTTTTGTTATTTAATTCCAAATCAGGCTTTGTTTTCATTGTTTTTCTTTCATTCCTCCACGTACGAGCCAGCTTTTCTTAATTATTTAAATGACTTTTATCTTATTTAAAGCATAATGATTTTTTATTTAAATCATGATTATTAAGATTCTTATTTTTTGTATAATCGTAGCTCTTCAGCACCTTAGTCATTCAACTGTTCTAGCTGCCATTTCTGAATTCACAATTCCCTCCACAAAGCAAGCTCACACCGAGCATTCAGGTGCCAGCCCTGCAGTCAGCACCGCTAGTGCGGGACACCACCTTTTACCAGTGTTTCAAAAGTGGGAGAAGAAAGGTAACTAGAAGAGATAGAGATCACTTTTTCAGATCATATAGCTACCATCGAAGGCAAGCTACCGATTCTCCTGAGAAATGAGAAAGGTTAAAGCTGTGTGCTCCATTCTGGAAGAGAGAGATTTCCTGAACATGAGCGTACAGTTGAGTGTCAGCATTTTCCCTTAGGCCAGTCTGTCTCTGGGGCTTCAGAACAGCTTCAGAAAGGGTTGGGAAACAGACATTAAGGAATCAAAACTTCTAACATCTATTCCTGTGACTAAATCACTTCTTAAATTAGTCCCCTAGAAATTAATTTATTTTTCAATTTTGATTTTTCTAGCTGGTGGAAAGACGTCATTGCTTGATGTGATAACCTGTCGGGATCACGGAGGCAAAATCAAGTCAGGTCACATCCTGATCAATGACAAAACCAGCACTCCCCAGCTTGTTAAGAAATGCATCGCACACGTGCGGCAGGATGACCGACTGCTCCCCCACCTGACTGTCAAAGAAACGCTATTGTTCGTTGCCAAACTGCGCCTTCCGAAGTTTTTTTCAGATTCACAAAGGAAAAAAAGGGTAATTAAGCTGTTGGAAAAAAATAAAGTTGTCAAAAATGTGTCTGACAGGAATTATCCAAGAGATCCTATGTGTTTGGAGTCAGAACAGCTAATCTGGCATTTTTTTATGTAGATTATGAATTATAAACCTTTTTCTTCTTTTAAGATAGAAACCTGCAATTGTTCCAAAGCTCATAAAAAAAAGACAATCTAGAGAAAGCCTTAGAGAGGCTCAAAGAAGAACTAAATTGCTGGGGGGTTTTCAACATTATCTCTAAAATCAAGATTTGTTTTCAAGGGGCTCTTGATCAGATAGCACTGTCATATCCAGCTGAATTTTAACCATATTTACTATATTTTCAGCTTTATCAATGCACAAGTATCCAAACAGCAAAATCCTGCTTTATCACTCTTACCGTTTGATTCTCCCAGGTAGAAGACGTTATAGCCGAACTTCGGCTGCGTCAGTGTGCAGACACACGGGTCGGGAATGAGTACCTCCGTGGCATTTCAGGAGGAGAGAGGCGGCGAGTGAGCATTGGCGTGCAGCTGCTCTGGAACCCAGGTAAGCACAACTCCCAGCGCCCTCTTTGCACCCCGCGGCTGCCTCCGTGGCTGCAGGCGTCAGGGACACGGGGCTGTGAGAGGATGAAGTCAGGCACAGTGACAGGGTGCTGGTCCATTAGTTTAAACCGAAATCGATGCTGATGACATGTAATGCTACAACCGTGACAGTAAGAATACTGTGAACCAAGCAGTTCAGAAGCTGGCGTACGCTCGACTTTGCCATGGGAGCTGCAGCATCTGATCTGGGCAGGCTGCCTCCGGGAGCCATTCCCCACTCCCACCCGAAACAGCTGCCACACAAACCACTGAAACGTGTCTGGAGCCCCCCTCGCAGAGGGGATATAGTTTGTGCATCTCAGTATGAGGCTTGGTTTTTACTTCACCATATGCCACAATTTACTTTGCAAGGTTTTTGGCCTAGTAAGATCTCTGGATTGTTTTCCTTTCTCCCCCATACTATCTATTCACATGTGAAATGTTAGCAGGGAAGGTCATTGCCTTGCCTACATGGTCATTTGTTGCTATCTTATGCAAATCACTGCTGTAACGGGCGTCTTCAGCAGAAGCAAAATGCAAGGCTGAACCTGGCAGCTACTTTTGCAGAACCAAGTGCCCTATTTGTTCTTACGTACATTAGCAGCTCTAGTAATCTCAGCTGAGCCACTTGTTGAGGGAGATTTTCTAGCTGTTCTCCCTCTGCTGGGAGGAGGATCTAAGAAGTCTTTGCTTATACAAAGTTATATTTTTGTTATTTAGGGCAAGCAGAAGTCTTTTTTTGTGATAAGTGATGCTCAGGGATAGATGTGCTGCCACTGAAGTCAAAAAAAATCATTAGTTCTAGGAAAAATAAGTAGAGCTTTCTTTGCATTTCAAACTTCGTATCTCTCAGCACAGAAACCATGTCTGTGTACACACGTTGCAAGGCATTAAATCACTTTCAAGTTTTTAAACACCCAACTACAAAACAAAAAACATCCAAACACAAACACATATCTCTTCATATACATGTTTGAATAGGTGTGAAATAAAGCACAGTTTGGGAGGAGGAGCTATCTAAATTAATGCCATGTGAATATTTACACAAGTAATACAAGAGGTCTAAATATAGTGTATAGTTTAACATATCTGAGTAGGCAGTATACTAAACTAATACTACTGTATATTAATGTACCAGATATTTGTACAGGCAAAGTGCAAAATCACAGAATCACAGAATGGTTGAGGTTGGAAGGGACCTTAGATCATCTAGTCCAACCCTCCTGCTTAAGCAGGGTCGCCTAGAGCAGGTTGCCTAAGATGGTGTCCAGACGGCTTTTGGATATCTCCAAAGATGGAGACTCTACAACCTCTCTAGGCAGCCTGCTCCAGTGCTCAGTAATGCTCAAAGAAAAACCATAAAGAAGGACACAAATTTAATAAGGAACTTGAATCTACTTCCCAGTGAAAATCAGAAACAGTATTTTGTTTCCAGAGGGAGCGAGACAAGATTTAAAATAATTATTCTCTATCATTATGTTCAATAAGATAAGAAAGAAATATGGCCAACAAGAAATATTGTTAAATATTATCTGATGCTAGTATGAAATATGGTTTTAACTTTTTTTATTTTAATGAATATATGAGGGAGATTTCATGCACTAGCACCATTTCACTTGGAACATATTTTCCAGATTGAACATACTGCTTTACACAGTTAAGCTTATTGTCTTTGGCAGGAATACTGATACTTGATGAACCCACATCTGGACTGGACAGTTTTACTGCGCATAACCTTGTGATAACATTATCCAGGCTGGCCAGAGGAAACAGATTAGTTCTTCTTTCAGTTCATCAACCCCGGTCAGATATCTTTCAACTTTTTGATTTAGTTCTTCTGCTGACTTCTGGAGTCACTGTCTATTCTGGAACAGCTAGAGACATGGTCCAGTATTTCACAGAAATAGGCTATCCCTGCCCAAAGTACAGCAATCCTGCAGATTTCTATGGTTAGTATCAAACATTGCCATAAAAAAATATTACTGGAAATCATTTGCTTTCATAAGTGTATCAACTAACACATTACATTTTTATTGACCATAACTATCTTAAAATGCCTTGTGGCTTGAATGACTTGAATCAATACTACAGCAAGTTCAGTTTTTAATAAGACCCTTGCTTATATGTCGGTACAGGAAATGTAACAAAACCAAGAGATCTGAACAAAATCAATTTTTAATAATTCTCCTTCCATCCCTGCGAGGTGTAATAACTCTCCCACATGCTTAGTAGCCTTACTGACACATTTTATCTGGTTGAAATTTTTACCCTCGCTGAAAAAGGAATGGATGAGCTGACGAATTGCTTTCTGAGAACAGTTATTCTCTGACTTCTTATTCAAGAAGTGTGGGAAGCTAGCCTCCCAAGGTGAGGAATAACACATACCTGGGAAAGAAAAATGCTGCCCACCCGAGCATATTGGAAAGGAGAAAAAAATAAACCCAGAAGAGCCATTGTTTTATTCCTCTTCTCAAAGAAATGTAATTACATGGTTCCAAATCCATTCATTCTCTAACTGCTTTTTGCAACATCTGAAGGGAATCTGGCCCTCTTAACCTGATGTCAGCAGCCTCTTACCACACAGGTTGCTTCAGCTCCAACCCACAGGTCTTTGCACTCGAGTTGGCTAGGCAACCTTGCACAGTCACCCGAGTGCAGTGCTCTGGAGTAACTTTCTGGGCTGTGCTTATATAGCAGCCAGCGGCAGCTCTTATCAGTTGTACAGAGATAAACTTGGATGTCAATCCCTGCAAGGACACCTTTGTCACCACTCAGCCAAGCGCAGCTGTAACTTGGGGTTGCAGCACTCCCATACAGGGATGGAGAATTTGGGGTATTTGCCTCCCTTCTGATTTCTTTCCCACTGCAGGAGGGAGGGAAGCTATGGTGCCCCACCATATGAGAAAATATGGGTGGCAGGAAAGTGGAAATGGGAACCCTAGTATGGGATTAACTTAAAAAAAAATAAAAAATTAATTAAAATTCATTAATTAAAAAAACCATAATGCTAAGTGAACTATTACTGCTGCTACTATGTTGTCCTTGGATAGTGTTTTTCTTAGGCTTTCTCAATTTCAGGTAAAGTTTATGGTACATCTGCATGACACAAAAGGAGATGATAACTATCTTTCTACAAGTGGAGAAAAATCATGCCATTTAAGTCAAATTCACATAACAGATTGTAAATACCTACAGTACCAGGAAGGGAATTTGACTTGTTCAGTTCTGGCACCTCTTTCAAGCCACTATTAAAATTAGACAAAAATCTGAAATAGTATTTTTTTTAATCTTATAATGAGCAATTATAAAATCTGTCAGTGGTTCATCAAATAACTAATACTTATTTACACACATTTCCCAAGAAAAAAATACACATTAACAAGCTGTTCTTCTCTAATTACCTAGAGTAACTGATAAAGTTTTAAGAATAACCATTGTAGCTTAATGCATACACAGAGGTTGTACTCTCTGTTCATGATACAATCTCTGCTTCTAGACACAATGTGATTATCACATCTGTAGCATAGACTCATGTCAAATAATGTCTTGCAGTTGATTTGACCAGTATTGATAAACAGAACACAGAAAAGGAGTTGGAAAGCCAAAGAAGAGTAAATACTCTTGCCAACTTGTTCCTAGAGAAAGTCAAAGACTTTGATGATTTCTTATGGAAAGCTAATGAAGGAGATGATGGTGCGAACACATCCAGCCAACAAAGGTAAAGAAAATAAAGAACATATATGTGTCATATGACAGATGTGGAATTACTGCCATGGCTTGAGCTCATTTCAGTTTGCTTTATCTTTTCTTTTGGGCAGTTCCCATGTAAATTCAGAAGAGTCTGTTAACATACCTTCTCATTCAAGTGATCAGTTACCAGGAGTCCTAAAGCAGTTCACGGTATTATTAAGGTAACCGTATCTCCAGCATAAACAATTATACCTCATGTTCATTTGTATTTTAAAGTATTAAGGAAGAAACCCAAAGCGTGAGTTGAGCACACGCTGAAGGTTTGGAGAGGGAGCAAGAGGATGGAGTGAGCCTGAGAGGAGAGGAGTTGCTGTGCCAGGTCTCCCCAGCCACCTGAGCAGCCCCCCGCCAGACATATGGCCCCATTTCTGCCCCAGCCCCGGCCTCCTCCTGCTCACATTGCTGAGAACCTGTGGGGTCAAGTTGTGGCAGGAGGTAAGGAATATTTGTCTTGGTTTTGAGTCCTGCCATTCTGATCTCCGTGCCTTGAAGGAAGGTGACCTGGCCCTCAGCAAAGCCAGGGAGCCAAACAGGAAGCTCAGGCCCTGCCACCCTCATCCTGGGTCTAAGATTTGAAGCCAGGAGGCTTCACTGATTAGAACCAGCATGGAAGTTGGGTTTGATGCATGTGTTCTCAAAATGTATATATATTATAACCAACCAGCTCAACACATGTGGAATATCACTGTCAGTATTAGATGGTATTAGTCTATGCTATAGGCCCTTGACAGAGAGACTTCTGTAAGTTAAGTAATCAGTTCTGCACCCCTGAGAAAGAAAACAGACCTTCCTGCCCCACTGCCTTCCACCAAGCTTTCAGCATTTCAGCTCTAAAATACTAGGTGGCTATAGATGCTCAATAGCTTTGATCAGGTAAAAACATTTACAGGACCCAACATCCAAATTCCTGTCCTCCTCAAAGACAGCAAGTTTCACAGATACACGTTAGAAGAGCATTTGAGGCAATATATCTAAATATATCTGGCATTAGCAAGTACTATACCTTATGGTAAATGTTGCTGTTTTCCTAGTCGCCAAGTCTCCAATGACTTCCGAGATCTTTCAACGTTATTAATCCATGGATTTGAGGCCCTTCTCATGTCATTATTAATTGGATTTTTGTACTATGGCCATGAAAAAACCAGACTCTCTATTCGTGACACAACAGCACTGTTGTACATGATAGGTGCACTAACCCCATTCACAGTGATTTTGGATGTTATTGCCAAATGTAAGTGTCAGTTTCATTGTAAATTTTATAAGCAATCAAAACTAGAAAGTAATTTTTAAATCAATGAAAAAATTATACATATTGAAGGCAATTCTAGGAAGAAATCAGTCTGTTCATTTTTGTGTTGCAGGTCATTCAGAAAGAGTGATGCTCTATCATGACTTGGAGGATGGAATGTATTCTGTGAGTCCATACTTCTTTGCTAAGGTAATTGGTTTTGTTGCCAGGAAATACACACAGCTGGCTTTAACATGAAAAAAACCTCAAAGTTTTGTTATATAAACAATCACAGTCATATTCTTTTGCATCTGCCAGCTAAGGCTATCATTCTTGCTTCCCTGGCATTAACTCATTAAACCTCAAACTACTCCAGACCTGGTACCATAAATCACAGCTCAGATCCTAGGCCAAAAAAGCTGTAGAGGAATCTTCCACTGGGTTATTTGGCTGAAATTTGGGGATTCTGCAGGACAAATATGAGGATTTAGACAGTTTCACATACTTGCATGTTTCATTAGCTGAAATATCTTTGAAAGTTTGATAATGTGACTTGATCCATAACACAAAAAATTAATATTAAATGCTACAGCAGTTGTAAAACAGAAATAGCAAGGTGCTAACTGTGACATTTCCAACAGTTGTTTGAGTCTGTACTGGTCAGAAAAAACAATTGCATTAAGTGCATAAAGTGCCAGAATTTCTGGAAATAAATTACAGAGGATTTTTTTTTAATTATGTTCTCCTTATAGGGATTTAGAATAATCCTTTCCTTGTGATTTTGCCACTGAGAGATGAGTTCTGCTTGCCATGGCATCTGTAATTTAGGTTTCCATTTCTGCACAAGATTTTAAATGCTTATTAGTGGTTGCCAGAGAAAAACATTCTTTGCATTCTGTCACAAAGATTGTACATTATTCCTAGAAAAATCAATGTAATTTGTTGCAACTTTACTACTATCCTCTAATAGTAAGCCTTTTAGGAAAAAAAAATCATAATACTATATATATCTTTAGATATTTGAGCATATCCTAAGCATATTTTTGTTTTACAATGAATTAAGTAGTTAACCAGCTGGACTGTCCTTGGGACAAAGTGAGGAAGGGACCAACCATCATCACAGTTTATCTCAAACCTGAATTCATATGAGATTCAACTAAAATTTGGACAAAACATACCGTTGCAATGAGTCAGTAACAGTATTACTGCTACCAAGCCTACAAAGGGAAATAGGGCAAGTTTCTTAAGTTCTTAGGAACTGATAAAACTGTAATAAACATCTATTCCTTAACAAGAAGCCTATCAAGTTAACAATTAGTGATAGGAATAGTCACAACTGGAGAACAAATTAGTGAGGATTTTTATTTCTGTTGGGGATTTTTTGTGTGTGCGTGTGTGTGTCATTGATAGCACCTAAAAAGGAGATGATCACATTTTAAAGCAGTATCCTGCAGACTTTAAGTAGTCCATAAGCATAATAAGATGCATCTCAGAAGGTTTTGAGATTGCCGTTCAATTTATTTTTCTCTTCTTCCCCCCCGCCTTCCTGAACAGATTTTGGGGGAGCTCCCAGAGCACTGCGCTTTTGTTATCATTTATGGGATTCCCATCTATTGGCTGGCAAACCTCAGCCCCGAACCAGAACATTTCCTTTTGAACTTCCTCTCCGTGTGGCTGGCTGTTTACTGTGCCCGTACCATGGCGCTCTGGGTGGCGGCACTGCTGCCCACCTTGCAGCTGTCGGCCTTCTTCGGCAACGTCCTTTTCACGTCCTTCTACCTGAGCGGCGGTTTTGTGATAAACTTGGAAAACCTCTGGACAGGTAGGACAGCCTCAGAACTGAAACACCGGTCATTTCCATCAGCAGTCGGTAATTGGGAAGCTGAGCAAGCGCCATGCAGGAAAGCTCTGCTTTATTCCCACCACCACAATTGTCCTCTTGCATGGTGACAGGGGAGTCGCATCATTCCTTTGGCATCAGTTTCTCCATCTGAAAATGAGGTAACAATGGTGGGTTTGGTTAAAAAAAAAAAAAAAAAAAGCACGAGTCAAAGGCTGGATTTGCCCCTACATTCTTCTAGTAACAAGAATTATATTCAGTAGATGAATGTGAAATTCTGATGAGGCTTAGTTGGCAGTAGGAGACTGATAGATATAGATATTAACCTCCCCTAATTTTCCATTGCCATATATTTATATATCTGCCCTTTTATTCAATAATAAACTATTTGTCTACAGTCTCTGGATATCAAGAAATTAGACAAACCTACTGTATTTAGCAGTAACACAGCTATTTTTAAGTGCATTTATACTTTTGTGTATTTATACCAATTTCTTTCTTTCTGCCATTTTTTTCCCCCAGTTCCATTCTGGATTTCTAAAATATCTTTTCTTAGATGGAATTTTCAAGGCCTTATGCAAGTTCAGTTTAATGAACTCACATACGAAATGACTGTTGGAAACATTACCCTTCACATACCAGGGAAACTAGTAAGTTGCTCTCCAATAAAAATTGTTATAATTGATAGTTAATTAGAACGCTATTTACATACCTCTCATATTTAAGTAGATGCTGTAGGCCACAAATTCACTAGACCCAATCAAGAAGCAATGTCAGATCACACTTGGCGTATTTTAAATTGGCTCTTTGCTGCCTGGAGCTTGGTGCTATTTGAGTTTTGACAGTTGTCTTCGCTGATGAAGCCCTGGTATGGTAGAGCTTTGACAGGGGTTACGCATGCTGCTCCCTCTCCCAGCCCCCACTTGGTCCCAAACAAGCAGAAAGGAAGCAAAAAGCCCAAACTTTAATGAAACGCTATGAGATTATTCCCACGTCATGTTTGCAGAGGAGGGAAGGAATTCGGGAAGTGCCTCCCTGGCTCCTGCAGCGCTCCAGGCACAGCCGTGCAGGGACGGAGATGCACTCGGCCCCTGCTCAGAGCTGGCTGGGTGTGAACACACTGCCCGTGGAAACCACTTTGCCACATTTTGGGGGCTCTGGGCTGCCACCTGCAAGTCCTGTTGCCAAGGCCAATGTTAGGATGCTTTTCGCACCTTCCCGAATTGTGGTGGATGATTGCGGGGAGCACAGCCGTGGGCAGCTGCCCCTTGCCTGCACCTGCTGCCCCAGAGCTGCCTTGCAAAGCCTGTTGAAAAAGACTTAGAGGCATGAACTCCACCAGTACAAAGACTCTGAGATTCAGTGATAGAGCAGCTGAATCTCCTGACATTTTACACCTGGAGGGCTACAGCTATAGCTGCCAACAACCCTGCTTCAGACAGATTTGTGTTCAGATGTCCCTACAACAGTTAGTCCTTTCATGCCTTTCCCTTTGGTGAACTGGGGAAAAAAAAAATGTTTTAAAAGAGCAACTATTTCCCATATAAACCCCAGCTACGTGCTTGCTGAAATTGTTTGGAAGCTGAGCTACATACCTCTGAAATACTACTGTCACTAGAAGCAGCATAGCTGTAATTGACTGCCAGACTACAGTGACCTCTTAGGTAATAGTTATGTCCAGCTGGAAAAGAAGGTAGGATCGAGGAAGTGCACGCATAGGAGAGGTATCGCTTCACAGCGTGAAAATTTTGCCAGTTCCTAATTTTGTGTTGTCCGTGGTTACAGGTAACTCAGTCTCTGGACCTGGATTCACAACCTCTCTATGCAAGTTATCTCATCCTCGCTGGTATTATTATTAGCTTCCTGATTTTATACTACTTATCTCTGAGGTTCATCAAGCAGAAATCACATCAAAACTGGTAACAGCAAAACATGCAGACGGGGCAGCAGGTTACAAGTCCCTTGCACAAAAACACTCACACCTTTGCTTAGCATGGAAAGCACCCAAGCTTAATTTTTGCAACCTTTGTAGATGTCATTAAATGTTCGCAGCAGGAACAGGTATCTGCACAGTGTGCAGCAATGAAGTGAGTCCTGTGAACCACAGGATGGCAGCAGAATACCAACAGTGAGAAGCCAGGTTGTGCTCCTGGATTAGACCATACTGTCTCGGATAAAGGAAACTAAATTGAGACTTCCACATTTTTATTTTTGACATATGGTTTTATAGGTGGCAAGATGCATCTGAGCTATCTACATCTTGTAATAGCCTGTGCTATGGGCTGTGGATTCAGAAGGACCTATCCCAATTTATGGTAGTTGAGGTTTTAGTCAATTTTTCAATGTATAGTGATCATGTATTTAATTAAGGAACCTGTGAGAGAAACAGTATTAGCACATACAAAACACTTCGCTTTCTGTAGCAAGTAAAATTCAGCACTCACAGAATAATGTAGAGGAAAGGAACATGGAGAGAGAATTTCACTAAAGCTTCAGGAGAAGCTGGTACAGACGAGGACAGAAAATATACTAATTATTCTGTGTTGCTTATAATTGCTCAAGTGCTTTAAGATTTTGCCTGTGCTCTTCCACATATGTGCTGTTGATGCCCAAAATAAGTATTTTCTCGCTGTATTAATGATTTCTTGTTACAGATAAAATTACTTTACCTTCTTGTATCCATTTTTACAGTATAAATAAACACAAATTGACTGTTACTAATCACATCTTTCTCCATGCTGATACACATCATAGCAATTTGCCAATTTTGATTCCTAAGAGTCTCGGGTAGAAAATATCAAACCTGTCCACCCAATAACTAAAAATCTAATGGCGCAATCTATGAAATGCCTGTAATCATGCACCTACCTATATGTAGTCATAAGACAAATGCTCAGAAAATTAGATAAGGGCAGATAAATGGCTGTCATTCATGTGTAGTCATGGTAAGCACACATGCAAATTAGGTGCACAATTGTGCAAACATTTTATATGATTAGCTTGCTTGTTTTTATAATGTTTGGATGCATAGCTAGGTGTTTATATACATAGTGCATCTTCTGCTTTCATTTATTGATGTGCTGTGCACACTCAAAAACTCCTAGTATAATCGGCTGTATAATGCCCCAGATATTGTTATGTAAATCTGATTTTTTTTTTAAAAGAAGAAATAAAAATGAAATACCACCAATGTTTTATTACTTCCTTTTGGCAAATAGGGCTGCCACATGGTTTTCCACAGAGGCCACACAGTAATAAATTCTGAGGAAGACCCTTGTCTAAAGACTTTAAGTCTGAAAAAAAACAACAGCTCCAGCCTTATGCAGCAGTAGGAATCCAAAACACTCCAAGGTTTTTCTGAGGCAAGTTCTACCATTCCTTTCTCTCTCTGTTTCATATGATTTCGAAAAATACTCTTGATCTTATTCTAGTGCCATTTTGAAATTATCAGATTTCCATTGCTTTCTAATGGCAAAACCAATTCTTTCAGTCCAATTCAGCATCATTAAATTGTCAGAATAGCAGCTTCCTGTTTGATTCTTAATTATTCCTTTTTATTATATTTAAGACACTCAATTTTTTAAAGTGGTTTACTCTTCTTTGTAATGATCTGTTGTGATTAGAATCTCTTTTATATTACACTGAAGTTTTAAGGGTGTATATTGGTACTTCTAGTCTAAACCTCTATTTTCAAGGTATTTAGAGGATTAAATTCTAGGCTGACTCTCTGTTGTGAATTCACTTTGATGTTTAATAAAAAAAAGGAGAGAGACAATGGGAGAAATTAAAGACATAAGGGACAGCTCTGAATTTTAGGGGCATATTGTCATGCACAGAAATCTTCAGGCATCGAAGATAAGAATATACCATAGCCTTAACTTTGAATTTCCTTCCTTTTGTGAAATTAGTCAGGCTGCTGACATTACTTAAACAGCCTTTTTCAATTTAAAATTCCACCCTCCCAACATTATGCAGCAGGACCAAACGGTGTGAGTGTTTCAGAGGTGGTGTTATGACAAGGGTAGATGTATACATAATGGGGACTCAAGCTGCGAGCCTGGGAACAGCCATCGTATGGGGTGTAGGAAGAGCTATCATAGGATGTGGCCAGGCCTGTGTTTACACAGAGAAGGCTCACATTCGATATACTACAATTACATTGGCAGGTTGCCTATGATCATATCTTGTTTCCTTGATGCCTGGGCATGGGGAATATAGGCTGTGATTATTGTTACAGGCTTTAGCAATAAGAAGATAGGAGCCTTGAAACACCAGCAATTAGCGCTCACACCTAACAATAGCATGCTGTGGGGCTGTGTACAGGCACGAGCAGAGGGAAGAGTGGGTGGGTGACACACAACCTGCCCCACTCGCACAATGAGGAGCTGAGAAATAATACAAGCCTAGGTGGAATTATGCACCCCTCACGCAGTGAAGATTACGCTGTGGACTTTGGTGTCTCTGCTCCTGCCCCGCTTCATGTTAGCTGTGGGCAGAAAACATTGTGCAGGTTTCACCTTGCCGTAGCGGAGCTGCTGCTCCAAAAAAGTGGCCAGTGAGGGAATGGACACCTTCCTGTGAGCTCTAGCAAAGGCTAAACATCATCATCTAGTTTCACCTCAGCATTGCTTTTCAAATTTCAGGGTAGCCATCCCTCTACCCTAGACTCCCCTATGCCCGTAGAAGTCCCCATCTTCCCTGTGCTTCCTCAACCAGCACAACAGAAATTAGAGGAGTTGGCAGCTACCTCACGCCACGGACACTGAAGATCACAAGCCAGGCACCACGTGCCGCTCATCACACTCACTCTTCCATATGTGACAATGTTGGTTTTGTCGTGACTTAAGAAATGAGGTAAGGCAGATTTTATGTCAGAGTAGATCACTACTAGCCGGGTGGGCAACACTGTCCTTCCAAAGGTTCACCCACTGCCATCCTTGCTCTCCTCTACACTCCAAGACAACACCAAGGAGACCTCCTTGGTTATGAATCATGGTGCCTGCTGCGGCAGGCAACCAGGTCGATGCAACATTTGAACAGTTCCATATCACTGGGTTTGAAATGACACAACATGTAACTGCTTATGAACTCCAAGTCAGGCATTTTGTCTGGCTGCTGTTGGAATCTGCCAACATATGAGCTAACCGCGATGTGCGATCAGGGTTCAGCTTGCACGCGTGTCAAATTTGGGAATGAGGGCCTCAAATACAAGCAACACCAATATTTGTAAAGAAAAATAACTTCATCAAATTTAGAAGTCAAAAATTCTTTGCTGCTTATACAGATACTACAAAAAATAAAGCAGTGTGTGCAAAATGGAAACTTATGTTGGTACAACACCCCTATGTATTAGAGGACAACTGTGAAGAAACAGATAAGAAAAATTTGGGTTTTAATTGCTTAAAATATTGAACTTGGAGAGACATGGGAAGTACTTCCCCAACCTCCACTCCAAGTTTATGCAGTCTCTCCACTGGCAAAAGGGACAAACTTTTTTTAGCATAGGAAAATGGATTATAAAAACACTAATTTGCATATTGGCTCAGGTGTAATGGCAGTCCTCCAAAATACTTTTAACTCGTCGTTTGAAAAGGACTAGCTTTCACTCTGGTTAAGCTAAATTAATAAGTAGCTGTTAAAAGTTCCGTCCCATATTTGTTCACTGCAAATTGCATTCAGAAATGCTAAATCCATTACAGGTATCAATAAGTATCCACTTTTCCCAAAAAAAAAAAAAAAAAAAAAAATCACCAAAAACCTTAAAAAAAGTCATAGGCGATACACTCTACAGGGAGAATCTATGTGTAAGAAATTACAGATGCTGATCTGCCCACTTGTACCAGAAATAACAAACCTTTCAGGTTTTAGCTATAATGATTAATTTTAATGGCAGTAGACAAGAAACAGTGTACACAGAGCTCTGTGACATGCTGCTTTTTTTTTTTTTAATCTGAGAGCCAAGACAAGCCGTTCATATGTTAGCAGCTATTAATTAAGGCAACAATGTTTAAGCAGTGGGTTGAGGTAATTTTAAAACTGCTTAACCCTTTTAAGAACTTATGAGCTTTAAAAATATGTGTGTATACATATGTACATGTATATGTATATGCAGGTATAGATACACAATACGTATACATGCGTATGTGTGTATATATATGAACACACAGTGCATATGACAGCTGACTAATTTGTTTCAGGGAATATTTAGAAAGCAATCTGGATCCATAACTCTTATTAGTGTTGTCGCCAATTTATGTGATTAAATATAAAACTATATAGTAATGTTGATTTTTTGTCAAATCAAACCTATGGATTTACTTCGAATTGTAAGTTATGTTCGTATTCTTTTGCTTTCATGGTCACAAAACCTGATACCTTTAATGCTTCCAACGATAAGAAACTGCAGCTTGAGAGTTATCCTCAAACTTCACACCATGGCTCCAGAACCAGCATTCGTCCTCACCAGCACATTCGGGTCTTTTGCCACTTTGAAGCATCTTATCAGAGTCACATTTTACTAACATTATTAGCATATCTCAGTACTGTTTCTGCTTCACTTAAATTTTTTCATATATTTTAACAAGTAGGGTTAGAGGCATAAGTGATAAAATATTGGCCAGAACCCATAGAGCGAGTAAACAAACGATGCCACTTGCATCAAAAAGAATTTGTATTTTGGACGCAGGCACATAAGCCCACAAGATATTCATCTACTACTGCAGTACTGAATTTTCAGACAAACACAGAGCAATTGGAGACCTATAAACATTCACAAATAGTTGAAAACTAAACATACAGACCACCATATTTGCAATAAATTCTCAGTGCCCGGCAACGACACACAGCGTATAAGTTAACGTCATCATTCCTCAAACACTATCTTTACTTGCTTTTGTTTACTGGCCGGTTGGGGGAGAAAGTTTAGAAAAGCATTTCTGTTGTTTTTTTGCTTTTTTTATTTTTATTAATAAAAAAGACTTCATGTTTCATCGAGAAGGTGAGAAGAAAAAGTATAGCATCTCTGAAACGCCACTTTAACCTCTAACAGCAGTTTGTGCCTGACACGAGAGCAAGTTTTCCTTCTCAAACCATGACACGAAACAGAGAGTGCCCTAAAAGAACAGAGGGTTATCAAACCTGCTGCTTTTCAACAAATGCCCAGATCTTTTACAAGGGTTACTTAAAATAGCCAATTGCTTTATAACAGTGGAGAAATTGGAGAAAAGCATGAAGCCAGGAAATGGAGTACCAAAACAGCCAGCAATGAGACGTAGCGCACAAACTGAAAATTTGCAAAGACAGGACATACACGGTCCTAATTAGCTGACACCATCAGCAGGATGTCGCAGGAGACAGCGTAGATTAGATTCACAAGTGGGTAAGTCAGAGGCGAAACGTGTGGTAGCCGCTGTCCCAAGGGCATCTGATCTCGGCTGAGAAAGGCAGAGCTCTCGTGGTATCGTTGCTTTTTTAGTAAAGTGAACTTTCGCTAAAAAATGAACTTTTTGGCTTGTAATCCCCAGCAATACAGATGCAAGCTGGCACTGGCCTTTGAGCTGCCATGGTGTTTCAGGCCAGCTGGAGCAATTGAAAAGCCAACACCAACATGCCGCTCCAAGAGCGAGTCTGAGCAAAATGACGTGGGTCTTCTGCGTCACATCGCCTTCCTGCCCTCCCAGTGAACCTGCTTCTCCTACTAATAATCACCTTAAAGAGCAGTTTGGCCAAGTATTACTGTTACTTCAAAAAGCACATGTTCTGATTGCGGTGGAGCCCAGCGCTGCCAAATGATTTGGACACACGTGCTTCGGCTTTGCCCCTTTTTAAAAGCAAGAAGGAAGGGGAATGGATATTTAGCTTTGCACATTTTGTAGGGAATTTCTCAATGCTTTCGTATTACAAAAATGCATTTCAGCTTTGTAGCATGCTCAGTGCCACAAGCATGACAAATTTCCATTTAGAAAACTCTTGTGTATGACTGACAATAGTAAAGCCACAAATTACCGTAATTTTATGCCCCCTGCAGCTAGTGGTATAAAACATAGTTTTCAAGCTTGTTTTTACTTGCTGAATTTAGACAAATTTATAATGTTATTGATGACAGTGAGAAAGACGCTCAAATGCAGAAATTGCATTCCTAGGCATAAAACACAGTTTGGAAAACAATATTTTATATATGCCACAGCGATGAAGAACAAGGCTGTCATTAAAAATATAAAGAAAAGATGAAAACTGGAGGATTTTAAAAAAATAAATTTAACATTTTTTATATATACACATATATATATATCTGTTGCATATATAAAAATATATGTGTATATATATATATTTGGCTATCACACTAGATCAGGGCTCTTTTCCTCCATGGATGCTGAACAGCTAATCAGGTGCGACATGAGCTCTCTCATTTCGAACATTAATGGTCGAAATCAGGCTAAGTCAACAAAATCAAAAAGGAAAGCAAAAGCCTTGTTTAAGAAAGCCTACAGATATATGGCTCATAATGGATTTTCCAGTAAGCATACATTTTTTATCATATTTCAAATTTTTAGAGTGTAATTTTATTTACAGAGTACATTGAAGGCCCTAAAAACTGACAATTGCTAAAGATGATTAAGATTTACAGTTAAGCGAACCTCTGCATGTGAACTGCTCAAGCTACTACCTAAACTAACGAAAGGAAAACTCCAGGAAACTGTGCAAGTAACACGGACAATTGCTTGATTTATTTTTGGCTTATGCAGGTTGTTTTTTAGAGTATGCCTATACTTGCTAATGGGCTCAGCAGCCTAATACAGTTACTTTGGTTACTGCCGAATTTCGAGGTACATCAGAACATGCAAAGTAATCACAACAGTACCAGCGCCAAGCAACGTCCCCTGGTTAGGCTCAGTCTTTCAAACCACCCTTTGTACCGCTAACAACAGGGACCTGGTTCCTACAGCTGCTTTCTCCTTTGAGGAGCGTGAGTGTAAGAGGCTGGAACGAATTTCCTTGGGATTTTTGGCACTTTATGAGGCTCCTATTTCTTCAGTTACCCAGCTGTAACTGCAGGACTAACAGCAGCGCAGCTTGCTGAGGCAGGAAGGCAGACAGGCCACCTGCTGCACATGGCTTGGCTCAGCAGCGCTGATCCTTTGCCGAGTGGGGCTCAGCTGCCCTTCCCACCTTGAACAGCCTTGCTGGGAGCCATGACAAAGGCAGAGGTCCCCAGCGGTTTTCTCATCCACCCTGTTTTGCCAATGAGTTGAGGGCTGCTCCCTCTCCTCACAGCCCTTCAAACCTGTGTAATTTAAGCCCTGCAATTTCCAGTCCAACCAGGCCTAAAGCATCACCCTAAAGCTCCCAGAGCCCTTATTACCATCCACGTGGCCGAGCCCCCAAATACCAGCCCTCATAGCTGCCTCCAGGCATTTTTCCAGCACTTCTAACCTCTTTGGAGCTCCACCACAGTGAGCCTAACCACACTTCAGAGACCCCTCCCATAAATAAAAATCCAGCACCCAGCAAAACCGCCTTTCAGAGTCTCCTTTGACAGGGCCAGCAGCACCTCTGCTTCTGCTGCCCAGGACCACCCTTCGTGCCCTCCCAAGCCAGGCCTGTCCCCAGCAGGCCCCCACAGTTTCCCTTCAGCGCAGACCATTCCCCCCTTCAGTTCCATCCACATCTCCCCTGAAGGCTCATCTCAGCTATCCACAGCCCTCCCCATCACCCTGCTCTCAAGGACCAGGCAGAAGCAGTCTACTGGCAAAACCAACACTTAAAATTATTCCCGGTTTTCAAGAGTCATCATTTCCATTGCGTGACATAGCAGTTTGTTATTTTCCAGACCTTGAGCTCATTCCCATTTACAGCTCTCTGAGGGAAATAACTATCAGAATCACAGAACTACAAAGAGGTTTGGAGCTACAGCTGTAGACAACAGCAATGCTACAGCTACCCGTCCTTCATAGTGTTACAAGGATAGTCACACAATGAATTGTGGAGCATTAACCAACTGTAATATAGAGATTTAAGAGTATCACAGAAAAACTTTGTGTTAATAGCTGTATCTAAAAGTAGAACAAAGTGGAACCCCCGTCTATACAGTAGCAGGTACTGCATAAGACAGTTTCTATTATCTCCGTTCGATAATTACAGGAAACAGTAGAGAAAAATCAAATCTTGAACTCCCATATTTGCTCTTATTTCCATACTTAATGGAAAACTCAAAACTTTGTTCATGCAGCTGATGATCTGCACACTCATCCAAGGACTCAGAATAGCGTCCTTGGATTTGGTTACAATCTCAGTTGGAGCCACTCCCCTAAAAAATAATATTGGGCTTCCTCTGATTACTGATTTCTAAAAGTACTGGCAAGCCAGCAGAGGCTACAGCCATTCTGAAAGGGTAACTTTGCAGCTGACTTTACACAGAAATTATGAGAAGAACTTAAAGAAATTCAGAGAAACCTTTGCTAAAAGGCTGAATTCATGTCCATTTTTTCACCTTTACTGCAACAACATAACAGTGCTGGAAATTGGACTTCCCTTCTAGATGCAGACAGATTTCTCACAACAGTCATTGACCGGTGAAACATCTCTCATCGCATCCTCATCACTTCTGTCACTTCCTCTTCTACGGCATTCCTGGAGAGCCTGGAAGCATCACCCCTTCAAGAAGAGCAGCAAAGATTGTGACGTGCTGGTGGACACATTTCCTCTGTCAATACACGCACTTATGATCCTGCCATCACCAAGGTTGTCACCATGAACTGCAGATGTGATCTTGCTGACTCAGGTAATCACCTACAAAACCTTTTGGGCTGCTGCTGCCAAAGATACAATTGCTTCAACTACTCATTTTTCAACAGTGGATACACATTAAGAAAGTCTAAAGACAGCCACTAAGCTACCAAGCTACATTTCTTGCTATATAAAAGGGTCTCAGGAGACAATGAGCTAAATGAACTGTTTTAGTAGATAATGATAAAACTACAGCATATAATTATCATGCTGCAAAATGACTATATTTGTAGTTAACAGGGAAACTTTTCCTATGTTGAGCTTAAAAAACAAAAAGCACCCCCTGCCCCCCGCCCTGGGAGGTGGGGGAAAGAGGAGAGTCCATGATGTGGCATAGGGCACAGGAGCAACACTGAGCCACCTCAATTCAAGCAGCAAGCTTTCTCCAGTCCTCTCAACCCAATCAAGACACACTAGTATGCAAACACATACACGCTCACACAATTTGCTTTTTACAGGAATGTGTCAGGTCATTTCGTATCAGCACACTATCAGCTTCCCATGGAGCCTCTGGAAAAGCGCGCTCCTATCTACAGACACCTACAGGATACCACACCTGCTCGAAATCTTGCTAAATTCCAGTTATCCACTAGCCAGCGGCAAATAATTCTATTTTAAAGGGATAAGTAAAGTGCTATGGTCAGTATGACAGAGTAAGTTTTGTATCTGGACTAATAAATCACTGTGACAAGTTCGCAAGACTGCCATTCTGCATTTTGTCATCCTACAGGTTCCTTACTTTGAATATAAAAAAAGAATTAAATAAATAATGAAACTGCCTACAAATCTGGTGAAGAAATGTTAGCCTTTTAAACTGTATCTTTATTCAAGCTTGAAATGGCTGAGTCTCATAGGACTGCAGAGCACACCAATGCACAAGAAACTTATTTCAAGCGTATTATAGGAGAGGTGGCACAAATGCTGATTCTGCAAAACCTTCCTAGGGTAACAGTGGTTTAGACCGAGATGATTGTGTCCCAGACTGGCATGAATCCCTCACTGTCCCACATTTTAAAGACAGGAGAGAGAGAGACTGTATTCCTCTGCGTAATCATTCCTTAATTGTACATGAGACATTTACTGGAACAGAAATTCAGAAATATTATGACACAACTGCAGTCTTTCCCTACCCTGAATAATGCTTGCCTTCCCATTTCTGCGGCAATAATGTTTAAGCTCCATGGGCCAGGGCTATGGCAACGTGACCCCAAGTGGCCAGCATGCACCTTCCCCATGTGCTATTGCTGCCACAAAGCCCTGGTGCTGTTTGCTCCTGGCATGCTCCAGCAGTAGCTCACCCCAAGGTTTCATTGCCATGGCAGCAGGCTCATTCAGCCCAAAACCTCCCATGCTGGCACTCAAAAAGCAAGTGGTCTTTCAGAGAGGAAAGCAATGTTATCTATATTCTTCGGTTACAGACTATCAAATTTACTTTCCACTTCCGAGTTGGAACTATAAAATTATGGGCCATGATCAGTTTAGAGCTCAAGCCAAGCAAGCTACACGAAAATGTATAGACGCAGGACTGGTGCCACCTGGCATGGCCAGACATCCTGCGCAGGCACTAGCAGCAGGCAGCTGGGGTCAGCAATGCACGCGTTCTAAAGGCTGCAGCCAGGGGAAAAAACATGACCCAGAAAGCACAGTCTGATGTGAACGGCGGCCCACGCTTACGATCACAACCACCAAGGCAGGGCTAGACAGAGAGGGCCATGCTGCTGTGTTACGTGCTGCTTTTCTGCCTCAGAAGAGCCGGGGAGATAGGCAGCAGCCAGGGAGGACACAAGCTGCCAGTACCATAGCACAGGACTAACAGAGGATGCAGTACCCGACAATAAACCACACCTGGTCAAGCAGGTAGAAGGTCCTCCACCACATAGGGTTCTTCCTCCTTGCCAGCAAAGCTGGTTCAGATCTACAGATCTCTGCTGCTATCTTCCTCTGTGATGACTTAGCATTTGCTTCAAGTAATATTCACTGCTCTTCCTTGTTCTAAGTGCTAGTCCAGCTCAAAAAGCAAACAGCCCTATTGCCTCAGCTTACGCTCAGATTTGACTCCACTTACTGGAACACAGCTACTGCTGTGCAATTGAGAGATTCACAAGATGACCTCTAAAATCAAGAGCTGTGGCACTAGAGAAAGGGCTGCAAACTAGTTGACACAGTCTTCAATTATGCTGCTATTACACTGAAACACATTTAACGTAGCTGTAGCTTAGAAAAGGGAAACTCTCCACTTTAAAATGAAATAAACAGACTACTTCTTAGTCTTGCTTTCAGATAGGGCACACAACCATTAGGCTATGAATGAAATTTCAGCAGTTAATGCCTTGATCTTGGTAAAACAGGAACAACAGGTGCAAGATCACTGGAACCACACAGGTACAGAATATTATCTAGCGTGTATTTTCTGGTTCCTATGTAAAGCCATCTACATTCGTATTCCAGGACTTCTCATCTCTTCCCACCCCATTCTGGATTACAGTAGTGTCCTTGAAAGACGACCATTACCAGGTGAATGCCAAAACCAGAGATTCTCCCCACCAAATCCAGTAGAGAGGACAAAACAAAAACAAAACAATAGAAGCAAAAAGAAAGGTAGAAAAAAGCTGCATATAATAGTGAAGGTTATCATGAAGCCACACCACCAATGCAGTAGACATAGCTCATAGCTGGGATTGAACCAGTCTGCTTGGAAAACAAATTTATCACTCCCTTCTGCCCTGTCTAGTTATGCCTCGTTTTTTGAGTACAAGATGAATATTTTGTGCATTTCTAAGTACACTTGCTAGTTTAAGTTAACTGAAAATTTTACTGAAAAAAAATCAGGTCCCAATTTCTTCCTGACTTATACAGGCTTGCTTATGTGGGAAAATCTAACAAATTAACTAAAAATGCAAAACAAAAACAACAACGAAAAAACACCCACAAAGTTAAACACTCACAGATAAACTTTCATTTGGAGCCTTGCTGTGGGGGACCAGACTACAACATTAAAACATGCTTGAAGTATTGCATTGGCACTTCATTCCTTTGGGTATACTGATGCACAGATTTGTGGGCTTCCATCATCATTCACAGAGATAAGGGACATATTTTCTTTGTACCCTTTCATCTTAGTAATTTATAGGAGTGTTTTATTTTCAGGACCCCACAGCCATGGACTGTAAAACTTCATGGGTTTAGAGGTTATGCAAACTCCCACATTTATACAGCTGGAGCATGTTTGTCAGTCTCCTAGCATGTAAACAAGTGTTGTCCCTGAAGTACCTCCCCTGTTTAAAAGGCATTTTTTAGTGGACATGCAGTTCTTACAGCCATAAATAACTGGACTATGAGAGTGGATTAAAGACGGTACAAAATTACAATACCCAAGCTAGTGTAAAAGGTACAAACATTTATATATATATATTTTTTTAAATCTCCCTCCAATATCCATCCCCCTAATGAGATATTTCACACAGAAGTAGTTAGGAGAATTCTAACCAAAAGATGTCTTTATTTTTTCTCAGTACGTACAGATGAATCTTGAAAAAGATGTTCTTTAACCTTCTGCTTTCCACCCCAAAGTACATTGATCAAGGAAAGAACAATGAAAGACAGGACAGTTGGCTAAGCCACAGTTAGGTATCCCTCCAGCAACTTTCTTCATATATACACGTATGTAATGAAGCAACAGGAGCCAGAATACAATTCAGGTCACAGCAGGTCAAACATCAAAACAGAGGAATAACCTAGGAAGCTGCATCTTAATATTTCACTAGCAATTTTAACAGAAGAAAAGCATTTCTATTAATGAATGTTTCTATTAATTATAGCTAGGGAAAGTGCTGTTTAAACATAGTATTTATATTAAAAATTACACAGAAGAACATGCTTTTTAAAATTTTTATTGACTGTAATATTTAAACAATTTAATAAATTCATAAAAGCTAATTTGTTCATGATGCTTCAGATCTTCTTTTCCTCCATTTTTCCACATAGAATTTGAAAGTCTCCTATAAATAGAAAAGTGGAATAAACAAGTTTAACATTGTTTGAATTGAAAAGTTACTAATTCTGAACAAAGTCGTATACCCTGACAAAAGCAAAATCTATTATTCTGTCATGAAAAACTACATCTGTATTGAAGTCTGTATAATTAAGAGAAATACCAGGGAGAGAGAATAAAAGGCAAAGAGAAAACCTTGCCAAAAATGCATAATGAAGAAGCATCTATTACAAAATGCAATAATATAATCAGTTTCATTTAAAAAATGAAAATACTTTTTAACTGCAATCTGCAATTCTGTAGAAAAAAGTATAAAATGCTTTTGAACATCAAGTTGTATTAAAGAAATAACTGAACAGGAAGATCAGATGATGAATCATTCCAGTGACTTTGAAAAAACCCTATTTTCACTAACTGCACATCAAAAATAGACACTCTAGGATTTAAATTTACACAGTCCAAATGAAATTTGTATTATAAATTATGTCACAATTTCAGGACAAACTGTACAGCTGCAGCAGGCTAACACAAACATTTTGAGGCAATGTTTCCTCCCGTTCTTCTTTGCAAAATTTAAAGAGAAATCACATTTATCACATTTCATCACAAAACTTATCATATTTAACACGAGGCAATATGGAGGAACTGCATATACTGAAGTCCTTAGAGAACAACAGAAAAGTACTTATTTCAAAATGTAAAAAGGGGCTGGCAAATGGCAATAAAAAAAGTTTGCTTGCAGAGGGAAAATAAAAAAGCCTAGCATTTAGCTAAAATGGAACTAGTAGTCTGTTAGTCAAAGGAATGATGTGAAAGAAGCATTTGCAGTCTTGACAGATTTTAGCGTCATGCCACTTGTCACCTTCGAATAAGAGATACTTGCACAGTTGCATATATCTGTTAGCAAAGCAGCTAGAAGTAAAGCTGCAATAGAAAAAAAATAATTCCTACAAGATTCCATCATACCAATACAACAACTTTTATTAGATATAAAACAGGTAATTAATGAGAACTAAAATCCATTATTAATGAAATACACATTCTAAAAATCCTTTGAAGTTTAACCACTGAGATAAATGTCCAAAGGACATTTGATAAACATATACCTTTGGATGAGTGTGTGATAAGGATCGGGTACTTTAAAAACAGTAAGCTCCAAAAGGTCTTTATTTTCCTAAGTCAAAGCCAACGGAAGATTACCATAGTTCCTACAACAGTCTGTACTTCATACATTGCCTCCTTTGAGGAGTGTCTGCAGAGATTTAATCCCTGTTTATGCAATTTATTTTATTAATATGGAACATATACAACTCTGCAGATCTATTTCTTAACTAGGAAATACTCACAGGGGGTTCAGTGAAGGGGACGGGCTCTCCTGCTTTTTTCAGAAAAGCTGCTATAGATTTCAGAGATAGGTCATGCAGCTGTATATTCTTTGCTTTTATTTTCTCCAACACAGCCTTCACAGAAGCAACATCCCCATCTAATTCTGAGAAAAAAAACAAAAACAAAAATGACAATGCCAAAACGGTTAAAAGTTTCTCTTTTCACCCATTTTCATGACGTCACTCATTCCCATTATTTCCTAAGACATATTCTAAAAGGACTATTGACAATCCATACATGAAGAAGCAGAACAAAATAGCCATTTCAGCTTTGCCTTTTGCTTTGAAGCTGGACAATCAATTTCTCCAGAATGTGCTGGAACCACAAAGAATAGGAGCCGCACAGCAGGAACACTCTAGGATTTGAGATGCAGAGCCATATGCCTCTTTCTGAGACAAATGATAAAAAATAAAAACAAATCTAGAACAAAAACTACTCGAGTTCAGCATTCAAGAGCTCTGGAACAGAATTTCATTCCTTTAAGTAAGGGCAGGATATTGTTATGGTTACAGGTGTGGACTACATCAAAACTAAAGGAACAAAGACAAAGGTCAGACAAACCCCAAGAAAACCCACATTTCATCCTACTGAACAGGAGGAAATCTTTGCTAGTCTGCTAACGCTATTATAAACCTTAACTGCTTAGGCAACCGATGCCATTAATGGCACCATCATCTGCAACAGTCTCTAATGAATCCATTGTTTATTTAAAACTCTGTTCACCTCTTGCTGTAGAAGAGCAGCATATACTTCCCCTGCCTCTGAAGTGGCAGAGGGGAGAAACAGGATGGTCTCTGCTGTGCTCTTCCTTTTCCATTGACTCCTCTCTCCCCATGCTTAGCCATAAACTTTGCTGCTGCTCAGAGGTTTGCTTAAGCAGCATCAGGATGAAATTAAAGGGGTTCCTGACATCATCACTGTTGTCCTCAGGGACCTAGAAGCACTATGACAAATCCTAGCATCCCGAGAACAGCAGGGAAACCATCACGAGCAATTAAGCTCATTTTGTTGCTTGGGAAAACTCAAACATCTGGAGAAAGGGAGCTGTCTCAGGCTCAGAAATAACTTGCTATACCAGTGGTTGCATTTGTTCATATTTAGAAAATTCTCTTCACAACCATAAGGGCTTCAAGCACCACTAGCTTTGTAAGGTTTAAAAAAAAGCTTGAGTTATGCAGAAATAGATAGCTTGGGTCCCTTTCTCAAGAAAAAAGGCTTCCCACCCACATCTGGCAAGTGGATGAGCTACTTTCTAAATGTGGGAGGCTACAGAAACTGCATGAAGTGATGGTTTAATGAAACTCTGCAAGAAATTAACTCCCCATTTCTTTAAAATAGAAGTATTTATTGTATGAAAAATAAAAAAAGAGCTAATAGATTGTGTTTAAAAGACCACGCAAACGAGATTTGGCATGATATTTCCTTTTTCTAGAAGACATACTTCACTTCTCCCCCAGATATCCAAATAGTAGGACAACATCTTTCTTCCTAAAGCAGAAAGATGCAGCAGAAAATGCAAACACAGTATCCTAATATGACTCATCCAACCAAGTCCTGGTAAAGTGTGTCAAGTAACTGATTTGCACTCTTTCACCTCATTCAGAAATGAAATGTGTCTAATGCATACAAGAGCTGTGTACAGACTAACCCAGGAATAGCTTTTAAGAACTCTTTATGCTGGTATTGAATGCCTCCTCTACAACTTGCTATGAACTAAGCCCATCTCTGCCTAAGTCACTACAGCAGCTCTCTGTTCATTTACAGTGTTGCTTCATGCGCTAAATATGCTCTAAGAAACAATGGATGGCACCCACGGTTTGGGGTGTAATACAGCAATTGAAGCTTCTCTGCAATCTCTTCACAAAATGCTGTACTATGATGTAGCTGGTGAGTATTTAAAAAAGAAAATCAGTTCACTTACTGAACTTTTACTGAGGTAAAAGCAATAAGGGCTAGGGATAGTGTAAAGCAGAAAGTAAAGTGCTTGTGACAAAATTTTTTTTTTTTTTTTTTTTAACCAACATGGTAGAAAAAAATCCTTCTGTGAATGAAACCACAGAGCTAAAACATTTGGCTAGCAATGCAGTTTTGAACATTACTATGCAAGTGAGTTTTGTAACTTAGATACTACATCATAAGATAACTTCTACAAGTTAATTTTAATACAGGAAAGTTTGTATTCCTTTAACACTATACTTTGATAAGCTGAAGAAGGTCAAATCTGTTGGATTTGCTTCAGAAGTGTTTTACTAAAATATTCCTATTTATCTCCCCTCAGTATATTAGAGCATGAAGACTTTTGTCATTTTATCTTTTTGCTCGTAATACACATGTGAAGAGGATTACATTTCCTCCCTGTGAATAAAACTCCATGTCAGAGATCCATGTCAGAGTACACAAGGCTAAGGACACTGAGGCATGCAGATGCAAGCTCCCAATTGTGTGTTGCCAGAGGGGACATATGTCCTGGTGTCTCAAAGGTGAATGTTGTAAATAGACATATTTAAATAAGACACTTCATTTTTCAGAGCTGCTCCCTTCTGACTTCAACATAAAAAGAAATGATTAGCACTTCAAATCAACTATTTAGCTAAATCCAAATGAAGTCAGCTAGAATATTAATTTTAGCCAAATTAACCCAGGTATAAAGAATCTACACTAATAAAAATAAGGTTCTAGCAGTAGTGCACAAAGACTAATCACGATTTTGGAACACGTAAAAGAAATTAAGACACCTATTACATGTTTCAAGATAAAAAAAAGAAAAAAGGATTCATTTGTAAAGCCATTCATTCGTAAAGATTTGCCAAGTAATTCTCTCCACAGGTTAGGATGGATTCTTTTCCATTCCAAGAAGCTACTACCTAACCTCTATTGTAGCACTATCCTTTAACCCAATACAGCTTCTTTTGTAAAGGATTCAGGCTTGAGTCCATTGGATATTTTGCCAGCTAATAGCTAGTATGGCATACAGGCCCAACAAACTTAAAACAAAAAAACCCAGCTGAACAGAAACTCCACCTCTTTGTAGCTCAAATTGTAAAACAAGCTACAACTAGCACAATATAGATCCTATTGCTGCTCTAAGGGTTTCCACGACCTTTTCAAAGACATCAAGATTTGGTTCTTACTAAAAAAATTATTGCAAAAACAGTAAATTACCATAACATCTCATGAGGTATCGGTATGCAATTGCCAGATCTAGATGATCAGGAATAAGTTCTAGAAGTGTCTCTATCTTCTTTGCCTATGAGATTAAGTGCACAGACAAAAAGAGTATTGACTTCAAATCTTAAAGAACAAATTACAATTGCCAAAATTAGAATTATTTCAGATCCTTTAAAAGAAATGAGTATTGTATTGTTCAACTGAATGTAGAAGTCACATTTCACATACAGACAAGAAATAGCCAAAGAAACCGAGCACAAAATAAAATAAATTAAAATAAATAAATAATGGGGATAGGGAATGAAGTAATTGGGAGGCAAGGGACTAAACCCCCCACAGAAAGGAGTCTAAAAGTTACTTTCTCAAATAATTTTTCGAAGGAATTGATTCATCTATTAATGACAATATGTAAATGTTTCAACAATTAAAAAAAAAAAAAAGAAAGAAAGAAAGAAATGTAGACCACTCAGCCACCTTCACTGACTTAATGGTGGCAGATAGTCAGTGCTTAAAAACAGTCAGATCACTAATTAACGTGCTTAAGTTTGGAGGACCCATCTCCCCCTTCCCTCCTCGCCTAATTTCAAGAAGTCTCAGGTCCTGATTAAAAAAACAAAAAAACAAAAAAAACCAACTCCCCCCCGAAATTAATAGCATCTTTATCAAGTACTAGTAACTTCTCAATGTTATTACAATTTCAGCTATAAAAGCTAGAAAATTTCAAGGAGGTCGAATTCTTCAGTAGATGCCAAAAGACTGTATTTATTATCACTTCTGCAGCAGAATTTTTAATCTATAAATATTTGTTAATGGAAATTTTCTCAATATATATAAATGCACATTTTAATCATTTGCAAAGTATTCACTCTGTTTTTTGTATAAATTGGCTCCTGGTGCTGCTCTTCTGTGAAAGAAAATTATTATTTTTTCTTTACTTTTTGGGAGTGCAGAGGGTGGGGACAGGAAAAGGGCAGACACACAAATGGAAACATTTTAAATTATGGAAACAAGCAGAAAGACCGAAATCTGAATACATCCTCAAACTAGATTCATGCCCAAACCACCACAGTAAGTAATACAAAATACTTCTTCTAATATAAACATAGAGGCATTTTCTCATTAGAAATTGTCTTTGGTTCTAACTTGCATTTGTATTCATACAATGCAGCCAAAACAAAACAAATCTATTCAGCGTAAATTCCCATACTGAATTGGCTAGCGCTGTAAATAAAGCAGTGTGATGTTTGTGGGATCTAGAGTATCACATCAAAAATTGAGGAAATTACTGAAACAATAGAGAAATATTAATTACAATCTTCTTTTCATTATGCTCTATACAATGAACTGTTTTTAAATGTAACCAGCTCTTCAAATTAACATTTTTCCCCCCAGAGAAAACTGACAAAACTGTCAAACTGTGAACATGAAAAGATTTTGAATTTCAAGATCCAAAAAATTTCAATAAAGGTCAATTAAATAGGATGTTGTTACATATTCAGTGATGTATATGCAAAAATATTATACCTGTCCTGGTTTAGATGATGCTTTAGCCATAAAATTCACTAATGTTCTCTTCTCCTCAATTAACGCACCACACCTCTAAAGAAAAAGAAAGAATTAATGTAGCAGTCAAGAGCAGATTCCTGATAAGTAAAATGACTAAGGTGAAAATTTGCAATTGCAGAGGTTTACAATAATATAGTAATATATATTACTTATAACTATACTATTACTTTATAAAGTAAATAACTGACCATAAAAAAAAAAAAACAACTAAACATGGAAAACAAGTTCATTTCATGTCCACTTTTGATAAACATTGTTTTTGGAATGGTAGGTATAAAGTTTGTTTAAAACAAAAAGGGAAAGAATTAAACTAATACTTCAACATACCACAAAAACGAGGTTTAGGACTGCAAAAGAATGAAAAAGAGAAACACTGTTCCTCTCCAATTATACTGCCAAGCATTCACAAGTGAGCTAGGGATCATAAGGTTAATTATACATTTAATAAGGTGTCAGGGAGATAACTGCTCGTTTCTTTATAAAAATTAAAATGTACAAAGCAAGTTCTCTTTAAAGTATAATTACCTACACTTATGCATACAAAGGACTGATTTCAATCTCTCTGTTTTATAAAAGGCTTTCACTGCAATAGACAGTGTTAGAGAGAGAGAGAGAGAGAGAGAGAGAAAAGTTGAACTTAAAAAAAGTTTGAGGCAGACCAGATAAATCAAAAATCTGTCTTATTTTAGAAACTAGAGCAATACAAAATATACAAGACAATATTTTAGTTTAGGCTTCTCAAAGATGTCAGCCTTAAAATTCTTACAATGCACAGTGCTTTTTATAAGCTGTAAGACTTTCTCTCAGTACCCAGATGCCCAGGAAGAAGAGAACACTGTGCATACAAAAGTACACATATCATGAATTTACTACACTCAATTAGTATTTTAGACACCCACAACAAGCCTGTTTCGTTGCTTCATCACTAATGTACTGTGAATACGATATTGTCTGACAAGTTCTTTAAGGTCCAGGTGAAAAAGTCGGAAGCCTCAATTCCACCAAGGAAAGGGAGACCAAAATGGTGACGCTCACGTACCCATAGCGTTCTGACAAAAATTTGCTTTATGCTGATAAAGAGAGGCAAAACATCTGTGGGGAAAACTTGCAATGTCTCATCTACTGCTTCTCGCCACTCTCACCTAGGGTCAGTATGAGACGCCAGGCAGCTCTGAGAGGAAAGGGACAGTCTAACTGAAGAAACGTTTCCCGCAGCCCCCTCTCAAGGCGAAGGTATCAAGCACTTGTGACTTTTGCCAGCAAAAGCATCCTCCCCCAAGACAGCACATCTCCTTCCCCCCAAACAAATGAAGCCCCCAAACCTCTGCTGTGCTCTCTTTAAGGTGTAAGCAGATCCTTAGGTGCACTTTTGAAAGCAAAGGTTCTTTGTGTATTACTAATATTCTAGTTTGTTACAAAAGTAAATGTATTTAGGTTGTGCTTATTATTATTATTCTCTTGAAGAGTAATACGCGGTGGACAGTGATTACTATCTTCGTGTTACCTATTAGTCCAATACTTGATCCACGATAATGGTAAAGAATGTTTAAAACAACTTAATTTTTCCCCCCTCACAAACACAAAAATTTCAAGTCAATTAACTCTGAGTTTCCATTTACCATGGAATATTTTAGAATCTTCCCCCGAGATATAGTGTATACAAAATCATTTCAAGTACACTATAGAGCCATGGACTTAAGTATATGTCCAACACTTGGACTCTGTACTAACAAAAGATTTTAAAGTATATTAATGGATATTATTCAGTTTTTTAAAAAAATCTGAGAACATGCAGCTTTTTTGTAAAAATGCAAAGAACTCTCTCAGCAAAATGCAAAAAAGAAAAAAACCCCACCACCCTGATTTTCGTTATCTAACCAAAGAGAAATCAAAGAGGAGAAAGAGTAAGATAACTTGAGAATTTTTCTCATTTTGCTGTTTCACACTATCACTAATACAGGAAGAGGCTTAGCTTATGCAGAATGCTTTTTGTACTAAAAATCATAATCACCATTTAAACTGATGATGACCAGTTAGGCAAAAAAATAAACAAGGTAATATTCCCTAGAAGTCAATATACAAATAATAGACTTCACTCCACAGCATAAAGTCACTGAACACATTTCTTGATCTCTGTTCTTCTTAAAAAAAAAAAAAAAAAAAAAAAAAAAAAAAAAGAGAGAGAGAGAGAGAGAGAAAGAAAAGTCTTGGAATATCATAAGCCATCTGATGGATAAAGCTTAAAATACTTAGCAGCTGGTAAGTGAATATAATACTACTCGCTATCAGAAATTGGTAACAGGCCTCAATTTGACACAGGGAGCCTACACAAACACAGCAATCTGCAGAATCACTGTGATTGTTTGACTGCCACCTGCTGGGAGGAGCCTCCCCGACGGAGCCTGTTTGTGTACACTGCCAGTGGCAGCTCTTATCACCCACGGTTCACTCTGCCTCTGGCTCAGCTTTGTATTTAGCTCCACTAAAATGGCATGAACGCAGTTGTCTCATTCCTTGCAGACTGCTAATTTAACTGAGACTGTGGCCACAGAGACCAGCATTTGTCTTTTAATGCATCTGTGACACTCAATTGAATAGAAAGTAAATTCAGCTCTTAATAAACCTTGAATACAGCACATACGGTGTTTCAGCAACCAACTGAAATAACGCCCATGAAAAGCAAACATTGCCAACTTCTGGTCTGTACACCTCTAAGACATATATTACATTTACAGAACTTAGGAAATTAGGTGAGACATTAAAAGGAGATGGTTTGCAAGAAGCAACTGCTGTGCAAAAGAATATCTGTACATGAATATTGTCTTTGGACAGAATTTCAAGAAACGCACAAGTTTTCCTTTCTTTGTTTCAGGTTATTTCATAGGTTGTTAGAAGACAGGAAGTGTTTCCACTCTGGCACCCACGACTGCTATTTGTACTACAGCATGAGCCTGTAGTTCAGAACAGTCTGATCTAAACAGCATCACTGCCACTCACATTGTAATGCTAAAGCATACTACTATTAGCCAGTGCTACAGAGTGCACAGCAATGACCCTTCTTTTCGGTAATTTCTCAGTTAACTCTGAAAAGCTCTAAGCAGTTCTATACCTCTTGTTGTATCGTTACCTGTAGCAGTGATCTGGCATCATCCACTCTATCTGCATCTACGTATTGAATGAAGAGATCTGTGACAGGTCTGTAAATGCCAAACTGATTGGCTAATCGTTCTGCCATCACGCCGACTGCAAAAAGATGGGTACATAAGGAAAATTTGACTAAAAAGCCACTTTTGTAAACTTTACTGGCATGACTTTTGCTGACTGCGCGGGTTTTACATGCAATCGCTCTTCCATAACACCTCTGCCCAGTCATAATATTTAAATATCACTGCAATTAACTTACATTTTTCCAAAGCTGGCTCTAATCCTTCCTCAGACAACTTTCTTAACAAATAGGAAATATTTTTGGCAGGCTGATCAGGATTCTGTGCACCAGAGATAAGCAGAGGCTCAATGTACTCCAATGCAGCATCAAGGTCATTGCTAGGAAAAAATGGCACTGGCTTAGTTTTTGACATTAAGATTTCTACACCTTAAACAGCAGCCATATTAAAGTTTGTCTTCTACATTAATGCTACACTTCCCAGCAATGGTTAAGTACCTATGACTTCCTTCATTATTATTATTGTATTGTATTATTTTAACAATGTTAAACCATTTACGGATAAATTAATAAATTAACCCGCAAGTCAATTTTTTTGAATGACCTTTCACCCGTAACAATACCTAAGCATTTCTGACACCCCCCCGCTTTTATCCCCTTATTAAATGATGATAAGCACTGGCTAGCTGCTTTAAAAAAAAAAAGAGAAAAAAAAAAGAAAAAAAAAAGTGTTCTGCAAAACTAGAAGGTAAAACCAAAACATTAACAGAAGGTATTTGAATAATTAATGCAGACAACTCAAGAATTTTTTAATGCTATTCAATTAATTATTTACCTGACTTTCCGTATCTGCCCATTTGGTTGGTACCTTTGCCTACACACATACACTACTAATGTATGGTGTTAGCATAGCAAATGCTAATAAAATAATTCAGGAAGTATTCATTAAAGTGTAAAATCTACTTCTCTAGTGTTCTAAAAAGTTCAAATGACAACCTCTCTTATCAGTCCACTCTAAAAATTAATTTAATTAAAAAAAGAAAATAGAGCATGATAAAAGTTTTTTAGAAGAAGCAGAAATGCAGCACATTTGAAAGACATGGAAGATGCTGTGAAAAACTATTTGAGAAATAGAAGCCTACCAATAAATTGATAGGCATTAAAAATATCTGTAAATGTATTTTCCATCGTTCTCAAGGTACAGCTTGCAACACATTTAAGAATATGTATTTTTAGAGGAGAAAAAGGCACATTACTTATGCTGCTGCTAAATCTTTTCATACAGGAAAGCTAGTTTCGATATGGGAAAAGAATTAACGATGCTTAAATAATGTTGTTTGCATACACCAGTTTATGCAGTTTTTGCAGCCAATCTGATTCAGGTTAAGAACATGTCTTGACTTTGAAATGCCCCCTTCATGACATGGAAATATAGGAAAATATGCAGCTTATGAGACTAATCCTGAAGAACCTACCTTATTTCGAGTGTTTAATTTAGGCAATTTCTGGTGTGTTTAATTTAGAGCTATGTGCCAAGGCCCACTCAGATCTAAGTATTTACAGGATCAGTCCTTCACAAACAGATTGTTTTTCAATGGCAATATAGTAAGCTCAACTACTGGAACTGGTCTGCATGGCCCCCCCTCAATTTAAAGTCATCTTGGTGTTCCAAATACTTTAGTGGGTATTCTCTCTGGCCTGGCATACCGGAGGCAATCAAGCATCTGTTATGTACTATATAGCTCTACAGCTCTCCTGCTGAATTAGATAGAGGAGCTCTACCTCATGAAACTGGCTTGAAATAAAAATAAAAAATAATAAAAAAACAGAATATGTAAGACTCCTGAAGACTGTTTCCTTCAAAGTATTATTTGAGAAGTTCAGTATCCCTTTTGTCCCAACAGGCCCCCCCACTTCAGTTTTATACAAAGGTTAAAGTCGCACAGAACCAACATATGAACCAAAACAAAAGTGCTAGGCAAACTATAATATCAAATTAAACATCTGAATCAAAGGATATCCAAAGTGTGGAGACAATTATCATGATGGGAACTCTGGCCCTGTAACAGCATGGCAAACAATTTTTTTCAAATATTTTCATACTGATAAAAATTATAAAATCATCCTACAGATATACTGCAAGGCTTGCACATTTGGAGGGTAAAAACACAATAATTTTATCATTTTGACTGCTGAAACAGTAATAGATTTTGTTTTCAAGCTAATATTATATTCATAATGCACGTATGCTAAGTTCCAAGATTTTTTACATTTATATTGACGAATTAATTCAATTCAACATTCAGATTTCCTAGGACTTTTCATCTAACATGAAGGAGAACACTTTACATGAGGTATAAGATATGCTAGAAGAAAAGTATCAAAGCTAAATTACACTACCAGAGGGAACCTTATGCTCTCCCAATTGCTTCATAGCCATCCCTGTATCTTGTTAAATGATTTCCAACCCTATGTTTGTAGAACAAGACCAGATGGGAACTGAAAGCCCAGTGGTCACTGAAGCAGAATTTTAACTTCTAAGACACTAAGAAGGGAAATGGAATGAAGTGGGTAACGTAAATTATTCAGAGAGGAACCTCATGAAGTTCAAAGGGAAGCACAGGGTCCTTCACCTAGGGAGGAATAACCCCTTGCACCAGTACAGGCTAAGGGCTGACCCACTGGAAAGCATTTCTACAGAGAAGGACCTGGAATCAGTGGACTGCAGGCTGACCAAGAGCCAGCAATGTGCCCTTGTGGCCAAGAAGGCCAGTGGTATCCTGGGTTGCATTAGGAACAGTGTTGCCAGCAGGTTGAGGGAGGTAAGCCCAGGCCTCTACTCAGCCCTGATGAGGCTGCACCTGGAGGTCTGTTTCCAGTTCTGGGCTCCCTAATACAAGAGAGACAGGGAGCTATTGAAGCAAGTCCACTGGAGAGCTACTAAGATGATTAAAGGACTGGAACAACTCTCCTTTGAGGAAAGGCTGAGAGTGCTGGGCCTGTTCAGCTTGGAAAAGAGAAAGCTGGTGTGGGGGAGGGGGGAAGGTGTCCTATCAACGTGTAAAAGTATCTGAAAGGAGGGTATAGAGAGGATGAGGCCAGACTCTTTTCAGTGGTGCCCAGCAACAGGACGAGAGGCAATGGGCACAAACTGAAACACAGGAAATACTGTCTGAACATGAGGAAAAACTTCTTTACTGTAAGGGTGACTGAGCACTGGAACAGGTTACCCAGAAAGGTTGTGGAGTCTCCTTCCTTGGAGCCTTCAAAAGCTGTCTGGACACCATCCTGAGGACTGTGCTACAGGTGACCCTGCTTGCGCGGGGCAGGGTTAGGCTAGATAACCTCTGGAGGTCCCTTCCAACCTCAACCATTCTGTGATTCTGTGAAATGATTTCTTACCACTTTGCATAAAAGGAACTTACACCAGTCCTAGAAACAACTTACTTCTTAGTGTGAACCAGTGCAATGGAATTTATGATCAGTGAGGGAGATAAATCAATTGATTTTGTGATGCCTTCCACCATGTTTTCAAGTGCATGTAGGTTCTTCAGATCTCCTTTCGTTGTCAGAGCCTGAACGAGCCTTATAACAGCTACTCTAGAAGGCAGCAAGCCGCTGTCAAGCATTCCTTTTAAAACAGCCATGGCATCTAGTGAAGATGAGAAAAGAGGAGAAAAAGAATTAAGATTTTATTTCAGAGGATGACCATGCTGCTGATATTACCACCCCCTATCTGCTTTGTAAAAAGATTTGCAGGAAATAATTTACTAGGTCAAGTTTTGCTCCAAAATTGCTATAGTGAATTATAACATAGATGTGTATACATAAATAAAACTTTCAACAGCAATTTAGGATAAAATCGTTTAATATTTGCTCACTAAAAAGTATTAAGAAACTTTCAAGATTTAATTATTTTATTTTAGCATCCAGTTCAAGGAAAGCAGCTATATTACAAATGCCCTCCCTTAGTTACAGTCATGGTTTTTTCAGTCTATTTTTTCCTCAAAAAAAAAACTATAATGCATTTTCTTTAGTGGAAAAAGACATTGCATACTTGAGAACAAAGATTTTATTTAAAAATTTAATTCATTAGTAAAATGGCTGCAGCCTAATAATCAGATTTGTCATCCTAATAAGTGTCCAAAAGTTTGCTAACCAACACTTAATTTTAAATAAAACCACATGATGCAAGTCTCCATATAAAAACGAGAACAAACAAACTAAAAACTGGACGATTACCTCAGAAACATTCTAAAATGGTAGCAATTACCTATGTTAAAAAAACACAAAATAATTTGCTTGCCACAAACTCCCAAAACCCAACACAGATGCAGTCACTCTCATTTCTCTAACTGGAATTCTTGTCAGTTTATGTTATACATGAGCAAACATACATACATAAAGACGTGCCCCTCTGGTAAAAACCTCTCACTCCTTACCAGCACAGGCAGGATTAATCACAGATAATAATTATAATACCAAGGGATAACACTTCTAACATAACATACACCCACTTGAACTCCACAGCATTAACATTCAAATTCAATATGCAGGTACTGTGGAAACCAAGTATTACTTTGTAGAGGGGAAAGAGGGGAAGAAGAAACATCCTGTATGCCTAACCTTCACAGCAAATTTCCTCCCTGCCCTCAGTTTTTTTCTTTCTTATTTAGGGGAAGAAAAAAAAAAAAAAGGGGGGTGGAGGAAAAGGGGGGGGGGGGGAAAAAGGACAACTTTCCTGAAATCTAAAAAAGCAAACTTAAACACATGCTAATTTCAAATTCTCTCCTGACTGAGTATGGACCTCCCTTCAGCACAACATGACCAGCTTTCTTGATAACAAAGAACAGAGAAAGAGTCAGAAGTTAGATGCATGCAGCACTACTGCATGAAACTACCCACAGGTAGCATACTAGATATTCTGCCAGTATCTTTTTTTTCCATTAGGCAAAAATGCCAAACAGCACTCATTACTTCTAGTCTGAATTCATAACTTCATCCTACTATCTTTCAACAGTTAAAAGCAAGTAACTATGGGTTTGTGAAAACCTAACATTTATCTTTTAAAAGGCCTACCTATAAAGCCCGCAAATTCCATACCTTAAAACTCAAATTTTCCACTCTTTACAATTTGTTTTTTTACTGAGTTTTTGCTACAAGATAACAGACTTCTTTTGAGGATACAAATTTTTATGTAGTTCCTTAAGTAACTGCAGCATATTACACAGCAAAGAATGATGGCAAACTACATCGGGATGTGATAAAGCAAGCAAGTTTTACAGAAGTGAAAGCTTGTGAGGTATGTCTGCCATCACAGGATGCAGGCCAAATTAGAGTTTTCCTTAAAATTTTCTGGGTAATTGATGAGCCTCAGAAAATGATCACTATGGTTGAAACATTTAGTGGCTTACATTTTCAAGGCTTCATTTACAAAAAGAGAAGCAGCTTCTTTAATATGAACATAGAAACAAGGATCATTCTGGGTATTAAATTTAACTACTAAAGGAAAGTCTGCTCAATACCAACGCACAAAGATCAAAGAAAGTAATAGTACAAACCAATGCAATTCAAGATACTTCTTGAGAAACTGTGCAAAAAGAAACATTTTTGGAGTAACCCTGGACAGGGTTGAGCTATGCTAGCATCTAGGATGCTGGCTAAAAGAGGTCATAGATAAAGAAAGAGATTGCTGGAAGACAGAAATCAGTAATGTTCTGAAGAGAAGATTTTTAGCTGTAATATTTGGGGAAGAATTCACAAAGTTTAGGGACATACTGGACAGAGGCAAAAGTAGAAGGTTGATTAGAATAAAACAGAACAGGCAGGCGAAGGACTTGAAAGCTGCAAAAACTGAGGACTTGACAGCAGCAAGAGAAGCAATTCCATTCACCACAAATACTTCAGTCTAATTCAGTCTACTTCAGTTCCAGTACCTGGAAATGACATCAGACTGGAGACTGAATGGGGAAGGAATTTGAAAGAAGACTAGTTTACCAGCGGCAGGAAAGAGTACAAGTGAGAAGACATATCTAAATGCTCATCATAGAGTATTTTAATGTAGCTGATGTTAAAAGGGAATATGCTACCATAACTGCACATGAATGAATTAAAATTAATTAATAGCAAGATCAAAAATGATTCTTCCTGTCTTCTCGTACAGAAGTAAGACCCAATTCAGTTTAATGCGTTTTCTTCAGATGTAGCTCCTTTAACATTCAAAGATACTGTTGAAAATATGTATCAACACTGGACTTATATTTGCACAGCGATGAAAGACAGTGCTACATGTGAAACTATGTGCTTGCAGTTTTCCTTTCATAAGAGTTCTACAGAAGAATTGAACAAGGAAATAAAATGCAGGACTATAGAACTAAAGACTTAAGACTGCAAAACAACCAATGCTGGAACTAAAATAGCACAACAATAAAGTTTATCCACCATCTTGTTCTACCCTTAGACACTCTTCGTCTGCCATTTTCATTTCTACCATTATTGTTAAAAAAAAAAAAAGGCAAAATGAATATTTTGTTACTGTTGGTATTGAGAACTATTAAAAAGTATTTGATTAAGTTTTTAAATCAATATTATAATCATTTAGTGCACAATCCTGCACATTTAACACTCAATTTAACTTATCTGGTATCTCACACAACCAACACAATATGCAAGAAACAACTGCTGGGAATTGTTTCAGATGCTCTAAAGTATGTTAATTTCCAAAGCAAAATGACTTGTGCTGTGAATTTTAACGCACTTGAAAGCCTGTACTTTCTCTCGTTCTGGAGCACAAATTTTGCATGTCTGAAGAGCTGTGATTCATCTTAAGAAAACCCATCTTGTGTTAAATGGAATGGAAACTGGACTAAGTGGTCAAATGACAAGTACATTCATATTCAAGCTGTATTATAAATGCATGTACAGTAATTTACGTCTCTCAGCTACCACAAAAGGCTCTTGATAAGCAGGTAATTTGCTAAATGGACTCCTTTATCCAAGTATTCGAAGGGCGTTACAAGAAAAATCTGCAGAGGCATTAATGTGACGTAAAGGTCAAGCATTGTGACATACCTTTCAAATAATCCCGCCTAACTTGCGATATGATGAGGAGGCTGCTGGCAGCACTGTTCAGTGTGAAGCCCTTGATGTGGGTCTCAGCACTAAAAGAAGCAGACATTTAGAAAGGAATTACTGACATGCTTCTGATACGATAATAAATGGTTGAGCACCAAGGTGAAATTATAAAAACTACTGTTCGTATGTTAAAAATATTGCTGCAAAATATCGACCTGGAGACAGCTTTTGTGTTATCCTGTCAATGGTTATAGAAGGATAATTTTTTTTTGCATTCTGACAGATGACAAAGTTGGAAGTGAGCAACAAAAGAAACAAAGTACAAGATTTTTTTTAAACAATCGGTTCAGATTCTTGAATGCTGACATATTAGATGACTAAAATAACTGCATGCCCTGCATTGTTCTGTTGTATCCTAAGCTGGATACTTTTTCTTCTTTTTTCAATAGTCACCATAATTATAAAATGTAAAACTATTCTTTCAGCAATAAAAATGAAACATTTATTTTCAGCGCTGTATATTTTAAACATAAACTAAAGCATATTATGAACTAACACCATATCATTTGGTTGATTAATTTTCAAATTTCTGTCATCTAGATGTATACAGTTTTTAAAGTGAACATACTACATTTGCTGCCTTAGCCATGTTAAAATTGTATTTCACTTATCAGTTCTCCATCTCCTACAATACAAAACTCCACATATCCATAGTCAAGAGAACTTGTACTTTATTAACACCATTACAGCTTTTCAGGAACTAATACTATGGAAGTTAGTCAAAGGAAACTAACCAGCAAGCACATTTATTTTATACTACAAAATGTCCTAGTTCCTAAGTGACATATAGCCACATTTTTAATATACCAGGATAACTTTACAAATGTTCATTTCTAGATTACAAAATCTCTATGCAGAAAAGCAGGGCATTGCCATTTACCATATCAGCAATCAAGATAAACCTCACTGATCATCTTGTGGCAAACAACTGAGCAGCCTACCTACTTGAACTTGCATGCTGAGCGGATTGGGAGGTAAGCAGGGTCATTGCTAAATTATTCTCCTCAATCCCAAGAAAATCCTTCACATAGTACACAATATGACTATCCTCTCAGTCACTTTCAGCCTCCCAGGCTCACATATGCAGTCACTGGACTCAGGATTTTCTTACTCTCCCAACCAATCCTCTTAATCCCTGCCTAAGCACCCACTGCTCAGTTCTGCCTTTTTTTTTCCTTTGTCCCATCTGTCAAAGCCCTTAAGTCAACAATTCATGCATGAGACTGTAAATTACATATAACAAAGGATTTACTTTCTCCAATCTTCCAGTCTTCAGTGTGATTAAATAGATGTTAGCTACTATTACAGAACTAATCCATCATTCCAATACTCCTAAATTTCTATTTAAAACTTCTTGGACTAAATGCAGTAAATATTCCTTAAAACTAACTAGAATCCCCAAACAACCAGACAGGGGCTCACCAACAGATCAGCAACCTTCTAGGTTTTTTTTCCAAATACTGAATAGGAGTGCAATTTCCTTCTACTACAAAATCACTTTCTCATGCAAGTTTCTCAGTTCTGATAACAGAATGCAAGTTTTAAAATAATCTAACCCTTTTTAAAGACAAAAATTACTTATTTTGTTGCCTATGCTAATATGCATTCTACTAATAAAACACTTCCAGGGTCTCCAAGTATTATTTAAATTTCAAGTTTGGCTTCAAGCAGAGTACAAAGAAAAAGACGTTAGCTTACACAAATGAAGGTAGCTTTCATATATTTTATGAAAATATTAGGAGTTGCACAAGTTTCAGGCCACTGCACACATTTAGACTTTGCAGGAGTTATCTCTTCGTAATATGAGGTTGGTAAAATTGTCAAGCACGCAGAAATATGTATGAAACACACAGATTTGCTTTTCCTCAACCATATGTACACATAATCACTTTATATAAGTGAATAACTTAAAACTTAAAGACTTTTCAAAATGCTTAATGTAAGCATGACTGTTACTAGAAAATACACAAATAAACACTATAAACACTGCTTACATTAAGGATGTTCTGTCTTCTTTTTACAGATGAAACAGAGCTGCTGCAGGCTTCTTAGAATGTTATTATTTTGCATTTCTATGCTATATGATTCAGTATAAGAGTTCTGAAAAGCACAATAGCTATTACTATAGTTGGCTTTGACTAGCAATCAAGAATAGAAAATATTATTAAATCCTATTTTCATTTTCCCCTAATATCTTCAAGTTTCATAGGCATATTTCCAGTCCTTAAAAACATACTTCAAACTTTATTTAGTGTTTAGATCCGCTCCCCGCCCACTTCATTTTGCATGAGGATATCTCAAAACATTTTTCTTATTATGTGAAGTGGGAATTCCGAACCACCGGAACACCGGGAACAAGTCACCAGCTTTTTCCTGCTCTTTCAATCTGCAAATCACTACTGATAACATCTGTAATATTCTGTGTGTCTTCCTTACAAGGGTGTTTGAGGTGATGGGCATGGAAGCATTCAGTGCATGCACAAGTCTTCAGTAGAAAAGTTTCAAACTTCTTTGAAGAATCTTTCTATACATCAGTTCCATTTCTTGGAGCATAAATTGATAAATAGGTTTAGTTTTTCCTTGATACACACTATATATCCATCAAGCACAAACATTTCTTATCTTAAAGCCTTGTTACTTAGACGGATTTTTAAAGCTATTTGTCCTTTTGAATGCAATCTCAAACATTTTTCAGTGAAAGACACTCCTTTAGGCTAAACATTTTTAATGAAGCCAAGAAAAAAACAAATGTCTTTTTACACTATATTGTTCTCAGACATCCAAGACTAAGCTGACAATAAAAAGGATTAGATTTTTACAGTGTCCTATGCACCACATAAGTTACCTACAAGTACTTTCAAATTCACTGTATTCAGTCAGGGAACGCACTTCGTTCTTGTTTTTCTAGCTGAAGAAGTTGAAAGACTTCACTTCTAAATTTTTGCTATTCATAACTCTACTTTGATGACTAGTTAACACTTTTATTTTGAAGCATATAATCTGACCAGAATAGACACTACAAGCAACACTTAAAGAAAGTGGTATACCATACAACTCACTAAAGATTAATTCTGATTCTAATAATGTAGGACAGCAGCTTGGCTTTACTTCAGAAGAGATGGATCTAAAGTTTATGGTCACCTCCTAGCCATTGGCATAACAGTCAAACGTACCATTTTGCATTTGGCAGGCAGCCAGCTGCCAGGGAAAGAGTGGATAGGGTAGGGTATCAACAGGAATGTGGGTTGAGAGGAAGGCTCAGGGACAGTTAAGTGCAGGAATCTTGTCCGTTTGGGTATTGCTCTACAGGAGAAAAGGAGGACATCCAGAAGGACTTCCAGTTCTGATGCCAAGTATGCTTGTTGATACTGTTAGTTGAAATGCGTTATTAGCAACACATACTGCCACTCCATTACCTTTTTCTGATTTACAACATACTGTCCTATGAAACATTGCTGTATTTCTTACCATAACGCCTAGCTCCCAGTCATGGCCTGTTTGCCCTTTAAAAGATTAGGACTTACCTGAAACTGATCTAGAAATTACTACATAAAACAAATAAATAATAATAAAAAAAATTAAAAATCCAAAATGAAAAAAAGAAAAGCCTTACATGCGTTTCACTTGGATGGCTTCTTCAAGATGACCCTGTGACAACAACGCTTTTATAAGGATGACATAAGTACGATAATGAACCTCATTCTTCCCTTTCATTTTCTGGAAAACATTGTAGGCCTCTAAACAAAAAAAAAAAAAGTGAAAAGCCCAAATGAAGTGTCAGATTGTGATGATGTTGAACATAAGAAGCTACCTTTTCATTGAAAAGCTCCATCTTAAATCTGTTTGTCCTTCTCTTACATCTTTGAGCCCAAAGCTGTTGTTCGCAGCTTGTTCAAAGTTGCTTGCTCATAACAACCAACTAACACCTTCTTCCATAGAACAAAGTTTGCTGCTGCCGTTTTTCTATATGTAGCTGTTTCTTAAATATTCACACAACCGGTTAGGAGGGGAAGACTCAGGATTTTTAAAGCAACACTTAATTCTGGGGTATATAGTTACAGTGTCTGGTGCATGATCACAACAGTATTTAACAAATAATATAGGAGGTGATTCCAATATGGGGAGATCAAATTATTTGGCTACGACAAGATTTATACAAAACATACAATTTACAAATATACAGATATTTAACAAGTAAACTATGCTGCATTTGTTTGACTGATTAACAGTTTTATTTCATGCATTCACAATAACTGTCAGTGTATGAAAAGATGTTACCAAAAAGGAGAAAAAACGATAACCACACTTTTCAGTCATTTATTTTTCTGAAACAAGATTATGCAGCTATAAACATGCAGCTAAAACTGCGATCTAGGCAGTAAGGAAAGCTAGAAAGCTGTGTTAAGAACCACAAATGATCTTCAACATCTAAAACTTTGTAATTGTGTGTTTCATTTATGAAAACTCAAAAAATAACCACCTTGATAATTCAACTCAAGCCACAATAATCTTTAAAACAACTTCTCAGAAATACTTTGAGTAGGACTACAAATTTAACAGCTATGTGAGAACTTTTTTTTCTTATACTTTGAGACTAAAAATGAAAACCACTCATCTGAATCTTACTGTCACAAGAAGGATGATACTAATACCATTTACTACAGTATGCTGTTGAGTTTTAAATCGGCATTCCAAAAATCAAAACTGTCAGTATGCCTTTTAGTTGAACTTCTTTAATCAAAGAGAATCCATTAAAAACTTCCTAAAATGTAGACACAAAAATAACTATGTATAAAATTCATTACTTACATAACAAATTCTTAGACTGAGTTTAATATTAGAGTTAACTTTGCCATCCAAAATCTGCTAGGGACACTCGGAGTCACATTAAATATACATGAACAGAGATAAAGGTCAAGAATGCCACAGTAAAAATTAAGTCAACCTCGATATATCAGTGAATTTTATGCACATGTGAGAGAGAGACAGAGACAGAGAGAGAGAATGATTAATGTTTGACATTACAAAAGTGATTGCATTGTCAACCAAAAAAACCAATAATCCAACAACAGTGAGAGGTGGGCAAGGTCTTAGAATCCTCCCCCTTGTTCTCTAATAGGTCCGAGCTACTCTGCCTGTTGCGATGTGCTGCTCATGGGTCGCTCAAGAAATAGCAGCATTTGGAAAGGCATGTTCATACCTAAATTTAGCAAGAAAGTCATTTTCTCTTCTGAAATCTGAAGTATAAGTAGATTAGCAAACATATTCAGCAATAACAAAACACCCTTTCACTAGTGCAATGTATTACAACAGTATAATTAATTATTTCTAAAACAAAACAAAAAACCCCCACCTGACTGGTGATATGTTCTTTCCTTGTGCTCATAAAAGCCTGTCTGAATTTTACTTTTTAAGCCAAGAATTCCTTACGTTTGGAGACACCTACAAAAGTTCTGCTAGCTTCAGACAAAATTAGTATTTCACCCTGGTTTTGCATATTTTTTCCCACTGTCTGGGTACAAAAATGGACTTTGCCATCTGCAGAGATGATGTCAAGAATGGTGCTATCAATGATCACAGCCCACAAAATATAATGGACTATTAGCAGCTGTATTTTAAATTTTATTTTAAACTATTCTCACTCTGTACAGATGTCTAAGGCATATTTAGTTTCCTTCTCCTCTCCAATGGATCATCTGTGACACCAAAGGCACAGGCCACTTTTCTAGAAAGAATGTTATCAAATGCATTCAATTAATTTGGTCTGTTTCTCAATGTTTCCCAATGAAAAATAGTTCTGCTATTTTCTGTATCCTTTGATTCCCAAAATTTACCCCTGTGAAAATTAATGTTTTCAGGAAATACTTATATCTGCCATAATACATGAATCTTAAATACAATCCATGTACAGAATATGAGTAATATGAGTTTGTACCCCCTATATATCGAATACGCAGAATCCATCTCGGACTTCTCATCAGTGCTCCTGGAACTTGATAACACCAGTGTTATTTCACTACCAACAGAAGTTAACTGTGTGAATGACTAAAACCAAACGTTAAAAATCTGTGGGTAAAAGCTGCAAAATATATTGATGACACTCAGAGAAAAGAACTAGGAAATTTGTATTTATAAATCCTAAAATTCAGCAACTTTTTTAAAAAACCTATTTAATTCATTTTCTAATCTGCTTTCATATGAAATACCTAGTTCTACGTCATAGTATAGGCAAAGGAAATAAAGAATACTAAAATATTAAGATGCTCTGCACCTTGGCAAATGCCAGAAATGGACTCAATTCTTTTCCCTTGAAAGGCACCAGTAACACCAGTTTTGAGACTCTGTTACCATGTTTTGGGATGAGATGGAAAGGTACGGATTTCTAACGAGTTGAACACAGACTGAGCCAGAGGAACTGAACTGAGTTACATTCCTCCTTTCTAAGGCAAATGGCCCCTTTTGAAGGCAATATCCAGCTATAAGTTAATTCTGGTTTTAGCTGAGGCAAGGAAATTTGTACAGAAGACGGATTCATTTTTCTTACCAGGACTGATCCCAGTGATGACTCAATAAGCCTGTTTTATCTGTAAGGTGGCACCCAGAGGCACAGGGGTTTGGAAACTCTAAGCTGTGGGGACACTGGATTTGATCTTTTGTTTACAAACAATGTATTATAGCTTAAAAGAACACATGCTTTTAGCACCACCTTTCTTTGTGGGAGGAGAGCATGAGGAAAAGCTTTGCAAATTCTTTAGACAAATGCAGACAACTTTAATCCTTGTAAAGAAGCTAAAGATGCAGAGTGATACAAGGAATCCTCCCTTCAAATAGGAATAGTCTTACAACGTTAAAACTGAAATAAAAACAGACTAACAGATAAAGGCCAGAAAGAAGGACAAAAATGATCATCTTCGTACCGCAGACTCATCTAATTAAATCCCAACTAATTAAGTTCTTTGTCAAATCTGTACCTTAAACAAGATATCTAAAGTATTTTATCAAACCATACCTGATCTATTAAGACTTCAAAAGCAGGGAGAAATACAAAAACCTCTAAAACAACTTCTAATGGATAACTTAAATTTGTCCATTATTTCTCTTGATATTAATTCTTCCTCACTACATTTCTCCTATCTCCAAAACAGTTAGATTTACTGGGAACCATACAGAGGCCTAAATAGTGAAAGGGAATTTTTAGCATTGACCCCGCATATAAATCTAGTATCTGATGTTTAATGAACACATTTGAACATAACTCAAAAATACAAGTTGAACGAAAAGATCACCTAGGACATGGTGTGGATTCAGCAGCATAATGTAAACTACACAACGACGTGCCTGTAATTTTAAAATTGGCAGATTCAGTGAAGACTGATTTTCAAATATCATTCAAAAACACCAGCATTTGAAATGATATTTTAAACATTTTAACATTGGTACTTCTCATATCAAATTACTGAAGCACAACATTATCACATAACATTATCAGGTATCCTTACTAAAATACCAGCAAACTAACTTACTAGCAACAGTCAGCAACCTCTTGCTCCATAACTAATCATTTTTTAAAATGTAATGCTGAGGGGGAAAACAGAAACCCCAAGTTTCCAGTTTACCTTTTCCATTATTTTTCTTGCAAAGCATCCTTATGTTCCTATCTTCCAAATTAGCAGCACTTGAACTTAGAGTATCTTCTTGTCTAGCCTTTAAAACAGAAAGCTTTGTTAAGTTATTGTAATGCTATCTGCTAACATCTTCCAAAGGAAAGAAATATATGCAAGAGTATTGCTGGCACAGCACAACATGCCAGTCAAGTTAAACTCCAGTTACCTTAGGTACTTCAAATGGGACAACCTGACCATTTTTCTCAAATATATTAGCCATTAAGATTAACGTTTTCTCACGAGGAACAACATTTTCTTCTTGAATTTTAGTCCAAACAGCTTCAGCCCTTCCCCAGTCAGAGTTGTTGTCTGAAAAAAGATTCAAGTCTTCAAATCAAAGCATGTTTACAGTATATATATACACTTATTCAGAGTGATTCAGAAAAGGTATCTTTGGAAAATACTTCATCAATTAATCACGTATTTCTACTTTATATGTGAATCAACTCGAAATGTTCTTTTTCACTGTTAGTACACAGAAAATACCAGAAGATGCAAACAGGAAAAAAAACTAAATGATTGTACAAATTCTTAAATGAGTGAGAAATCACCTAAAAAAAATTACAGTTTTCCTCCAATCTCCTCAGTTCTAATATTCTTGGTTGTTAATTGCAAAAACAGTTGGAAAAAAATTTCAAAGTCATTACAAAACACTAACACTGTAAGGTACCATTAAGTTCTATTCTGAAATTCTGGAAATGAAGTCCTCTGGGAATGTTGCTAATGAGAGAGAGTATCCACATCCCTGAAGCTTACTACTTCCAGGGCAAAGAAATGTTGTAGGCCTTCAGGCTCTCCTTTTACTATGAAGAAAATATGCATATCTGAAGACTGTAAAAGGTGGAAGTTTTCTAAAATAGAAAAATGTAGCAAAATTGCTACCAAACTCACAGGCCAATTTACCTGTTCTCAACAAGAATAGCAATTTATATATGCACAGCTGTACAAAACTGCAAACAAATAGAAAAAAGCTGGACTTCTTGTGAAAGGAAAGGGCTACTTAAAATTTAACTTACACATAGAGCAGGTGGTCTCCCATGTCTCCTATCAGAAGTCATCAGAACATTAACGATTCCTAGTTTTAGGTCCTATTCACAGCTACCTATTCCCAACATCTGCTAGCCAAAAACTCTGTCAGTTCTGTATCTTTATTCAGAATGTCAGAAACGAAGAGATACAAGGAAAAAAGGCAAAGACGGAGAAGGTGTATGATGGAATGAACCATTTGCACAGCAACCTCTCAGCTTATAACAGCAGTTCTTCAGTTATTCTTTACCTATTCAGTTAAGGAACTTCAGCTGTTCTTTTCTCAACTAGATTAACTTGCTCATGATTTTGACGACCAATAAGCAGTATTCTAGATGCAAGATGCCTCTGAAACTGTCTCAGTTTGCTTAGCCAAGAATTGTACTATTTCTCTTTAAAACTTGGAAAGAGACATGGTAGCTGCAAAGGTCATAATGCTTAGTCTGGGAGTCAACAGCTTTCTGATATAGGAATATTCTTGAAGGAGACAGATTATATAGTTAAAGCTCCACTGGACTGAGCCATAGTATGAGGAGGAAAAGCTGGAGCAGCCACTTTGAAGCAGCTCCACAAAGACAGCATGAAGGACACAGATCCTCTCTAGCATTGTTACAAAGCTAGTTTTTCCAAGCACCAGAGAGGGCAAGCAATATTACAATGCAATATCAAAACATCACAGTGAAACATTTTCTTCCCTAGGAGCCGCATGGGATGTAGGTAGGGAGAAAAACAAGGATAGTTAACTGGACTGGTTCAAGATCCAAGCCTCCTTTTGATAAGACTCCAGCCTCACTTCAGCTTTGTGGAAGAGGCAGTGACTACCTTAAGCCAGATAAATGATTGGTTTTAAGAACTGGATGCTGCAGATGACATTTTTTAAGGACATATTATTATGGCAGTTTAAAGAAAGAAAAACAGAGAATGAGTTTGACAGGCTTTCACATGTTTGTCCTCTATTTGGCACTCGGGATGCCACATCTAGAGTACTGCATTCAGTTTTAGATTTGACAAGTGTAAGACAGATGCGGGCAACTCAGGCAAATTCAGCCATCAAAATAGGGGTTCAAGCAAATATAGTAGAAAGTTGAGGGAGATGGATTTCTTGCAACTTGGAGAGAGCATGCTAAAAGGGGATCCAAGATCTTCAACCACCTAATGAATGGTCATAAAGAAAACTGAGTCAGACTCTTCCTGGAGGTGCACAGCAAAGGATGAGAGGTGATAGTTACAGGTGTGGCAAGGGAATTTCTAAGGCTGGTCAAACTCTGGAATAGGTCATTCAAGGAGGCTGTCAAATTTCCACTGTTCGAGGTGCTCAAAACTTGACTAGACAAGGCTGTGATCCGTTCTACCTTTCAAGTTGTCCTAGCTCTGAGCAAGGTTTCAGCCTAGATAAACTTCTGAGGTTCTCTCCAAGAAAAATTCTTCTGTGATTCTACCTAACTGAACATTTTGTTTTTACCATTTTTGATCACAGCTTGGACTAGACCATAGATTTTTATTTTTTTATACTTAAAATAGACCTGAAGTTATGATTTAGGTGCATGCTGACAACTCTCTACCATACTTCTGCATGGGGCAGCTTTGACAGATGATCTAAAATGGCTGAAAGCAGGAGTGTGCATGGTTTTTGTCTTTTATGGTGACAGAAAGCCACAAATGTTTTCCACCTCTTTGAGTAGATGAAATTGGTTGTGTCTTTTCTTGCTGACTGAAGAATTTGTGTGACAGAATTTGATAAACTGTATCTTCTTAGATTCTCCTCCTAGCAGACACACTGTCAGACTGAGTCAGTGCTGGAGTTGAACAGGCTGCTTCTGAAGAAATAGGAGGACTCCCTCCTGTTGAGGCAAGATTGTTTTTGAGGCCCAGTTGCTTTATGATGGTGAACCAGTATGTGGAAAGCCAGAATTGGGTAATGCTACAGTTTGGTTTTGGAGTTTTCTGAGGCTGTTCAGGAAATAAGAAGGAACAGAAAAAAGTTCTCATAGGGTCCCCAGCCATTTCTTTGTAGAATCATTCATCTCTTCTGCTTGTGGTAAGTCCAAGGGGGAAGCAGCCTCCCTCTTTGCTATATGAAAATAAAAGGGGGCTCTAGTAGTAGTAATAGCATTCTGGTTTAATTAACCAAGAATATACATGGGGAGCAGCCTAAAATTCTTTCAAGCTCAGATGAGAACTTTCCCTTGAACAAATATAGCAAATTGTTGTAATGGCTCCTTAATAAATTTACAGGACACTACATCTTATGTAATCATTCTGAAGTATGCCCCAATCCCTATAATGTTAATTTTTATGTCCTGATTTACTGCTTAATGTTATTTAATATCTAATCCTAAGAACACAAAATATGTTTTTCCTAAGACTTTGAAATCACTAGTATGAGCACAATTTCCAGTATTTGTTACGATGTATGATACAGTACGATACACTGAAAAACAGAACCATCACAGACCGAAAAATACAGAAAACAAGAAATGAAAACCACTACAGATACATCATAAAGACCATAGTATAAAAAACTTTCAATCAAAAAAAAAATTTTGTTCCAGTCTCAGAAATAATATGCAAGTTAGGTAGTGGTTGGTTAGGTAAATTTAAAAAATCTGCACCTTTCAAACACAGATCCAATTACAGTATGTTCCAGATCTTTATCAGCTATGAAGATGTATAACAAATGAACAAAGTTCTTCTTCTTTAAGCATATTAGAACAAAAACAATTTTCAAACTAGAACATAAGACAGTAGCATGGGATGTAAGACTTGCACTATGTAAGTTCTATGATGCTACTGTGTTGAGGTCTGCAGATACAGAACTCCTGCATCCCCACCTAAGACGAATCAGAAATTGTGACCATGCTAATGCTATATCAGGTCGTCTCCTCTTCAATTCAGGGTTATCTCTCATTTCCAACCACAAAAAAAAAACCAAAACAAAACCAAAAAACCCACACAGATTACTATATGAAAGAGATCAGTTGCTAACTTACCACACAATTGAAGAAGATAGTAGTACATCTCATCTCTATCACATTCAAATAGATTTTGAGTTAACTCTACCAAGTGTTCCAAAGTCTCCATCTTTGAAAAGAAACAAGAAAGAATATAGTTATACCTTAACCAAAACGCTATATTATTTTTCTATTTATATGCACTGATATGCAGTGCACATTCAGCTAAAATAATATTTCTGTTTAAGTACACACCAGCATTTACACCCAGGATTAAGTTCACATCAGCCTGCCACATGTCCTTTCACAAACAAAAATATAGCACAAAAAAAAATTTCAAAATAATTATTCTTGGTATATAGTCCCAATTATATAGAAGACATGATGAGTCACGTACCTGATTAGATGATATACACTTTTTTGCAAACCACTGCAACCTTCCAGAGTGTGCTCTCAAGCCTGGAGTCTGCAAGATAACATTTCCAGAAGAAGATACATTACTTCACACACAACATTCTCAGCAAATGTAAACGTAACTGTATGTAGTTATAATGAAAGTTCAAGTTTTCTTTAATATGAATGAAACTATGAGCTCACAATCAAGTCAAATTCCACTTACAAGAGATTTAAAATTGTGACCATATTTTATTCATGATTACCCATGGTAATCATATCTGTTACTCATGGTAAAGAACTATACCAAATGTTTGCAAACAGTCTTCACGAGGAAAGGTTCATATTTAAAAACATGGTAGTATTCCAATAACTGGAAAACCATGCCACTCCCACCTTAATGGCAACATCAAAATTTGGTACTCCTTCTCTGCTAACATTAGTAATTTTCTTACAACTATTAAGATCTAAAAACACTATCGCTTTTTGACTTCTCTTACTACTGTTCAGTAAGAAAAAAACATTAAGTTGCAGAGCACTAATTGCACTGTAACCAGGTGACAATGCAGATGCTAGGTGTACTAACTGTAATGTAATTCCTGTTCTAGAAAAGAGCAGAGGCTTACTCTAAGCATATCCACAAAGGAAATGATGTAATATAGTTGATACGCTGTAGTTCTTTCTGTCATTAGTTTTCCCAGGTTAGATGAGCCTTTGCTTATTCATTCCTTTGAGTGGACTACAGCCGCACAACACACATTCTCTAAAAAGTTTAAAGTCTTTGGAGGCTTCACCTAGTATAGACTATCACGCTGTGTCTTCTCAGCATGACAGACCACCACAAATACATCAGTTTCTCCACTCTCAACAGCAAAATGTTTAAATAAATTTAAGAAAATTTAAAATTCTTAAAGAAAAATGTTACAGGCATTCCACTGCCTAAGTCCACAGCATTTAGAAAAATTAGTGTGTGCAAAGCATCCTGTACTTTCACCTCTTATCTCTCCCTTCCATACAGTACTCGAATTTACTTTCTTTCTCTGTACTGTCTTGTTTCAGCACAAGGATCATTTAGGGAAGAGAGGACTCTGCTTTCAGTTCAGGGGTCTAGATTCACATTAATACAGCCAAAAGTGATTCCAAGAAAATGTCTGCTCATCCTTATATAGAAGCATGCTACTGTTCTGACTCTTCAAGAGTTTTAGCTGTTCAGATACAAGAAGTCGCCACTGTTTAAGCATTAAATGCAATCTCTACAATTCGAACGTTAAATTTTGCAAAAAATGCAAGAGGCAGTTTGAACAAAAAGCTGTGAAAAATACTGAACCTCTGTTCCAAAACAGTGTAAACAGTTACCATTGAAGAGCCAATGCATCTTCTGGCTTTTTAACACAGACAAATTATATACTTCCCCCTGTCGTCTCCTCCAACACCTGAATTCATAAAAGTATGATTTTGTAATTCTTTTGTAATTACCAATTATCTCTTCCTGAGATAACTCAGCTTACGCCAGAAGACCAGCATGTAAAGATTCAGTTAAAATATATATCAGCATGTAAAGATTCAGTTAAAAATATTAAAATTTGCTAGAGATGTAAGAAAAAGTGCTTTGCAGAGTAAACATCAGGGCATATCATCCTGCCACTCATCCAAACCAGTTTATACAATTACTGAAAGGAGTTTAAAACAAAAACACATACACAAAAAACCCCCCAGGACCCTAACTCCCCCACCCAGTTCCTGAACATGGACAGTCTTCTCTATGAATTTCACTGTACTGGAAAAACAGTCTCAAACAAGAGGTTATAGAAAAACAGTGGCTTCTCATGTACTCAAAAGTGGTACATAATAAAACCTAAATGGAAAAATCAGCAACTATCTGCAAAGCAAAACTGCGTTTATCCCAGTTATTCACGTTTATAGGTATCTGTTCAGTGCTTTTCTAAGATCCACTGAGCAGTTACACATAAAATATGCTGAAAACTGAGCCAAGAATTAACATATTACACAACAGGCTCTTGAAAATGAAAAAGAAAATAGTATGTTGTTTGCATTTGTAGCTAATCCTCTTTGGGACATGGCAAAATTCAAATGCTGAATTCGCTTACAACTTCCAATATCATTGCTGATCCGAATGCCAATGAACTCAACAGCTCCAAAGCTACAAACTTTTTATAGTAAATCCTTTCCTGTTCAGAAATGATTGATGCGTCTGTCACTACACGGATAGCTGAGTTATACAACAGATACCCTTGTGTTTCATTTTGAAATTGAGAAGTGTTTTCACATACTGCAGGTCTCAATCATCAAAAGAACATCTAGGTCAGATTAACTAAATCTCCAGGGCTTGCCTGATAGTCCATATTTGTAGCTTATCCCTTACCATCTTAGGGAATTTTAAACATTGCATTTAGCAGGAAGCAGACTTTCTACAATATAGCAGACTAAAATAGAGAATAAAAAATGCAAGGACTACAAAAAATTTCAGTAAAACCTGTTACTCTAATTACTCTTCCCAATTCCTATTTAAAAATACTGCTTTTGGCGGTTTCAATGGACAAAACATATCTATATTTTTGAGTTTATTAATATTTTTGATTATTTTATTTTGTCTTTTTTTGGCATTTTTAAGAAATTCACTACTTTAAAGAGTAAAACAACTGTTGAGAGTGTCAGTTCATACAGTGTATAAACTAAACACGAATGGTTTGGTTTTTTAAATTCTCTTTGAATACAGAACAGCAGTACTGTATCAGACCAAAGGTTCATCTGGCTTTTCATTCTCTTCTTAACAGTGATCAAAAGCAGATGTCTACGGGAGAATACAAAATGAAGGAAAACCAATGCAATACTTCCTCCTTAGTGCTCTTCCAGTCTCCAGCGATTTGTGGCTCAGTGATTTGGACTGTTTCTAGTAAAGGATTTCTCTTCCCTGAACTTTTCTGGTTGCCTCTGGAACTCACACGGATTTATCATCCCTAACACTTTTTGGCAAAGGGTTCCATGCCTCAACCACTCCCTGCAGAAAACAAGCAAACAAAACCCCACCACTTTTCCTTTGTTTTCAACCTAACTTCTGCAACCTTCACTTGAAGCCCCTAGATTTTGTACTGTCAGACAACGAACTATTGATTTTTCTTTATCCTTTCCATTTTCACTCATGATTTTATATGAATGATATATAAAACATGTCCCTGTTCCACTCTTCCTTTTCCAGAATAAGGAAGACTCACCTACTTAGTCAATCTCTCCTACTGAAAACATTCCACACTTTCAATCATCTTTGTTACAATCTTTCTGAGGTTTGATATATATTAATTCATTCACTGATTCTATACCTTCATGCACAAAAAGAAAAACTAGCCATAGAAAAATAAACCCGCTGCCTCTTTAGATAAACTCGTGCTAAGGAAGTGTTCAAAAGTCATGTGAATGCAACAATGCCAACCCACTGAAAACACCTGATGAGTTCTCATCTTCTGCAGAAAAAGTCATTTCTGAAGGATTCTAACCACCAGAAATTCTCTTCTGTACTAACATTTCTCTTCGAGCTGATTTCTACATAATACAGCCGAAAAAAAACAGACTATCCAGTGAAATATCAGCCTGGCAGAGAGAATTCTATTCGATGTTTTTCCAGATATTTAAATACTATCATAGAAATAATTGAGTTTTGTTTATATTAGTGTTCTGTAATTGTTACAGCCAGTTAATCAATACATCCATATTCTACATTAATCAGCATAGGATAAAACCTGCAAAAAGTTTCTTCTCTAAAGAGCTTCAACTTTAACTTTATACTTTTTTTTTTAAATAAAAACCAGCTTTTTGAAAAAAAGTTCCCTTTCGAAAAAGCAACCAAGTAATTTACAGAAGAAATGGAGGGAAAATATTTCTTCACTTCTCTCTAGTCTCTTAAAGCAAACTGAGGGACTTTCAGAAAACTGAAGTGTTGAGTGTCCCAGAATGGTAACACTTCTGCTATAGCTGGCTTTGGATGCATAATTATTTGAAAGCCAGACGATTTTTGGTTTTTTTAAACATACACACATATGAGAATGAGAGGATGATTACTGTGTTGTTTTAACCCTCCAACATTGCACTTCCACCAAACTCTTGTTTTTTGCTGTTTGGCTCAATCTCAACTGCTTGCCAAAATAAGCGCTACACATCCTAGACGCCTCTTTGATAATTTGCTCTAGTCTTTCACAACATTCAAGTTTAATCCTGCCCTTCTTAACTGTTTTTTTATTTTCTTCCCAAAGTTGTCCAATCTTTTCTTAGGGAAACAGTTCTATGATAACTGACAATCCAACCATTACTAAGAACATTCAAAAGAAACAGCCTAATTTTATAAACCCCATCAGCACTGCACTTTCTGATGGTATTTTTTGGACAGACAGATCCATTCATCCCTCTCTTTGCAGTTGAATAATGCAGTAATAATAAGAGACAGCTAATGCTGCTAAGGAAGAAGAAAGTTTCACAATGAGTTATATCACAGCCATAACAGACTTATGTTATCAGTACCAGAACCAGTTCCCGAGATTTAGATGCCAAAGCAATGCCTTGCAAGAAAATTTGTTACTTTTCCAAACAGACAGCCTTAAACAGACAGCTATGAGAACTGATGTATGTCATTCCTAACAGCTCTCTCCAACATAAGCATCAATGAAAATAACAGTTGATGGCAAGTTCTTAAAGACAGATTTTTTTCCCTTGCTTCCACAAAAATTCCTATAATATCTCAAAAATTCCATGTAGCTTCAATGAAGCCAGAGATACTTTTGCACAACGTCTTACTTAAATGAAGTTTATTTTACATTGAATGCTAGTAACTCAACACTTGCTTTAATCTTCCCCTACGTTAACTCTCAGTCAAATTCCTCACTTTCACTAAGCAGTACCTGTACTATTTAATCAGGAAGTTATAATGAACATTTATATATGAGTTTCTGCATCTTATGTAATACTGTCTACAGTCAATAAATCAGATGGTTAAAATAATCTTATACTTCCTTTGCTTTCAAATAACAATGTACTAGTTTTAAAAAAAATTGATTTAAAAGCATTTAAACAATAATAAAAAACCTAAATAATTTAATATCTCCCTTCAGATGCATGAAATAAGTACACAACTTTGCTGTATTTCTTAAGTTTTAATCTTTATATCATAAGTGAAGTAGCATTATGGGATATACAGAAAATGCAAGAGACAGATTTGTTTCTCAGCTCTGAATATATCAACTTCTAGACTACACAATAGTTCAGAGGTTTGTAAGAAATGTAAGCTTTAAAGACCAAGGAGCTCTAAAAAGGGACTGTGTGTTAGAAAACTTCTTTTGTATTGCAACCATCAGATTGTCCAATAAAATACATTACACTGTCCAATTAAATACACCTCTCTTTAGAAGACAGTATTACAGTTAGGAATATCTATGGCAGGGACTGTCCTCTAACAGAAGTAATGCTTTTTCTGCAAGTTCATTTTCCATCTCGAAAGAAGGCATGCTCTTCTGGATGTCAAAAATGGTTTTGCTGCGATGGTATGGAAAGAGATCCTCCTTTATTTTGTTTTATTCTTTCTAAACAAAACAAAACCTTGAGAACTGTTCATAATGAAGAAGGGATTCCTCTGAAAATAAAGAGAATAACTGCTTTGTTCTTTGTTACTAATTTTGCCCAGTAACTTCTTTCAGAAATACATAATTTGACCGAATGCATCCCAAAGCAATAATGCCGATTTAACGAGAAGCTGATCTGAAACATCCTGACATTTGCACAACTATTCAGCCAAGGGACAACTATAATAAAGTTTGAATACAATTAAATCTGTACCTTTAATACGACAACTTTTCAGACTAGGGCAAGTACTCCAGTGTCTGAATTTTGAAAATTATGAGTTGCTCCACATACAAGTTATGCCTTCAAAAACTAAACAAGTATAGAGTATTTGACATATTATTTGTACGATCACCTCAGTTAGCAACTAGCTTACTTGTAGTTTTTACATAAAAAACAGCAATATTTAAAAATGAAAAGAAAACTCAAAGCTTCCAGTCTCAGGACTTAACATTTACGAAAACAGAAGAGTAACAAATCCCATTCCTAAAGGTGTTTTTCTAAGCTCACTAAAACATTGTTAGACTGCATCACGAAGGGGGAAGAGAGGGAGCAGCCCAGGGAGAGGGATAAAACAAAACGCCCGCAAAAGAAAACCTCCACTGGAACCCGGCAGCACTAATTGGAAAAGTGTACGTCTGTTCTCATCCAGAGAAGTCATGAAAGACCAACTTTTACTGTTTATTTCTAAAGTAACATGAGCTAAATAATTTGCTAACAGTAATTACTATTTGACAAGTAAATATACACGACCTTACTTACTTCTTTTGAAAATATCTTTAAATATCCTCTGCTAGGCAGGGACTAAGATGAGAACAGAACTGATTAATTTCCAAAATTACCAGAAAATAAGTAGGAAAAGGCTTTAAAACATCAGCTTTACTGATGACAGCCAAATCTGATGTATATTTAAGTACCAAATTTACCAATAAGATTGCTGAAAGAAATTATGAAGTAAAATATTACTCTACAAGGTCATTAAACAGTAAGGGAAGTCCACAAAAAAAAACCTGTGCTTAAAGAAAGGGTTAAGTCAAGAATATGCAAAAACCCTGCTCAAAAAATAAAATTCCTTAAGGTTGTTATGGGCTCAAAAACTTGCTCTTTGTGTCCTAATGTGGTTTTATGTTGTATGATGAACCCTAAAAGTAGTAGAAACTCAGTATTATCTTCTCTCTAACAGAAAGTCCCTGGAGCTAAGAAAGGATGCACAGCTCTTACCATGACCCCATCTTCCAAACACATTACCCCTTTCCTTTTCTGGAGGGAACTGGCTCAGTAGTCATCTCCTTTGTTTTTCTATCAGGAGCAATGAATTAGAATTCACTAAAATTTACTTACTTGAAACAAATTAATCTATTTTTCTTAAAAACAAACAGTATTTAAGAACTTTTAAGTAACATGCACTGAAGCAGTAAGCATGTATTTAACTCACATACACACATGCATATACATACATGAACAAAAACAACATACAGCTTCAATAATAGCTGTATCAGAGTCCAGTTTCACAGGGAGAAGTAATACTTTTACTAGACTAACGGGACTCAGTAATAAGAAAAAAATAATCTTTTCTTGTAATTATAGGGCTTGTGTGTCTAAAAGCTCTTCATCCTTTCCCCTCCCTCCCAGCTGTATACAGTTACTCTAATAAAAGCTATTACATCGCCGTATAAACTACTCCTCAATCTCAGACCACCATATCTATAACTACCTTTCTATTACAATTTGCATTAAGCATTCACAAACATTTAAATTTTGTTCTATTCACCTCTCCTCTTCTCTTAACTGCACCAAAAAAGTCTTTGTAGCTAAATTCTGACACTAGATATAATCATCATTAAACCACACATTAAAAATCTAAATCCTGCTGCTACAAATCAAGAAAGTATCTTCTTCCAATAGTTTTATCTCCAGCATAAAGTCAGCAAAACTCAATTTTATGATGTAGATTTTTATAAAAGCAATCTGGATGAAAGAGGGTTGTAATCTCTCAATATCAAGTAGAAATACTCATTGTTTTTATGGTAGATTAAATCCAATGGCAATTGCTATCTTGAGGTCTACTGACAGTGGATGTCACAATTCTTTGCTTAAATCTATTTACCTCCAGAATTAACCTGACATCTGTTGATAGATATATTCCTGTACACTAAACTTTAGACTCACTCCAAAGAGTTCTTTTGTCATGTCTTGAATTTCAACAGCAAATACTTTTTTTTCCCTTTTTTTAAAAACATTTATTCACATTGGAAGGACATTTCAGAAAAAGTATTTCACAACCCTCTGTCTCTCGATTCTTCACAAAGACATCTTTTAGCGAGATATTGTGCAATATATTTAACTCTAAGGTAGAAGACGAGAAAACTATCCACAATTCGATTCTGGTAAAAAGAATTCTGAAGCCGTGCATATAGATAACCTCTAAAGACGCAAGAAGTCAGGTGCTCTGGCAACAAATGATCTGAACAGTGATATTAGGATGGTATTTTTACACTGAAGACAGATTACTTGATTCATGTGAGTCTTCAAAAAAAAAATAAAGAATTCTAGAATAGTTCTAATTTTATATACTTTTTTAAGGGTCCTTTTAAGAAAGGGTTATCTGAAGAGATGGACAAGGTTATTTCAAGAGACAGGGCCAGGGAAGTTTTAGGAAACTGTTGCCAGTCATGAGAACTTTAAGTTTTGGATGCAGTTGTTTACAGTGTTGTACAACCTTAACATAGATGCTGTTAGCCATGCTGCCTACAGCATAGCTGGAGTACTAGCTTGCAGAGGTTTTGCTCTGTTTGCATTACACTGCCACTGCAAATCCCAGCTACCACTTTTTTTGCACATTTATAAAGTAAGTTCAGAACAAAGAGCTTCAACCAGTTAAGCCATCACAACAGATTAAGAATTACATTAAGAGGTTGACCAACTCTTCTACTGCAAGCAATAAAAACTGATTAATAATGTAAGATAAACACTCATCAACTATTTTATTCTTCTGTTTTCTTTCTTCGGAGTTCTGATAATGCAGGGTTTTTGTTTTTGTTTTTAAGAGGGACTTCATACACGAATATACAAATCTTTGATAGTTTACTATTTACTATTCAACTACAAACAGATTCATCACTGGTTCAGAACTTTGCATATTTTAGTCACAGGAGTCAAATGTTCATTTTTACTTCATGAAAACACAGTTCGGACTTTCCTTAAGCAGACTTCAAGCACTGTTTGCTTGAATCTCTGCTGTGGGACTGTTAGAGTACTTAACTACATATAAATCCTGTGCCTCTACCAGAAAGAGCCAAGAGCAGTCTAGACTATAATGTGGCTTAACTACACACAAGTTTAAAGAATATTTTGACAATAGGACTGAGCATGAAAAAATAATGAAGGACAAAGGCAAATCTAGAAATATTTAACATGAAGGCTAACAGCTGCAAGTATGAGTTCACAGTGCAAAATTCAGAGATGACATAACAGCTAAGTTGGACACAAAACTACTATATTCTAACTGTTTCAGGTAATGAAATCATTTAAAGATAAATCTCCACACAGCATATAAGGAAAATAACAGATTAATGGCTGGAGTGGGGAAGAAAGCCAGCAGACTTTTCTAAGGTAATGTACTAATCCCTTTTTCATTTCCCTCTCTCCTGAGTGACTTTCTCAACAGTCCAGCCCTCAACCATCAGCTAGATGAGTTTAAAAAGCAAGCCAACAACAGGTTAAGCATAAGGGAATCCCAATTTCCCAGTTCTGACAACAGGGAAGAAGCTATGGTTTGGACAGCAAATAGAGGCATTTGGCTCTAGCAAATGCCCTACTCTTTTACATACCAGGCTTATGACAAGAGCACTGGGCCAAGAAATTTTTCCAGACTCCAGGTTCTGCTACTGTATTCACCAGCAATGGAGCAATACACATGAAGAACTACACAAGATCTCTCTCCTTGAGAAAATTTGGTTAGATGATACCAAAATAAGATGATACCAAATTTTAGAAGACGACAGGTAAAGAAAATATTTTTCTAGAATGTACTTCTGTGCCAATCCCATTTAATAAAACTTCCCCTCTGCTTGCAGAATTTTCTTTTAGCCTTTAGTTTTAACATATTTAGTTAAAATCAGAATTTTTTTTTTTTTAAAGAAAAAAATCTGGAAAACAAAACTGAAGAAAAAAGGCACTTAAGCCGCAGTTTTCCAAAGTAACCAAAGCTGGATTTGATGACATAAATTCTCCTGTGCCACTCTAAGGGGAAGAAAACTGTACCCGACCTCATGGTAAGGGACAAGAAAAGAGACCTACCAACTGTTCGGGTAAGATCACCTTTGAAGGACTCATGAAAAAAAGCTGATGTGATCAGTCGAGGTACAGCTAAGAACTGAAGACTAAATTACGCTTGGATGAACTACTGCGCTCGATCTCCTCTGCTCACATAACTCTTTCTTCAACAAGACTTGCTCCCAGTGGAAAGCAAGTGGGCAGCTACCAGCACATCCTTCTACCAGCAGAGCTCCAAGGGCTCACGAATCTCCAGGCACGGCTAGATTAAAAGATTTAGGTGCATTTTTTGCCTCTTTCCTCCTTTCTACCCACTTTTAGTTGCCTTTTACGCTATCATTCTCTGCTTAGTCTTGCTGACCTTGCAGTCTATTCAGCAAGCAGATGTGCCCCTAGATCTTTCAGCCTTCTTGCTATGACAATCTTCCACAAGATGAGCTTATATACATGCATACACAACACCACATTCGTTACCAGATCATGTATGTACACAACTCTGTGACCTAATTTTTATAATCTCACTCAAATCTTCCCGTTTTTCTATTCCTACTATTGTTACCCAGTCGTATTTTACTGAAGATTGAGACTTATGTTATTTGTCTTAGCCCAGGGCCTTGAGTTGCAAATTTTTAAAAGCAGCAGCTCTCACTAACTTTCACATAAGCGTCCAGTGTACATCTGATTTCTACAAATGGAAGAGCAGGCCGAGACAGTGGTCTCCAGTGAGTAACGCCTCGTTTAACAAATCATATCCTCCATGGTCTTTGTTCCCTTAGTTCCTAAAGGAGCCATCTTCCAGCTTCATTACTAACCCTTTAGATGCTGTTATAACAAATGATATTACTAAAATCAGTTGATTAAGTTTGCCATAATCAGCAACACATGATAAAAGTACAGGTTGAAAGGTAATCCGTTACTAACATGCAACAACAACTTCTAAAAATAGAAGCTGGCCCCAAATTTAATCATCTTTGCTGAATACTATTTCACAAGAAAGGAAAATAGAGAAACAATCTGCGATGACCAACAAGGGAAGGAATTTGATTGCAGAAACCACTGGAAAACGATAAACATAACACCTGGTACTCCATCTTCCACATTATACACATTAAGATTCAACAATAAAATAACCTCCCAATGAAACCAAACAAAAGCAAATATTAAATTTGTTTCTGGGTTAAAACAATAAAAGCTACTTGCTGCTTCAGCAAAATACCAATTTTAAGAACCATTTTTTCCCTTTCAGAAAAAATTCTTTGAAAATACTTAGCATATTGTTATATTATGTGCTACGTTTTAAGTATATTTATATTATATATAATTCATTTTTTGACACTTCATCTGCTGGTAAAATACATGCATGATATTCCTAGGCAAATTCCTGTATTCTTAAAAATTCAGAAATTTAGAACATTTCTCAACAGCATATACAAAGCTCAAATTCAGACTTTATGGAAGCTAAGTAAGACCAAGAAATCCTCACTGAAAGATCATAAAAAGTGAAGTAAAATATCCAAACTTCCATTTAGTCTCCAGATACTAAGTGTTCATCTTTACAACTAAGTCTGTAGGTTAGTGGTTACTAATACTTTATGATCAATCACCAAATACTGAATATTTGCAGAGATAAATTGGTACCTACTAAAAAAGGACAAAAATTTCAAAGCAAGAACAATCATAATTTGGTTACTATCCTGTTCATGACTGCTGAACTGTAGCCATTAAAAGAAGTGTTAAGAAATTAAACGCCAGTATTGTGAAAGAGTATCAAAGAAACAGGTGCTAAATCACACAAAGTACCAAGCCTCCTGTTCATTTACTATTAATTTTAATTCCAGTTCTTACCAAATTTCACCCTTGTGGTCTCTCCTAAATGTTTTAATCACTGTTTAAAAAAAACAACTCAGTGTGTCTTCTTCTGTTAGATATTGGTATTTGTATTCTTCTGTACTCTTAAGACTACATGAGGCCCAAAAAACCTTCTCAAAACAAAATATCAATGCATGCCTTCAGAAGTGCTCAGCACTTTTTTACAGCAGAACAATATTGTTTCAGCACAGGCTAGCAAGGAGATCTTCAAAGATTTTTTAAATGCCAAAATTTGTTGTGTATGTACATAATACAAAAATGAAGAGGACAAAGTATTGCCTCTCTGCAAGATCCCTCCTCCCACACATGAACTGGAAAACTTATGCAGCTTTTAAAAAACATACAACTGTGTTAAGAAAAATAATCAGAATCTGGGCAGACTCTGCAGCTGCCCCTTTGACTTATCAATTTCAGCAAGCACAATTTCAATCAAGTCTAGATAAAATATACTAATCCTAAATAGACCAAGTTTGTCACCTACCACTTCCTATAAGCTGCTTACTATACTGAAAAAGAGAGAGAGAAGAAATGCTAAATTAAATGCCAAACAGTAGCAGACAGCACTTGTTTGGCTGATTAACTTGTAGACAAGCATTACAAATAAATCTGAGCATGGTCTGCAGCAAATTAAATTCCAGTGCTTTTAAGAACAAAGAATTCCTTCGGAAAGAGGATTAGCAACTTTACACCCAGGAATGCCAGTTTAATTTAATTGTTCCACAATCCGATATTTAATATGCAAATATCATTTTGAAATATAACAGTGAATTTGACAAAGTAAGGAAACAATTTCAATATACAACCAGACTGTCTCTCTTCTGAACTGTAATTATACACAATAAAGCTGGTCGAGGGTTTTTTTTTTTTTTTTTCATTATTGGGATTGAATTCTATTAACATGAATCAGAACAAATCTAATTAAAGGTTAAAAACTTTAAATGTTTCTAATTAAGAGTATAAATAGCTGCATGATTAGAGTACTATAGTTAAAAATCCCACCTCAATGACCTTCCTGGCCTCTTTGTATTTTCCTGTTTGCAAGAAGGCGAAGAAGAGATCATAAAGAGCCATCGTGTCACCATATTCTCTGCTTATAAAATCTGAAACTAAAGAGAAAATAAACCTCATTAATTTACTAAATATATTGAAACATTTTAACACATAGCCAGACATTAATAGTGAAATTCTCCAAGAAACACAAAACTCCAAGAACAATCTATAAGAAAATAAACTTTGCAACATTAGGAAGAATTGCAACATATTACATAATCTGTTGCAGTTTGGCAATTGAGTTTTTTCTTTTTTATTTTTTTAATCAGCACTATATTTTGTAGTTATTACAGTCAATGAAATAGGCAGACTGTACAATGGCATTCTCTACTTGTGCAGAGCACGGATTTCTCAACTTCACAACTATTTGAGACAGATGTGAACACGTTGCTTCTTGATAGTAATATGTAGATAGAAGAAGTATTAGCACTAATCGTCATTACCGATAGCTTAATGCTCTATTATCTAAACATTAGGATTCTCTATATGTAAAATTAATATGAATTTTCAACCTGAAGAATGTAGGCATCATTTAGCTGCTTTAAGATTACACATATACACACATGCAATTTTTCTTTCTTTCATTTGAAAGAAATGATATACAGATCATGGAAGAAAAACATCCAAAAATATTCTATATAATCAATAGACAGGATGTGACTATATGCAACTAACCCTTTTGTAGAAGATCAGCATCTCCTTTCTCTATCAGTCTACAGTAGATGTTATGAAGCTGCAGAATTTTACCATGCTTCTTATAACAGTCCATTAAAGCTTCCAGAGCTGCAGGCATGTCATCCCTTGTGGAATGAAACAAAACACAAGAATAAAAACAACTAAACATTCCAGAGGCAAAATTTAACAGGAGTAGTGCATGCTGAGTGTACTTTTGTCCTGAAAATTTCAACAAAAATTCATGCAGAAGCACATAATACAAAAGAGTGTTTTCTAAATAAAGCACAGTTATTTTTAAATTGTAATATGAATTTCAAATTAAATTCATTCTTTATGGTAAACTGCTACAGGTAAAGTTTTTCTACACACAAATACCCTGCATGCTAGATAGCCACAGAAATGAAAACAGAATTACAGTTTTATCCTTAAACCTCCTAACTGTATAATTTTGAGTGCATGACTACTGTTCACTACAAATTAATCACCATCAAAAGGTTTCAACGATACACACGTAGTTGTATTTGATTTTTGAAGAAAAATTCTTAAGTTCTACCATGTACTACTGTAACAAACTAACGATTCCAGGGCAATTTCAATTTATATTTAAGACTTCTGTTTTCCTTTTTAATAAATAACATTGTATACCTTATATTACCTCCAAATGTCTCTGTTTAGACAGTTTCAATTTTCAAGCACTTTGAAATTTATCCACAGCATTTTTTTTTTCAGTATAGAACTTCAGGGTTTTAACTAAGTTAACCAAAGCTCCCTAGATTGCTGTATACTTGCTTCGCACCTTTACAAACAAAATAATTTACTAATATTTGCAAATAATCATGTTGATTTCCATTTCCATGCTTTGCCACAATTGTGGGACTAGTATTTTTCCATTTTATATAAAGGTCAGAATCCAAACTATTTTTTTGCAATAAAAATGTATTTTGCACTGAATTAAACAACATATTGAGGTCCTAAAATGTTTTTTTGTTTTTGCTGGCCTATCTATGGCACATAGCATAGTCATAATGCAGCTGTAGAGCCATAAAAAAAATGATCAGATTAGAAATTAAAAAAAAAAAATACAGCAAATATAACTTTTAACATTGTAAACCATCCAACAAATAGAACTAAATCACCTACTGCAGACCCTTCTTGAAAAGATTACAACCCAATCAAAAACAACAGAGGACAACAACTGAAACAGTGGTAATATGTGAAGTTTTTCTTTGAAAGAGAAGATTTAAGTTTAAATGAATCAAACGGAGAAGCCATATACAAACTGTAATAAATAGCCATAAATTAGTAAGACTTCATTCTAGGTTTCAGAAGTCTTATCAAAGTGTGGTGGAAGTAGGCAAAGGAAGAAAATAAATAAATAAAATCATTGAATAGCAGTAGTTAAAGGCCGTAAAAAACTGACTTGAAATGATGATTTTGAATTCTTGAAGCAAATCTACTATCGACCAACTCAACCCCAAATTAAAATATTACTGTCAAAATGAGCCAAATTCAGAGGTCTCCTCTTCATGTTCCAATTTCTTCTGCAGCACAAATTTTGCTTTTTCAAAGAATGAACTACTATCTAGACTACTATAAACTACTATCTCCATCTAGAATAATATTCCAAAATTAAGAGTAAAACATAGAAGAATTAATTTTATTCAATAATACTGTTGTTCTGAAAACGAGCTTAACATGATGGATTTCTACCTTATCCCCCTTACTGAGCCCTGTTTACAGTGCATCTTCTGGCACCCCATGGAGTCATTTGAATTTTTGTCATTTGGGGTGAAGACTAAATTACAGGTTAATTTCAAAACTGCAAGTAGATGTTGCAGGCTAGATTACTGTCATAAAAGAGAAATACTATGGTAGTTACCATAGACAGATATAAAGCTTTATATAATCAGTATTTTTCTCCTGCTTTAGATGCAAGTTCAGTTAATGCCTTAAAAAACAGTTTTACAGAAAACTACTCAATTTCTAAGAAGACACAACAACATTTATACATTCAAATTAAAGTTTTGAGTGATAAATTTAGCTTTTCAGATTGATGCTCAAACTGCCATAGCATTGTCTCGGCTGTATTCCTAAAGGATTAAAGTGACTGTTTTTAGGTCAAAGCTATCAATAAATGAATGAATAATTGGAATGTCAATCAAACAGGAACATTAAGAGTTTGCTAGACTCTAAACGTATACTTCTGAAGGCATTAATACTGTATGTACAGGGAAAAAGTCAGCAAAGGACTAATACAACAAAAATGGAAATATTGTTCTTGTTACTGGTACTGCTCAAAGTCAGCATTTAAGGAGGTCAGTCTATTATGTATCAATTTACTAGACACTTTTTTGAATATATAGAAATGTGATACATTTGTTCAGCTGTATTCAGGCAACCTACCATCCACTCAACAATTTACCAGAGAACAGCATTTATAAAACAGATAAATTATAAAAATGGCAATGAACACCTATAAACCTGTAAAAGGTGCAGAAGTTCAGTCTTTAAAAGGGAACTGTGTTTACTACTATTGAAAGGATAAAAAGCACCAAGTTTATGTTTATGCTTGAGTTGATACAATTTACTCCAACTGCAATATTTCTTAATCATCACAAACTACAATTAATTCCAACAGCATGCGAGTATGGCACCAACACCTATTTCTGTAAGAATTTTTTACAATCCTGTTTAAAAAGCCCAACGACAATTAGGAATTCACTGTAGGCTTCAAATTTCAAGTATGGATAAAATCTGAAAATGTTTCATGTTTCACGAACTAAAATAAACAAAACACACACACACACACACACACACACACACACACACACAAAAGAATTTCCACAGTTTAACAAAATGGTATTGAGACATGAAGATTTTAAGCTAACAAAATGTCAAACACTTCAAAATGTTTGGCAATTTTTCTGTACAACTTACGTATGTCAAATGCCCTCTTCTCTCCCCAAAGTATCACTAACTAGGTTAAATGCCTGGTCCAGAATTACTGTTAGCTAATATGGATCAAGTCACAAAAGAAATAAAGCCCTAACCATATACTCATAGTCATGCTGGATAACCTGGCTTCCAATGGCAGTCTGTACAAAATGGTATTTAAAATATGAAGACATATGATTCATGCTACACTTTGAGTGGGCTGGATACTACTAGAGTTTTCTTTCAATTACTCACAAATATAATCTATTCAGGGTTAGTACCTGCTACACTAAAAGATTTTATATATTTTTAGATTAACATGTTTCAATGGGGGCGGGGGGAGGATATACTATTATTTTCTAATGACAGGAGGAGCTTCAGTCCACACTATTATGCTTGACCCTTACATAAGCAGGAAAGAGTCCTAAATAGGCTTCATTTTTCGACTAAGTTGGCTCTATGGTTAAGATCACGAAAGTTTTCACATGCACTTTCTGTTTATGCCTATGAAGTCCTAGGCACCATGGGCACAATCGCGCAGAGTATTTGCATGGGTAGTTTTACTCACACGCAGTGAAGCTATCTGAACAGACAAAATTATTCAGATGTCTCAGTGTTTGCAGAACATGCTCAATAGCAAGACTGGATACAACATCCGTGGATGCAACATCACCCTTCAGTTGCAACAAGCCACTCCCCTCTTGCTTCAAGAACATAGCACTAAATCTAACCCTTTTAATAGTAATAAACAACTTTCCCAACCAGAGAGTCTGCCTGATAAAAATAAGACTCCAAATATTGATTTTAATTGGAATGAAGTGCTGCAACATTATGCATAAAGCTTTAGTGAAGTGGCAATTTACCTAAGGGGTTTACTGATTGAAAAGCTCTCAAACCTGAAATCACTAGAGAGGTAGAAAGAAAAAAGGGACTCTCTGGGGTGGGGGTGGGGGGGAGACTGGTAAAACAAATCTCTCTCTACAAATCTGAAGCAGATGTTAGTGTGGAGGGAAATCAATTCAGCAAGGTACAATCAGCTTTACAAAAATTATTCTGTTAAAAGAGAACGGGCTCTTGAAAGAGCTAAATGTTTTTCTGTTCATTTGCTATACTAAGGAATCTTCAAGGAGACTGGTGTTGCAATTACAACTAATCCTCCCAAAAAAATTAACTATGTTGAAGGCTTTGTAATTTCCCTAGGTACAATTTAGCTGTCACTTACTTTAAAATTTACTCAAACATGCGTTCCGAACAGCACTAACTTCACATGTCAAGTGCTTTCCAGCCAATTGAGTCTAAACTGGAAGTCGGTGTTAAACAACTGAATGATTAGACAAGATAGCTCATTTCCCTGCTCTTTTGTTCAGAATAAAATGCCACATTTACATTATCAGACTCAACAGGATTTTCTGACAGAGGGAGAAAAAACCCTAGTGAACACTGTCCGTACTAAGCACATGAAGCCTGTCATTTACCAATCATCCTTCAAAAAGCAATAGCCATGAATGTAACTTAATTACGACCCAATGATCCTTGACGAAAAATCATCTTATCACTGTCCTGTCCCCATAGGGCAAATGAGACACTTTTGTCCTTTGGCACTGATGATGCTAAATTCCTAATTGCAATAATGGAGTAAGAGAGCCAAACATCCTTAATTTCATTGCAGCATTTAAAGAGTTTGAATGCAAATATTTGAAATAAAGCTGCTAAAAAGTTAGAAAAAAACTGTCCCCGGTACAGATGATTTTTTCCCAAAGTTATCACCTTATTTTAAAAGTGGACTACTTTTAAAGTAAATTTAAAAGTCAATCAACTTTGTGTATTACAGAATCATTTCAAATAAAATCACACATGAATTTAACTCTGTGAAGCCAAGACGAGAAATTGTGAAGACATCAAATCCACACTACATCCACACATGCCGTACATGAGAAACTTAATGTGGGTTTACATAATCACAAACCAGCACACAGTGCTTTAATGGACAACACAGTACTAAAATGCATTGATCATTTTTAAAGAAATACAATCCAGTTATATCCTATAGACCTTTCAAAATATTAACTACTTGTGTTTACTGACTTGAGCTACAGAGTATTTTATTCATACAGTCTGTAATGTTTCATATTTAGTTTTCATGCCAGTTTTCGTCGATCTGCTAAGAGCACTTCTGATACAGTGAATGTGTAAATTTCAAACATCAAGTTGCTTGTTTCTTTAATCTCAGAGATTATATTATACAGGGAGAGAAGCAGCAACCTTACGGTCAATGAAAAGACAGGAACTGCATCAAGTTTTCAAAATGTGTATTCCTATTTTTGGTTGTATAAAAGTTAGCTTGGGCAGCTGTCTTGGAAGAAAAAAAAATAATCAGTAGGCGTTGCATCTGCTTAATTTCTCCTCCTGTAAAGAGAAATCGCCAAAGTACTGTATAGCACAGGAGCAGATTAGCTTCACGAACCTCTTCAGGTTTGTAAATCTGCTTGTAGTTGAACAGGTTTCCCCTAACAGTTGAAACAGTAGGTAAAGAGAAAACCCACCACCCTTAAAACCAAAAGAATATTCATTTGGTACAGGTAACACAGCTTTTCCCATTATCAGCAGTTGGAAGGATCAGTTCAAACAAAAGAAAGTGCAAGCTCTTCATATTCTTGTAGAATTTAAAAAGCTTGCTCAAAGTCAAGTCTTCTTAACGAAGATTTTTTTTGTCACACTATCCAAGGCAGGTTTATCACCTTGGATGATAGGCCAAGATTCCACATGTGGACTGCATCATCATTTTCTGCAGTTTCACCATTTCTTGAGAAATTGGTTCAGACTCATGAATAAAAGATCATACAATTGAGGGCAGTTGACTTTGGTTTTCTTCCAAATAAATTTAAGGAAACAAATAAGCGAGAATGATTTCTTTCTCTAGTTATGTAAGTTAAATATTTCTCAAAATGCCAAAGGCAAAGTGTCCATTCTACTAGAATACTAATCTTCATAATCTTTTGTCAACTGATTTCTTTTGTGTTTTATTGCAAATTGTTACTTCCAACATGCACTGGCATATCATGAGAATTTCCAACTCTTCCTGACTGAGCATAGACAACAGGGGTACCACCCATAAGCATTTTAGACTTACACTTGTAGAATTGTTCAAAAACAAATCAGAGATTCCCTTACAAGTAATTTAAAAGTTAAATTAGAAATAGAAACAAATTAAGAAAACAAAACACTACCATAACCACTTCCGTGGAACATGAGAAAAATTCCAGCGCTAATTTCAAAGGCAAGCTGAAGGCCTGCAGCTAAATGGCAACATTTTCACATGATTCTTGAGCTATAACATGGCAAATAGTAGAGTGCTACTGCTGGAAGAAATGACTAACACTTATTTCAGTCAGTCAACTTTCAAAAACTTTTATCTTCTGTGACAGAAAAATCAGTGAAATTCAGTTATTTCTCTCAAGCAAACTACATGAAAAAAGCTTCCTCCTCCTTTTCTGCCTAATGTTAGAGAGGAAGCAAGATCTTTCTACTCATAAGGGAAAAAAACACATAAAATGAACTTATTTCACATTGTATTTATATATGAGATATATACTAAGAATTATACAGGTTAGTATCAATGACTTATAGCCAAACAGTTCCATAGTATGGAATTAATACCTCCAAAAAGTCTAGTCTCATTGAAATTTTTTTTCCCCCTCAAGTTTTACCAAATTTTAGAAACCTAAAATAATGTGGAATCAGCACTCTACTGTTCACCTTTGCATCCACAAATGATCACATCTTTATTTACATCATCATATACTAGTTCTCAAGTGAGACAAATCCAGTACCCTAGTACCATGTACAGCTCTGCATGTCAATGTGCATAAACCAATTATATAAAATGCAACTGCTTTTACTACATGTTACGAAGCATAATATCAGATATTCTTCTGGCATACTGGTTACATATGAGTGCATGTAAATTACTTCCATAAACATCTGCCTCATCTTGTGATCTAACCAATGCAGCACTGCTGACTGAAAAGGTGTACACCATACATTCGTAACTGTGGACCAATTCATTAAAATACTGTTTTTAAAAGAGAACGCACATGCAGCCAACAGGAGTTTGTGACATTGTGACATTCTGAATACAAAAAAATGTGAGACCTTGCATGCCCAGAACATTGAGAAGAATTAAAAATCTAGATCTCTGCGTGTTGTTAACAGAGAAACATTAACACGCATCTTTGAGGCTGACTTACAAATATGATACCAAGAAAAGTTCACTAATTTCATAGGTTTTATATTTAAAATTAAGCCAAGGAACCACATTTGAAATATATGAACCAAACTGGAAGAGACTGATCAATCACACTAGCTGTAAGAGATTAAAATCCAACAGCTACAGAAACGACATGCTAAGAAAAAAATAAGAGAGATTGTGCATTTGGCAGAGAAAGCAAAAAGGACTTCTTGGCTCAGTTTCAGTAAGAAAGTGTTATATAGTTCATACATTCATTAATTCAAATATCCTCCACCTCAATGAAAAATTTATTCAAAGGGACATGCCATAAGGAATTACGGATACGCCTTGCCAGGACGAGTATATTGATTTCTTTTCCTTGTACCAAAGGTATGAATGGAAAAACCGCAACAGCCAAACCAGACAGCACTTTCTTTGAACTTCAAATTCAGCAATACAGTCTTCTGGCATTAACATCAGATTATTTGAATAATTATGTGAATTACGAATACTTTAGTGTCCAAGTACTGCCCTTCAGCTCACCTAAGATCTACTGTATTGTACAGCAAAATAATACTATTTTGACTGGAAAACACATACTCCTTGACCACAAGAGCTGAGACTATGCATACTATACTCTGACTAGCTATCTTGTCAAACAGACTTAAAAAGCTCAGCTTTAGAAACAAATAATTTGTAAGCATATTTCAGTATATAACTTCATGTTCTCTGACACATCCATGAAACACAGCTGTAGTTCCCACACAGATACCACAATGTGGTATATATAACTGATGAAAATCCTATTTATCTAACTTACGAAGACATGCTCCTTCATCACAGCATTCCTAGCTCACTTAAGTTTTACATGTGTGTATGTGCATGTTGATGTACATGAGCACTTTCAAACACAAATGTGCAGCTTTGTATGACATACTTAGGTCATATAATGTAAATAAATACTATAATAAAACTTGTTTCATCTCAAGCCCAAATATAGCTTACTTTTCAAGGTGAACCGTAATCAGAGGAGAATACAGGACAGCAGTTTCCGCCAAACCCAGGGTCACAATGGTCTCATGTAACCGATTCACTGTTTCAACTTCACCTCGCATGGCTGCAGCATTAAGAATGCGGAAAAAAGATGCAACTGTTCTATCTGTGATAGGAACATCCTTCTCTTTCATCTCCTTCAGAACATTAATAGCATCTACAATGAAACAACACAAAAGACCCTTAGGTAATTTCATGTAGGGAAAACAAACTGCTATTAAAACAGCATTTCAAACCCAGCAGGAATGTAAATTCTGGTGTATAATGCAGATTTCAAGTTAATTACTACTTGCATTTCTAAACGAGACTACAATTATAAATCCACAATAGCATGGTTTTATCATTTTGCTGCAACTTTGACTACAAATTATAGATAGGAACTGTGTGCCCACTCTGCACCACATAACCCTGTATAGTCTGCCCTGTAGCTGCAAGATTCTACTAAATGGATGCTTTTATCGTTCAATGGTAACATCTGCTAAATCACTCCATTGTTTCTTCAGCAGATGGCTTGTCACGAGGCCAGATAATAAAGATATGTTTACACTGTATATACAGCCAGACTAATGGTCTGATACCGATAGGGCCTGTTTGCTGTGTCGATACTAATTAGCCAAGGAGAGCCAATGAAAGCTTTCTAACAGACTGCATGTTAAAACATTAGGTTCATTAAGCTTCATTAGTAAGGCAGAAACAAACATTATGGTATATGGAATAAGTGCATTTTTGTAATGTTCTTAATTATTGCATAGAAGGAATGTTTTGACCACTTTACATTTGGCTACATTTATGAATTGTTTTATTTTCAGAGGGACATTAAAAGCACGCTAATCTTTTCAAACTGCTTTAATGCAGAGGTGGTCATGATCTGATTTATTATGATTTGGAAAAGGTCAGCTTTTTTGATTATTTTTCTAACAATAACCCTAATAAGTGGGCCAGAAAAATTTCAAAAAGAATTGACAAGAAAAAAAAATGTTAAACATTAAACTTTTTATTTTATTGTACAGTGTTTTACATAAAATCATTACATTTTTGTATCTAGTCTTGGGCTGCATTCTTATGGTGTTAGGTCCTGTACAAAAACACAGAACTCAGAATTATCTTTTAAAGTTGATTACAACCTAAAGCCTTAAAGATCAACAAAATCATGTAAATTATAGAAGTTGTTATAGTAAATTACAAAAGTTATAGAACAGCTTAATGCAAAGATCTAGAAATCCCAAAATAGGCATAGGTTGAAGGACACTCATTTACCAAAATTTACAGGCAGTTTGACTTTAAAACTCAATTAAAAAATTAAAAAACAAAAATATATACTTTATAAAAAGTTAAATGATTTTTTTTGCAGTACTTGGCTCTTACAAGAAGGTTATGTTTATAGGTTTTACGTTCAGCCTTCAGACCTTCTTAAGCAAAAACAAAGCCATTAGTCTAGGCACATACGCAATTTGTGCCATAAGTCATGATCTTCAAACTCAATCCAAACAGCAATGCTAATAAAAACTAGCTGCAGAAATGCAAAAAGCACTGAGCTGTGCAAATGTAAATGACAAGCTTGCCAATCCATTAAAACTAATGGCCTGCACTGTCCAAGCATCTCTGGTTGAATTCACATGCAAATTTGTATGCAAAATGTTCAAGCACTTTGCAGGACATGATATACCATTAATATCAACTCACATTTTTATTCTTGAGGCAAGATACCTTTATTACATAGCGCAAATATACAATGAAAACAAATGGATTACCTTCTAGTCTGCCATGCTTTGCTAAAACTTCTACCAGCGCTACGTACTTTCCAGTGTCAAGAGCAACAGGTGAACTCTTAGGAAAGCTAGAAATTAAACATTAAGAACTGTATCAACAGAAGTTTACATTTTCTGGATTCAGCTTAAATCTTTATTTTAAAAGCTACATGACAAAAGAACAGCATTAACAGCTAAAAGGAAAAATCTGATATGCTTTAAAGATGTATCATTAAACTGCAATTATAAAATGTTTTCCATACACACACACACACACTTGTCCCCGAAAACTCAAAAGTTAAGAAATCTTTTAATGACCCAAATTGCTTTATTACTTGTGTGGTAGTTGCTGCATAAGAAGCCTGAGAAGAAAATTCAGTCCATATGGCTGGGGCAGTGCATTATTCTTTATTGAAACGAAAAGAGTAGGAAGCTATTCATCTATGGTAACATATTAAAGGTAGCTCTCCAAATGTTACTGCTATGTATTTGTTTTCTTTTTCCTGGAAGTTTTAAAATTATTTCTTTTGTTGTTTCTTTTTGTAACATTTCAAAAAGTCACTTCTTAGCAATAAGCTAAGCTTAAGGCAGATCACTAAAAATATATGCAACTGAAATGAAGCTCCACTACACAACTCAATTTTACTGCATAAAAGCTTACTGTGGGGATTGTGTAAGAGTGGTAGTACAACTAAAATCAATATAAATTACTGTGTATGCAGAGTGGTAAATTTCTTGATATTCACAGCTCAATTATTTTATATGATTTCAAACTCCAGCAAGATTCTTCTTATGTAACGAGCCTGTATATACCCTATTATAAAACCAAAGCAAATACTTTGTGTGTGCACAGGGGAGAGAGAAAACCTGGAAGTAACACGTAACTTTTTATTCATTGTAGCCTCAGACCGCACAGGGGCTTTTGAGAGAAGAAGAAGGGGCAAATGGAAGGATGATATGTAAGAATTTGCTCCAGGATAAATCATGCATAGCATGTTTTAGCTAGGAGCTAATTTTCATAATGAAGATAAAAAGCTCTGAAATTAAAATTTAAAATGGAATGCTTGTTGACAGTCTTAAAATATAACATCACTTAAAAACACTGCCATTCTAAACACAATATAGATGCAGTATATTCTGAACACATTTTAGGTGCTATTCTAAAACACAATACAGGTTCAGATTTTTTAAGTCGAACTTCAATTTAGAAGCTACATACATTTAAACGAAAAACAAAAACAAAATATACATAGCAACTTGCCCCCTTCCCCCCCTTTATTGGCAGTTAATGACCATACAAAATAGCTGTTTCTGATGTTCAATTATACTAAGCAAATTTCTTTCAACAAAAAATCTTGACTGTTTTAAATGCACATACATTGGTGGGGAAAACTAATTAAAAATGGATGAGGGGGTTAATACTCAACCTACTTAATTCAACAAGGTCTGTGTATCAGCATAAATCTCTGTGACATGTTTCAGTGCCGGTGTACTTACACTTTTTCTTTCAGGTTCATTGCATCTTCTACATTATCATGTCGACAGCACAAATTTATTAAGGCTGCATAGCCACCGACAACCATGTCCGGTTCATATTTGGCTTTCACTTCAAGGGCTTTTTGCATATTCTAAAAAAGGAACAAAGCAGAGATATGAACTGGAGGAAAAGTCAGTATGACATTATGAATCCTAGACATTCAATGTGCAGTTACGTGACTACTTTAGTGTTTTTAATAGTAGATAATCACATTTGAAAATAAAAAGCTATAATGTTTTACCAAATTTTCAGAGTAAGAGTTATTTTACAGAAACTTAGCTCTTCCTTTCTAAAGCACCCTTTCAGTTAACAGGAAAGTAGATTTCAAAGTAAATTTTCTTGCTTTAGTTAACATTGCTAGCATGCTTTAATGTAATACATTTTTGTTCACTCACACATTAACACCATAAGCATGATTAATCCAAACTCCAAAACACATCTATTTAGAATTCACAACAATGACTTTCACCTGGTGCACAGCCAAACATAAAACAAAACTACTTTTTAAAGAACAATAAACTAGTTAATGATCCTATGGATAGCTATTTTTTTTCCTCACGTTCTATTCATACATTTGACCGCTTTAAACTTATAATGGTATTTGCTTCTAGCCTGATTTCATATGCAAAATCACAGACACGGGCAGTTGAAAAATTCTGTTTATAAACTGTATTTTTAGCAACAGAATATTGTGCTATCATGTTCATGACTGTTACAGCTCCTACATATACAGCTTTACAGGCAGGCTCATACTGAACAAGGAACTGAACAAAAGTGTGGTGATACCCCACAAATTACAGACACACACTAAATGAATGTAAACTACAGCTGGATGCCTGCCGAATGAAGGCAAGAGACCCTTTATCTCAGAAGAGCTTTCCTCCTGCAGGAAAATGGAATTTCAATCCCTGCATTAACAACCTAGTAACATTTGAATTGCAAATGACTAGTGCATGTATCAGTTGCTTGACAATCTAGATATAAGAGACCGGAGCCATGGCTTGAAAGGACATTTGGCATGTATGATAAACCTATCACAGCTGTTACTATCATTCACTTTGCAGATTATTGTAAACAAACTTCAGCAACCCCAAAACATGCCATTCAAGGTGTTGCTGAAATTAGTTAACCTTTTGATTTAATTGCTTTTTGCACTTATGTTTGATTTATAAGCATCAAACCATGAAACCTCAAGCACTGCACTTGTCTTTGCTTAACTGTGTCTATCCATAATACAGTCATTTATGTCCCTTTAAAAATATAGCTATGTGTTTCCAGTTATCGCCGCACTGCTTAAGATACCTCTTCTTCACAAAGAGCATGTATGAGTTGTTTCAAGACATCTGTAATAGGCTGGTTTTCAGCTTTTCGCTTTTCTAGTTTCGTCTCCAAAGCAGACACGTCAGATTTAGCACTCTAAATGGAGGTAACAGAAAGAATGTCAGTTACAAAACACCCTTCCCCCGAACAACTTGTCGGATCACTTTAATAAAAGACAGACAAAATAATCCTCTTTCATAGTATAAAAAAATTTTAATCATTTATGATGCTTTTACCTGTTTAAGTAGTACATACTAATTGAAGATTTGAGTCAGAATATAGTTTAAAAAAGCATTAAGTAACATATCTGCAAAGGTTCAATATTACTATTTCTCTCATATTAAGCTCTCTGTGTTCAGGGAAGTAGGGTAGAGAAGCCTGGTTCCTTTTCCATCTCTACTCTGCTCAGATTAGAGATGTAAAGACTTGACACTCTGCCATTGGTAGCAGTAGTGATTTCTATAGCTCCTGCCAGGCAGGTGGACCAGTGTAATTTACAAGTATGAATTAAGCCTCATACCACCACTGTTAACTAACTAAAACTTTAAAAATACATATATATTTACCAGATAGGGAAACTAAGGCATGAAACTTCAGCCAACTCCAAGATCAAGCATCAGGTCTATATGAAAATCTGGATAGTCTTTACTCCTACTCTGGAAAGTAAGCTCTGAACTTTAAGTGGCAGATTTAAATAATGTTACTCTACTACCATGCCCTGAAAGCTATTGATTACGCTTCATATAACATCCACACCCAAACAGTACCACTACTGTAAAAACAAGTGTAGCTATTGGTGAATTTACTTACTTCTGGAATGTTATCAGTAGACAGATTTTTTTTATTAGGAAGTAGTAACCTTGCATCCTAAAATGTAGTAAGACATAAGATATCACTAATCCAAGAAAAATGTTCAATTTATAAGTAAACATATCATACTAAAAATGTTGTCAAGTTAATTCGGTAATTATTACGTTTAAAAAAAAAAATCTGTATTTTGGAATTTTACTAGATTGACTTGAAACAGTACTTTTAAATGTATCTCTAAAAAACTTTCACACGTGAGAATAAAAATAATTTCAACAGTTAGTGAAGAATTACAGAAAGGTTAAAAGGCTTACATATAATCATCATAAAGTTACTTATTTTGCAAAGGAGAATATATTCACAGAGTGCACATACTCCATTTTTTAGCTGCAAAGTAATTGCCATAGAAGCACAGACCTTAATTAATTCAGGAACTTGAGAGGAGTCCAGCAGTCTGCAAATGCCACTGCAGTGGGTTGCAGGGATAACCATATTCTGTACCAAGAGGTGGTGAAAAAATTATATGAGTTTTGAAACACAACCAAACTGAAATTTGTCTAACAAATTATCTCAGACGTAATTCAAGTCTCCAGCTCTTGCATGTCATTGAGAAGTGGTCTGGTTGTACTTAAAAGCAGCAATTTCAAATCTAATAGATACATGTCAGGCAGGACAGGCATTATGTAGCAAAAAATGAAATGGTACCATCTTCTTCAGCTGATGGAAGTATTGTCTCAAACGCTCCTCCTTGGCCTGTACCTCTGAGTCACTCATGCTGTCAATCAAGTGATAAAGAAAATAGCCAACAGCTTCTGTGGAAAAAAACAAGAGAAAGCATTCCACTAAAATTACTGAGACTGTCATGTTATCAAGATTAATTTATAAGAAATCATTTTGGTGTGAGATGTCACCCTGATGAGAGGCTCTGAAATGGCAACAATGATCACTGAGGCATAGAGATTATGTGGTTTGGGAGCACATATCTAACTGGTGAGTGAAAGGAATATTAATTATTTTCAGACCCAGTGACAGCTTCTCAGTACAGAATCTTACTTCAATCTATTTTTTCCACTACTGTGTGACAGAAGTGGTACTGCCCAAGGCCTTCCCCCCCTTTCCTGCCCGCTACCCCAAATAGTTGCCACAAATATTTTGTCATTGCTCAAAAGAAAAAACAGAATTCTAACACTTTGCATATTTATTCTGTATATTTTACCCATTATATTCCATTACCAAGCTACATTAAATATGGTAATATAAATATAAAACAAAAATATTATTTTAACCATAAGGTCAAGTAATACTGAAGTTACCTATCAGCTAATGAAAATCAACATTAACAAATTTTAACATATGATACTACAGTTCTTATCTATTCAAGCATAAAATATATGAGGTCTTACTATTCAAGAAAAGTAAAAGCACCAATTACTTGTTTTCTCAAAAGGTTAGCTTTCCCCATAAAAAAAACCCTGACAGGGGGGAAAAATTGTTTTTAAAATCCAGATTACATGAAAAAGCATACTTGTTACAAAATAGTAGATTTGGGATGTTAAGTACCATTTTGCTTCACAAAATCAAAAGAGCTACCAAAGGTAAAACTAAATGGAAAGACCGCATTTTTTTTTTTTTAGTATTTATACACTGATACTCTGTTCATTCTAAATTTCTATTTTGGTTAATATATTTAGAAAAATAAACAGTTATCAGCAAGATTTTCTTATAATTCCAGAAAAGAAGAGATCTCATGGATCTCACAAAATAAGCTCTGATTATTAGGATAAGGATTTTACCCAATGTGTTTTCAAATTTCACTTTCAAAAAGAAGCAATCAGTGTTTACTGTTGTAATCTCTCAAACCCATCATTACACAGAAGAACGGATTTGTGGATAAGTTACAATCATAGAAATTGAAACTCTACCAGTTGGTCCTGGAGGCGTCAGGCAATAACGTTCATCCTTGTACAACAGTTCTGTTATCTGGTAAGACAGAATAATCGTACATTGCAGCCAAAAGAAGCAAGCAAGGACAAACAGTATCTGAAATTGAATTCTCAAAATAATAAAGCAACTCTCTGCTAAGGTATTATTCTTTACCACATCATAGTAATTCACTAAAAAATACAAGGAAGTTTTTTTTTTTGGTAAATAATAGGTTTTTCTTAAAAAATAAATTGCAAACTGAAATGCTTTCTGAGGTTTGGCAGTAAGACAGACACTCTACTATTCTGTTTATGTATCATTCTACAGAAAGTTAGTTGCTTATAGTAAATATTTACCAGTGTCACTCCTGGAGATGCTAAAATCATGTTCCAAATTACCAGAAGGCTGAAATTGGCCCATAAAGCTTTTCTTTTCATATTTTAAAGAAGCAAATTCATAAAGAAGAAAAGAACATGGTTTATCGTGCTCTACTAAATATAATTGGTATAGCTTTTTTTAAATAAGTGTAATTTTGAATGACAAAATATGTCCCCATAAAAATTAATTGCATTCTTTATACTTTAACTAAATTTAGCATCTGTTCCATCAGTCTTCTAAAGATTGAAGGGATACGTAGATTTTACTTCATCTGAAAAAAAGAAGCCTTTACCTTAGAGCCGCCACTTTCTACCTGCAAGTGCTTATGCTAAACCATATCACATTTTAAAAATCCATTTAACTGTTTTTAAGGAAATCATCATCTTTATTCAATATCCCAATTTTTAACTATTTCAGGAATTTTGCTTTATCTGCTATGATTCTAGAATGCAACCTGAAACAAGCAGGAGGGAAATGCATTCTCACTATCAAAGAGCTCTGTTTTAAGTAAAAACAGAAGGAAAGGAACCCTCACCTGCATTTGTTAATGGAAATGAATAAACAAAGCCAGAAAATACCAGACATGCAATGAAATACCTTATCTATCACTTCTCATTCTACCAACAGCATGGACACTGTGGCCAGTTAAACTACTGCTTTCTTCTGCTTCTTTGCCCTCACCCTCCTAAGACAAGTCAACACACAAAAGAACCTAGTACTATAATAAAAATCAAAGAAGTCATGATAGCATAGTTCTCCTACTGAATCAAATGTTACAGGATACTGAAAAGAATGGATTAGAGAAAAAATGAATATGCAATATTATTTTTAATGTTAGGTAAATTTTGATTTCCCAAGTTAGCAATTCTTGTTTTAAAAAAGTTAATTAATGTATTTACTTGTAAATCTAGCAAAGATGACAAAATGCACCCTTCCTCCACTGTGGAGATCAGAAGTAGCAGCTCTAAAAACTGTTTTATGTGAAGACTACCATTATTTTAGTTCTCCAACTGTCCTTCAAGATTTTTTCCACAATGGGAGTATAGTGTAGCTGTTCCTCTTTTTTCTTAAAACGCAGAAAAGAAAGGATAGAGGCAGAGGACAAAAACAACCTCTGACCATAACCTTTACACATCAGAAAAAGGTAGGAAAATAGAAAAAAAAATCTTTTACTTCACAGATATATTTAATCTGTCTAATAAATCTACATTAAACAGTGGCTTTCCAAATTGCAATTTCTATTTCATCCTAAGATTTCCTTTCAAAACTTGAAATACATTGGAAAACATGCGGTACTTTATTAGTCAACAGGTACAATATCTAAGAAAAAGGCAGAAAGCAAAGTGCTTCCCTTCTCAAATTTGGTAACCGCATCCCAGTCAGCATCTGCCAACATCGCCTTTATTCTAGTCCTCTGCAAAAATACATTGTGGGATGTCTTTACAAAGTAGTCCACACCAGGGAGGGCAAGATGAGCAGTCATCTCCATTTGTAACTTAAGTCTGGTGACTTCCTTCATCTGGCTTTGCCTTCAGTTTAAGTTATATAATATAAACGTGAAAATTCTAATTGTGCCTTGTTATTACTTTAGCATTGGTGAAGGGACAGGACGAAGGTCTTGGGGAAGGCAGGAAAAGGAAATTTAAGAAGTCAGATGGGAAAACCATGTCAGGCTTCACTCCTGAAGCTACAACTACACAGTTATGAAAACATGGATTCACAGAGAAATCAGAGTAGCATAAGCCACACAAAGTGGTAACACCACTTTTTTTTCCCCCACAACTACACTTATCAGTTCGATTTGAAAACACAATTTCATATAGTTGTATAATCTGTCACTGACAAATGTCTTGCTCAAATTACTGAGAAATGCAATTATCAGGTTCAGATCTCAGATTTACAGTAATGCATTATAAACATGCAGCGCTTAAAGAACTTGATTTGAATCCATTTAGAAAAGCTTTCATTTATAGCATTACTGTCTTCACTTACCTTGCTCCAAAGATGTACATCATCTGAGCTGAAGAGGGCAGCAAAGGATAAGAAATTAAAAGCTGTAAAATGATTTTTTACACTTGCATTCTTTTTTAAAAAATACAAACCATATTAACACTGATGATCACATTAAAGCATTTAAATGAAATTAAGATTAAATATTTAACACATTGTTTAAAATGGACACTAATTTTGTACAGAGTAAGTGTTGTACTTTTTACTCTACTGCACATAATCTTGTTTTCTACTAAGTAACTCTCAAAATAACACAATAACACAAACAGATAATGAAGACTAGGAAGGATATTTTTAGTTTAACCTTTTATCATGTGGTAGTTGTACTTTTTTTTACTTTATACTTCATTCTATTTAGTATTTCAAGAAAATGAGTTTCATGCAAACAAGTCACACTACATAGCAAACAGTCAAAATGCCAAATTTGCTAGGAAAGAAAACTAGACTTTTGTACATTAAAACTAGATTTTTAATACAGATGGATAACTATGGACATCTAAAAAGTCTTTATATGATAAAAAAGCAGTCATCTCTCACTTAAGGTATACGCTTATTATAGAAAATAACTAGAAGACAAAACATAGAAGAGAATTCTCCCTTCTTGCCTCAGAGAGAACTAGATGGAAAGCATTCCTCTATACAGCATCAGGTTACAATCAAAACCAGAATGTTAACCAGTTCAATAAAATATAAAAACTGACACTGGTTCCTGGAATTTGCAAAGCATCAAGATTGTATCTAGAAGCTACAGCTTTTGGACAACTGTAAAAGTTTAGGGCTTTATCTTATTTACAAGGCTCAAGCCTACAAATCATTTATTCTTTTTGTGCTGCTGCCACTTGTATTTGAAAATGAGTCAAGTACAGATCCACAGAGAGAACAAAATGCTATCTGTGAGGTTAGTTAAGCCTTCTGGCGTGAACTCGCTCCACCACTGACAGCATGACAATGAATTGCTGATATCAAACGCATCAATTTCCCAAAGTACTTGACTCTGAAATAGCAATGGTACATCAGGTAGATAGAATAGGAATACTTTGAAGCAGTAACTACAGAACAGTGGCTTCAACAGAAATCCATAAACTAGTTTACTATGGACATTGTTCATTTATCCCTTGTGTCCATACCCTAGGCTTTTGTATGTCAATCCTAAACTCTGCTCATCTGAACATTCAATGCCAGCATTTAGTTACCAAATTTTACTCAATTTAGTCTTGAAAAAGGTATGGTGATAGCCAAAATATTTTTCTTCTAACCTACTATACGTTCAACCTTCATTTTTCAGGCTGTTCTAGCTGCTCAATTTAAAAGTAAAAAGGAAACGTGAATTGGCATGCTTTCTGAAACAATACAAAGGTCAAGCTCAGACACAGCCAAGACTAGTAGGTAGCTCCTGAAGCCGGGCAACAATAAAGACAGATAAGAAAAATTAAGAACAAATCCCAAAACTGTTTTGCCACATTTACAAGTGGCAAGGAGAAGAGGCAACAGTAAACGGACAGATGTCAAGCAAAATATTTAATTTCCTTCACAATCCTGAGTTTTTAGCTCAAGGATTTGATAACAATTCAAATCATAACACCAGTAACTTTCCCTGCTGAGGAGAGTTTCACTGCTGAGGAGAGTAACTGTTCCACTTAAGGAGAGTATGATTCTTCAGCACCTAATTTTCACCATTCAAGTTGACAATGCTTTAAAAGTTACTTTAATCGCATTCTGAACATGTGCGCACTCATCGGTAGTAGGGGTATCTCATGCTAGCATGGGTAGAGAGGTCCTTTCTAGTGCGAGTCCTACTTTAATGGGATATTTATCTGTACTTGCAGACAGAAAATGTATTTTAAGAAGCCATTATTTTAATTCATACATCTGAAATAGATGATTCTGGGGCTGACTAATAGAGGGAACAGTAAAATATCCCTGTTTGATCTAAAGCATTATTGCACTTATCCTTTGGAAATCAAGGTCAGTTCGGGCCTAGCTAACATGCCCGATTTGTACACTGGCTTGCGTTTTCTCCTTCTTTTCCCTTAGTAGAGCATGATCAGCTAGACAGAACTTGCATTTTTACTACGAAATTATTTTAGCCATATTCATCTGTTACATGTTACCATATCTAATCTAAACATAGCTGCATTTCACAATCATTACAAAATTTTAGGAAATAGCTGCTGAAACCATTAATAAAACCAGCCTTTAGACTCTGGCCCTGAGTAATACTTAGGTGACTTCTGCGGTTCCCAGTGGTGGAGGTACACTGCAGAACAATTCATTCATAGTCCTACACATTTGACTGGGGTAAACAGGCAATGACAGAAATGCTTGTTAAATCACACAGGTTTTCATAAGCCTAAGACAACCTTGCAAGTAACTAGAAACCCTTCCATACAAAATGGAACCATGTGGCTGTAAATAAAAAGTCATCATAACGCAGCACAATACTGGGTGTTAAACGTGAGCATTCAGGAGTCCTGTGAGCCTGGAGGGCACAGGAAGATACCAGATGGGGACGACATAGCAGAATGTGCCTAGTTTACTTTAATACTTAATGGCGATCATCTTTAGTGGAATCATAGATTTACGTGGCAGTTCATAAACACAAAAGTTAACAAAAATAAAACACCAAATGTTTCCTGCCCCGAGGAATTTATATACTGTCAAACACCAGAGAATAAACAAGATTTATATAACACCAGAAGAGTAAAGTTAGTTTAAACCCAATAGACATAATACTCCAAAGGAGCCCACAGATAGAGCAGAGGTAAGGAAACCAGGGAAGAGCAGAGAGGAACAAAGGTAATCCTCAGATCTGTTACAGCTGGAACCCTACTTTTAAATTCTCCAACACAGGAGAAAATAAACAAACAAAAAACCCCACCCAAACAAGCCAACACCTACACAGACTTAAGGTTAAGGAGGGAAAACATGAGTGGGAATTTTGCTACAGAGAAAAAAAAGGCCTTCATACAGCAAGCTTACCTTTTAAATCCCAAAATGAGGCTGTTCCTAAAATGACGACTATCGATGGAGGGTGTGCTTGATGAAGATACTGTAAACCAAACAAATGTTTTTAAATAGTCATTCTAAAAAAAAGTCCAAGCGCCAATAAGACAACTGCTCACGTGAATCAGGACTTAGTAGAAAAATATTTTGATTTAGTAAATGCTGACCAATGTTTGTAAATCAAGAAACTTTTCTAAGAATACAGTGATATTTGAAAAAGTCCTGGCTTTTATCAGCTCTTAATAGGCTCCATTTCCAAAGGGATCAAATATTTTAAAAGGGAGATTTTGACTTCTCATTGCCTTTACAACCAATAGTTAATATCTCTTAGTCTTCTGTGCAAATTAGTAATAGGAATAAGCATCCTCTCTGTAAAAATTTAACAAGATCAAAGAAAATCTCTGTTAAAACAAAAAAAACTAAACAACCCTAACCAAGAAAACTTGAGACAATAGCCCTGGAACAAAAAAAGAGATCCACCACAAGAAAATGGCTTGCTATTTGAGCTTCAGACTTAATGCCTGCCTTAAAGTAGGCTTCACAACTTTAATGTTTTTACAATATTTTCTTAGGCGTTTGTTTCTGCTTATATAATCCACCTGACAAGAAATAAAAATTAGATCTATCTAAAGTGGTATTCACAGAAATAAGTTAAACATAAAGGAGAAAAAAGAAAAAAAACCCCACCCTTTAATAGCCCTGAGCTGTAACTATTCTAAATGCTGATATTTACAATATTGTATGAACACAAAAGAAACTGTAATATCATTTAAAATCAGATGTCCCTTAGCACTCATTTACATTTATGCCCTATGACTTCATCTTTACATCTTCTCTTGGCTGAATATTTCAAATCATTATACCTTCTCCACCCAAAATAGCTGTCTTTCATTCCAGCATTATAGTCCCACAAAGAAAAACCAGAAGTAGAAGCATTTAGGTCCTGTATGAAGTCACCATCATCTAAATTAGGCATTACAATAGAATTAACTCCTCTGAAAAAATGAGGGGTTGAAAAGGAGCCTCTGGGCCCCTTCAGCAAGGCCTACAATATTGTATAAGGTAAAAGAGAACTGAAATAAAAGCATCAGTTCTTTCAGAACTTGGGAAATAAAAGGCAGAATAAGCACACACTAAACTACTCCTTAGTCCAACTCTAAGCATTCAGAAACAAAACAAATATTGCAAATGTTTAAGTGTTTTATTTTAGTTTGAAAGTCTCAGGTGAAGCTGATTTCAAGAGATCCTCAATACATATCTTCCTCCAGTGGCATATTAAACTTTTTGCTCATAAAAAGACAAGCATAAAGCATCTTAGTATGCTCAGCTGCTGCTGACAGTCGGCAACCTGGTTTCCTTAGCAACAAACAAGTCTGAGAAAATCAAGTGGCTGACAATGAAGTGGAATGAAATGGCATGATAAAGGGAAAAAGCAGCTCTCCTGTACACTGCCTTATGTGCCTAGATTCCTCAGCTGATGCTTCATAGTTTTCACCTTGTCAGTAGCAGAAATCTATACATTATAAGGTATGAGAAGCTGAATCAATACACTTAGATAGCAAGCAGCATTAATACCCAACCTTCACCTTCCCTGGCTACATTGATGAGACATTCTTGAACTATTTTCCACATCACATCTATTTTTCCCTCTTTGCAATACTGCAAAAGAAGCCAATCCAAAAAAATTCACTTGTTTAATATCTCTGCCTTACCATTTCTTAGGTGCTAATTAGATTTATCAGCATTCATTTCAGCTTGGTAGACTATTTACAGGAGTACCTTCTTTTAAAGCCCAAGTTCAAAAGCAATTCTGTAGGATTCCATGAATTATTAACCCTTGTCTTTGTAGAAAAAAACAAAACAAAACAAAACCCCACACTAACACTACGAGAATTAAAATCAACACACAGACAACAGCTAAATAATATATTATGCAAGACTTATTTCATGACAGTAAGACAGTATACAGCCTGTTGATAACACATTCAAAACCAACTTTTCCAGTTAACCAAAATGAGGTGTATGTGGGACCTCTACTTTTTCATGTAGGCAAAACCTCCCAAATATTTCAGTTTCCAGGTGCAATTTCATTGCTCCTAGTAAAAAGCCATCCTTTCAAAAAAGTTCAAAGGCAGGAAGTCTACATTTTTCATGGTTAATGCTTTTTGTTGCAATAAGAACAAAAGATGGCAGAACATAAGATTAATCTCAAAGATTGACTGATATGTTACAAGAATTAATTAACCAGTTAATACAAGAATTAAGTAACTAGTTAAAAAGTACTACTTTAGTTTTCAGCATCATTTGTATTTGTTTTTTGAATTCCAGCAGGTAATACAATAGACATATTTGAGTTTTATAGGGACATTTCTTAGAAGTTTAGAAGTTTTAGAAGTTTAATATTAATTCAGCTTCTTACTGTGACTTTTTCATCTTAGATGAACAGAAGACTACTGTCAGTTTTACTATTAGCTTCCAGTTAATGTTATTTTCAAGCCTCTACACAGTTTCCCAAGGCCATGGGGTACAGATCAAAGAGCTACCTGTTTAAACTTTTGTCTCAACCTTGGACAAATAAAACTGCTGTTTAAAAATGGATCCTTCTGTATCAGATTTAGTCCAAATTCAGGGATTTTATTAATGAATCAGTACACTAGGAAATATAAATCTTGTTTGTTTTAAATTTTGAAAAGAAACAGGCACACTCCTAGCTAACCATGCAAATCGCCCCATTGTAACTATTCAATTAATGATGTATAGTAACTTTTGCAAGCACTAAGCATCAGAACAGTCTTTGGAGAAAAATCTTTGAGTTAAATCATTAATTTATGCTATTACAACCTTATCACCTAATTACCCTCTCATATTCATATACGCAGCTTCCACAGACTAACACAGCAGGACAGCACCCTCAATTTATTGTCAATACTGATCAGTTCTTTAAAGTTGATTCAGTGATTAATAATTCTGTAGTACTTCAGAGCCATATTGTTAGACTACCATCACACTGGAGTTGCTGCCACGAACATAAAACAGAAACAATTCTGCATCAAAGTCTTTAGAGCCACTGTGCAAAGGATATTGTTTCCTTAAGCCTTCCTGAAATACCTATGAGATAATTCTAATCAGTGCACGAGGCTGTGATTTCTAAGTAAATTTTATGGCCCATTTCAATATACAAAAGGCTTTAACAAAAGATATGTTGTCTGGAATTGGCAGTTTTAAAGAACAGTCTGACATCTTTGCATAGATGACCTCACATAATAAAAGCCTTGCTACATCCATCCATTTCTCAAATATCTATAAACCTCATATATCAATATATGTAAATCTCAGCCTAAAACCAACCTATGAGCAGTACTGTAAGTACATGGTAACATGGAACATTAGAGATACTTACACAGAGAAAGAACATTTTTCAGCCTTCCATTTGCTGCTTCATATCTTATTTCTGCTATATGGAATCCAACAGTTTCAAACAGGCAGTTATTTTCCTAGAGATTAAAAAAAATCAATCATTATAGATAAACACAGAGAAGACATTCTGATACTTAGCATTTTTTAACACTTCCCTCCCATGGGACAGGGGCATTTTTGTATTGATACTTGATGAGGACACAGAAGGTGCTCTAAAGAAGTCTACACAGCTAGCTAGATGAGTTGCTGCTGATCAAAATTTATCCAGGTTTTGTATTGAAATCGATTGCAGGAAAGAATGGTACCAAAAGCATAAAGACAGACAGGCAGTTAAAAGCTTTTTAACCTGCAATCCTGAATTCTTGAACAAGTTAAAAACAATGCATTGACTAATTAATTACTGAAACAGTAATACTTCTCACACCCAGTAAAAGAAAGAACATCATTAATTTATTATGTTTATATTTATTATATAGTTTTTACCACTTATGGAAACAAAAAGCTAGCAAGACTGAAGTAAAATATCTTTGTTAGTTCTGAAAAGGAGAAAGGCATGGTAAACAAGCCATCAGTAAAACAACTGTTTCAAAAATAATCTAAAATATACCACACAGGCTTGATCACACCAACCTCATGCTTAGAACACTACTGGAATCAAAATCTTTCAGAGAACAGAGAAACAAAATATGCAACAGTTACTTTCATGAATTCTGAATTTAAACTCACCTGCAGCTGAGTACGGGCACTCTCAACATCAGCAAAATTTTTAAAAACATAGTCTGTGTAAGTTTCTGTATCAAGTTCCACCCCCAACTCATGCATCACTTTGAGGACCTCAAAGACACCTATCAAAGCAAAATTGGTGAAACTAATATTTCAAAACATTCAAACATTTCAGAAAATGAAACTTGAGAAAAAAAAAAAGTAAAAATAAACATTGCTTTTCAAAAAGAAAAAAGGACCTCTCCACTTCCCTCACTGTACCTGCAATGCAAAATCCTGAATTATTTTAGTTACTGTACTATCAAAAAGAGCAAATTCTTGGTTAGTTAGGAAATTGCTAGTATACAAAGTTATTTTCTAACATAGGGAAAGATATGCTAATTACTGTTAGGCATTTCACAACACATCTTTTAAAGCTATATATTAATACCAATATCACCATGCCTGAAAAAAGAAAACTAATCTGAAATTTATTCCAACGTATATAACCATTTTCAAGATAAAAACAAGTTCTCCAACACATAGTATACTCTCAGCTTTGTTCCTAGCACCCAACCCTAATTAACAGACCAGCTTTCAAGATTTTCATAGATTTGTATAAAAGAAAATAACATTTTTGTAATCAAATGGGTTGATTAGTCTTCATTTCAATAAATCAGTTTCTACCTGAAAATTCAGAGAAAGGCTGGAGCATCCCAAATTCCCACAAACCCCAGTGAAGTTAAGTCGTAGTTAGCACAACATTTGATCAAACCGACCAACCAGACTTCATATTGTTATTGTAGATACGCATTTGAAGACAAAGAATACCAAATATTAATAGAGTTCAGCAAACACTTTTAAAGTATATTTTGTGCTGCTTTTTAATTGCTTACACTCTTCTGATTTGCAGAAACTTCCTACAATAGCCCTAGCTAGCAAACTCTGAACTCCTGTCAAAACCTATACAGGTATTACCATTTTTTGCTGGTCTAAAAATGATTTGTCAGTTGCTGCAGGACACCAGTACCAAATAGCATATGTTTTTTTCAACTTGCATTTCATACTTATTACTTTAAAAATGTAAAGTTTCCCAAAGTCCCCGTCTTTGCCCTGGAGTGCCACCTATGGAAAAGTGACACTTCCATGAATATTTTATGCAGTGCACTACGGTGCAAATAATCAAATGTGAATTCCCTTTGAGCACTTAAAAATACATGCAGGCAAGTCACACTAGATTAAAGTCGCATCATCTGTTCAAGTTTGCCTTAAACAAAACCCTGACCAATTTTGGCCCAGAATCTGCAAAATTATGAATAAAGAGTTAATTACAGTAAGTCTTTCTTGATATCTTTCAAATTTTGACAGCTAGTTTCTATTTCATGTTTGCAGCTTCTCAGAAAATGTATGAAGCCCTCTTACGTTAAAGCACTTTCAAAAGTAACCAAGTTCAAATCTGTATCACTAGAAGTAACTGTTTGAAGACAGAACTAGATACCACAGTGAATGAGGTGCAGTAGCCTCAGGAGATTTGGGTTCAAATCTGTATTTAGAAAAGAGCAGAAAATGCATCCCCATTGCCTAGCAGACATCTGTCACAAAAGCATTACACTACCTGGCACAGTTCCTGAGCAGAAAAGGGCAAGTATGAACACGAGCAGAAGACTGTGATGAAGACTAAGGTATGCCAATGACAATACCAAACATAGCCAAATTAATCACAAATTTAACAAAAAAAAAAAAAACAACAAAACGAACAAACAAGAACAATGCTGGCACATATTTCTTCATCTCTAAAGTTGCTGATGCAGGAATTTTTTTTAATAGAAAAAGAATCTTGAAAATCAAAAAAGATTCCTACAACTTTGCAAACATTTTCCACCTCAATGACAGCAGGAACTGCTTTATCATCAAATAAATGTGTTCCCCAATATGAAGCAATAAAACATTCCCAATTCAAGCAAAACACTATAACAATGTCAAACATATGCATGAAAGAGGATGTGTCTGCTTTTGGAAAATCTTTGCTCTTAGTAACAGTATTTGACAATACACTAACCTCTCACCCCGAAGAAAAGAACAGCCTGAAAAAACAGAGACAGAATTGCAACCGCATATACCTAAAAAGCAGCAAGAAGATAATAAAAAGTGTTCACAACCAGTCTTTTATAAAGAATTAGTAATTTTTTTTTTCCCACAGAAAGAAATAATTCTTTGTTCTTTTACTAAGAATTAGTATCTCTGGACTATCTAATAGTTCATTCAAAAAGTCTGCGTCAATTTGAACTTGTTTAAAAATATTTACTTTAGACTTGTCTAAATCCTGGAATTGTACGTAATTCTAGTATTCTTCTGCCTTTCAGGAAAAAAAAGAAATAATGAGGGTAATATAAAATGCAGCATCCGCATCAAAGTTTTGTAACATTTACTCACTGCAGGGAATGCTCAGAAATCCTGAAGAGTTCTTTTTTCTTAAATACACATTAGTTCCTTGGACCCATACGACCTCACAGTAAGTCTTCCAGCTGTCTCCTTTCTTGACCAAGAACTGTTTTTTGCTATCTTGGGTTGAGATACGTAAGGCTTGCAGGAACTGGGCACCCAAAATCAAGTAATCAAGTGAGTGAAAAGACAATAGAAGTAGGGCACAGAACACAGACTAACACTTCTGTTCTCCTTTTTTGTCATCACTGGAAACAGCCCTGGAACATCCCAACAGAAGTAAGAAGCAAGTAACCTTCCAACTTCAAATCAGTATATCCAAGAACAAATATGGAAGAGAGGAATGACAAGACGGTCTGTGAAGCATGCTGCTTCTCAAGGGGGGAAAAGTGAGGCTTGCAGTTCAGTCTACCTTAATTTCCTGTTTTTCACAGCAAGTAGCATCTTCTTCCTGAAGTGGTACCATGAGAACAGGTGGAATTGCTAAAGCAGTTAAGTACAGTTCAACATGAGCAAAGGCAACAAAATGGGGCTTAAAGCAGTTTTCTAAACAAATTTAAAAAACCCTCCAGTTCGAAAAGTGAGGTTTTATTAAAGGTGACAGCATAATATTTAACACATTTCTGCAGTGCTGTTAATTTCAGATGTACTCAGAAAACTTCTTTGCTGGAAAAGTCTTTCTACAAAACAGTATTTCAAGTGATTATTTTGGGAAATCACCATCTTCCTCCCTTGGGGGACTTCAACACTTATTTACCTTTTCATCCAACCTAGGGCAAAGTAAAAATTGAATTACCATTCACTAATCAAGCTTTGTGTATATAGCTACAAAGGTTTGCTAGAAAACAGAAATGAAAAAACACAGCTAACTTTTAAAAACTTTCTTTAAAAATAAGTGATTATATGGGGGGGGGGGGGGGGACTACAAAACATTTGGCTGCCAGCATAAGTCAAGAACTTCTACTTAACTACGCAGGCCTTCCTGGTTTTACTGCATAATCTGATACAAGATGAATCCCAATGCCAATAACCTTTTCAGATCTACCACATATTGATCTTTGAAACCCTTCAAGCACTTTCCATTTCTAAAAGCCTAACAGCATTTATTTCGATAAACCTATGGAAATAAACTATCAACTTATATAACATAGATGCACATAAAAGCACGTCCCATCTAAAATTATTTTCCTGCATTAAATGACTGAAAACTGCTGTTCGCTGTCTCACAGTGGATGAGTTCTCTGAGGCATATTTAAACAATTGCCTTGCTTTATTTTATGTGTACTAGCCACCACTTCATTGCTGCTCCTCTCTCTCAACTCCATGATACAGAAGTTAGAGAATTTTCTTTGACATCCAGTGTCAGCTTCCCTAATGTATTTAACATTGCTACTAGTTATATAATTGCTTGGGTCACATTAACACATATTGACTCAGGCATTTGTACCTTTCAGCTCTAGATAGGTTGTTGCTTATATACTGTCTACTTTAATGATTATTTAGCTCATTATCTACATTCCATCAGCTGCTCAATAGTTTTCAGTTTTCTGTAAGTTTTTTTTTCCCCCTCCATTTTCAGCCTCCCCCATACCAACATACACAAAATTATACGCATTAGGCCAGGAATCACTACTTTGTGGAAAAAGCAATTATCACCTCCTTTTTGTTATGAGATGTGATACAATGTCTATCTACACTTCTGTTCATAGAACCCTGTAATTTTTTGCTGCTATAAAGCACCATTTTTCTAATACACTTTCTATTGTCACCTTTAGGTTCTCATTACAGCATTACTCTTTATTATTTCTATTAAACAATTCCAGGATTTTTTTTCCCATTTACTTTCCTTCAGGTGTATTAGTTGTATTTTTAGATAGTGGATCTCATTTTATTCATTTTTTTATTTCTTCAGTTTTAAAAATGAATGTAAGTGAGCTTACACATAGTAAAGAACATGGTAAAGAATTATTTCACTGCAGCAATTATACTGATTTTTCACCACAGGAGAAAATGCTCAGAAAGCTTCTCTCTTGCATTTTAAGGATTGCAAAATTACTGACCTTTGTAGGTATACACACAACTAACTTTCACACTTGAAAATTCAAATCGAGAGATTAAGTACTAGGTCACAAAAACATGCTTGCAAATCCGCAATATTAACATACAGCCATACAGAAGTTTATGCATCTGATGCCTTTGTAGACAGAAAAAGAAAGGCTTTCTAGAATGTGGTAAAGAAAGCTAACATTGATCTGCTAAGGGTTCCTTCACTAGTTTTCTTCCTAATTTGCTTACATGACTGCCAGCAGAAACTGCTAACCAAAGTACAGCTGATGTCTACAGTAGGAGCCCACACTGAGTCAACCTCTTACCAGGGAACCTTACCAGAAGTCAAGAGAGATCTGAAACTTAAGTTTTTATCAACTAGCAGATATACCTTTAGTTTTGGGACCTAAGTCTAAATCTATTAATGCTTCCAGCATTTCTCATACTAGTGTTATTAAGGTGAAGTGTTCCTTGTAGTGACATAAAGCATTTTTTTTAGTAGGCAGCACCTACATATACAGAAGCATGACACATATTTCAACCCCCTTATTTTTGGCTACACTGTACTTCAAATAAAGATAAACATAAGTTACAAACTTGATCTAAACTAAACTAAAGCAACGTTGCAACAGTTTTAGAAAGATCACTAACTTTTAAGCATCTGAAAATCTGTGAGAAGATAAACTTGGGAAGTACTCTAGCAGGAGCAGAGCCTAAGGAGTTAATAAAAACTGACTATTGTTTTCACAAAGGCTTTTTGAAAAGGCTTGAGACATTTTTATAGCCAGAAACAATTAGGGAATACTTGTTTCAGCATTCCTTCCAAACTGGAATATGACTGTATATTTAAGATAAAATTGCGATATGAAGAGTCTGCTAAAAGCACTTTTTTTTTGTTTGTGCATTTTGTTTGTCACCCAGTGTCACACTAACAACTCTGCATCTCATTCTAAAGCACATTATACTGTGAGATAAGATGAAAAAGACAGTTTTTTGTTTCCCCAAGGGGGAAGTACTTCTGTTAAAAGCATCTTTTTACGATACCATTCTTTCTGAATTACCAATAACGCAAACCAAAGAATTAGATACTGTACTCTAAAATTTAATATTTGTTCAATTCTTATTCACATCCTGTAGACATCCCCATGTGTAACAGGGGAAAGCATGCTAAATGCTTAAGCCTACTTAAGAATCCAAAAGATTGAGCATTTCTGTCCTTCAATCAGTATGCTGTCAGGTCAGGCTCACAGATTGAGCAACGTACATTCTCCTGCAGTTTTTATTATTGTAACTAAACTCACATTTGGCTTATCAGGTAGATATAAGAAGTTGGTTTAAAAAATATGTATATATATATAATTTTTTCAGTCCGGGAGAGTTATCATAACATAGCCTTAATTTCAAACGCTTCTCTCAAATTTCAGTTTTTGTCAAGAGTAAATTCTGTACAGGATAAAGAGCAATTGGAAGGCAGTAAGAGTGCAAAGAGTTAAAATGATAATTAAACTCTTTCACACATCTTTCCATTTAAATTTGTAGGATTGTACCATGATTAAGTAGGTAAGGTGGTTTTCAAAAAGCCTTTCTGAAGAAAAAAATGCTTGCAACAAAATAACTCAGGCAGCAATTCTTCATTTACTTTCAAGAGTTTGCTAAATCTTAAAACAGTGTTGCAGTAAAAAATTTGTTCATTAAGTTTACAATATAGCAACAGGAACACATATCAGATAGCTAACCTTTAAGATTCTTCTCTTTCTGGTACCCAACAAGCAGTGGCCAGGAATAGTGAGGTCTGAGTGGCAAGCCTTCCTCTTTCATGATCTTCATCATGTCAATGGCCATATCTAAAAACATTCATAAGATAATTAAACAGTGACCAAGTTCTGTAAACAAACATGTTAAATAGCTAAATAAGCAGAGTACCTGATCTATTGGTCTCCAAAGCACAACGCAAAACAAATGGTAAAGGTGCTGAGTGCATTTTTGCTTCTTTTAACTCGCTACAATATTGTCTCAGCTTGCTCATAGGCTGCAAAGAATTTTAAAAATCAATTTAATATATTTTTCAATTTCTTTAATTGTTAGGAATGTCAGATTCTTCTAGTGTTTATAAAATGGATATTACACATGGCAAACATTAAGGGATACCAAAGAAATACCTTTGTGAATATCATCTTATTATGCAAATTTTATATGAAATATTAAAACCATTCTACTTCTATTAACTGTGCAAAAAATCTATCACTCTCAATCTTCAATCACGCTAAATTATAAATAAATATAAATAATACTAATAAAATAATAAAATAAATATGAATATACTGTTATAAGTACAGTTAAGGAAAAAGTATTACTATGCTGCATACCATATCTGTATTTACACAATGCTGTAAGAAGAAGCTACCCTGGTCCAGATTATCACGTGATAAATGATGAAGAGACTTCAAAATACGGAAACTTATATCTTCGAAGCCATGAGTTATCAAAGTCAAACACAGGTTCATTGCATCTAGAAATTGGAAAACAGAAAAAAATAAAATGCATGGTTAACTATTTTAGCATTAAACCACTAAGAAAAGTAAATATGTTTTAAAAGCATCACTGACATACTTTTTAACATGACTAATCAATCAAATTTGAGACTACCTTTTTCAGCATTATTTATCTTATCAGTGGAATTCACTTTTCTAACTAAAAATGCCATGCCAAAATTTTTAGGAGCATCACCACTGTAGCATAATAGAAGGATATGAGATAAGAGAAACATTTCTAGACATGTTAAAAGAGGAAAAAAGGGATGAAGATTACTGATAGTTATCAAGCAGATTAAATACATTGGGATCCAAAAGTGACTTTTACTTTAGTTAAAGAAAGCTATATTCAGTATTTATAATCTCCCTTTTCGTTAAATTCATGAACCCGCTGTTGTAACAGAAGTTCTGCTAGTGTTGCTTGCAGAAATGACTCCACACTTTACCACTTTCCTATAAAGTCTTAATAGATTTTATAACTTAAAATTTTGATACATTAATTTGGTATGCAAATTAAAGGTGGTTTATAATATTAAAAAAAAATAAAAATGATTTAAAGCAGAACAAATGAATCCACAGAGTTTACTTTTAATATTCAAAAAAACAACTATTTTTGGAGACATTACTTACTGTTGCAATGAACTGAAAATGCTTGCCCTCTACACCCTGTGTAATATTTCCATGCAAAATACCATTGTAGCAATTCAGAACATACCTGGAATTAATTCCCTTTCAAATCTTATGCGCTCTTTAATGTCTTCGATGTACTGAGGATATCCAGCCCTGGCAAGGCTTAAAATCACCTGCATCAAAACCCTATCCATAAGATACCCTTCTGTCTTCTCAACCTCTTCTAGAGTCTGGAAACGAGAATAAGTGTAACTTTAATAAACTTTATACTGACTCAAAACATATGTTAAAAGAATAAAATTCACAAAAAGCTGAGGTTTTTTCTTTTACATTTTTAAACACTGGTTTTAGACACACAAAAGATGGTAGGGAAAAAACCAACAACCTAGAGAAAGAGTCTCAAACATCTCTAGATTTTAAAAACAAAAATGGACTGATAAAGGGATAATAGATTCTCTCTAATACCTAAAATATATGAAAATATCAGAGAGATGACTTTCAAAAAAAACTGCTATGAAAAATAGATCACAATCAGTCAAAATTGTTGTTACTGCTTGGAAGAAATTTGGTGGAAGAAGATTTGCTTAATTTGTAAGCCATAGAAATATATTATTTCCCATATCCTCCTGATTCATAACCATCTGATACCACTCATTAAACTCAAATCTGTTTTCCTACCAAAATTTCAGCTAAACAAAGGACTGTTTTGCAGATGAGTACTCAGGCAAGTTAGCCTCTAAAGCAGCATTATCCTACCCAAACTTTGAGAATACCTAAGTATGTTTGTATGAACTCTTGCAAAAGTTCAGCTTTACTGGAAAGATTCAATGGCTTCAATGGGAGCAGGATGATCATGGTTAACTGTATACCTACCACATACACTGTTTGTCTCTTGAAGAAATAACCCCCCCCAACAAATTATTATATCACCCACAACAGAACATTATTTACCGTGTCTTCACATAGAGTAAAAAGCAGCTATCAAAAGAAAAACTTCTGTTTTTAAATGAAGTATGAAACTGCTTTCAGTTAACCACCTACTCAGATAAAAAGAAAATTCTTTATTTGCTACTGACTATGAGGAAGCAAGTTTTAAAATACAGTATTAGTCCATACATAAAAATAGAAAGCATTCCGGAGTTAAACTGAATAAAAGACAAACCAGATTGTATTTAAATTCGAACTTGCAATACCTTTTTGATGCTGTCAGCATCACCCTTTTCAGCATACACATTCAGTAATGATAAATAGGTGTCTGGGCCAGGCTCAACACCAGCCATCCTCATCACTGAGAGGATATTTTCTGCACTCTTCATATCTCTAAAAGCATTCAAAAGAAAGAATCTCAGTCGATTTAATCATGATATTTACTGTGACTTGCATGTTTCCTCACTCTATTAATAATGAAACAAACAGAACAAAATGAACAGAAACAAAGTCTAAGAAGGCAACAAGCATAGAGAAACCTATTTTAACTAAGTAAACCCCAAAGGTCAAAGTGCAAATCTTTATCTTTATATTATCGTATTATTTAGAACACTTACTTCAACCTCAGCAGTTGAAAAAGTTCAAAAATTTAAGCACAGCAAATTTCTTTTTCAAATAGTACAAAAATAATTATTAAATAGTTGTTCTGCCTTAAAATGCACATAAAAAGTCTTTTATAAATTATTATTCAAAGCCATTACGTTACTCCTAGCTTTGCAGCTTTTAACTTTTCTGTACAGTATCAATTTATATTGTAGTAAATTAAGAAAAAAAAAAAAGAGAGAGAGAGGGCGGGGGGAGAGAACTGTATTAACATTACCCTGATCTTGCATGACCTTTCACAAGGCTACTGAATACTGCCTCCGTGATTGGGAGATCTTTGTTCTTCATAAATCCAAGAATCTTACTGAAAAATATTACGACAATGATTAGAACTTCTACTGTTTGAGAAGACAAAGTCCTGAGCTATTGCTGTGCTGCTGAGCAAGTACTGTATCAAACAGAAACAAGTATTGATGTCATTGAGCAATTTTATTTTGGGATGTTGCATAATATGCTCATAATATAGTCAATTTTATTTTTCCAATAAATTCTATTTATCACTTAAAAATATGCACAGACATGAGGATAGGTTTTTTTGGTTTTATCTTCCTTTATTTATTTTTCATGCCCAGCAACGACACTTACAACTTGAAAGGCAACCTTTCTAAAAATTAACGCAACTAAAGCTACATGGATATCCAGTAAGAAGCTCTGTGTAACAACAACAACAAGAAAAATTTGCTATTTGCTCCTTAGCCCACTCTATCCTCAAATAAATATCTGCCTTCCCCAGTAGCCATTTTCTTACATAGTAAGCTTCATAACCTCACATTTTTTCACTGGCCCTAGAAATGACAAAACAACTTATTTTCAGAGTAACTTAGAAGACAATTTGATTTCAACACACTGGTCCCTCACTTAGTTTTATTTTGCTTGTGTAGCTTCCAGCTGTATCTAAGAAACTGCCATTCAATGCTTTATTAAAATATACTTAATCCCTTTTACTTTGCTAATCAAAAATTTTAAGGATTACCCTGAAATGAGTTTGAACATTAAAGGCAGGAAATCTGAGAAACAGATTTCTGGATGCAATTCATTTAAACATAAATGCAAAGGAATACCTGGCTCCTTCAATGTCACCCTCATTGCAATAAGCAGCAATCAACCTTTGGTATGTAACCTGCAGAAGAGAAAGGGGAAGTTAATGATTTCTATCCAATAAATGATATTGCTATTTAGAAAGAAGTTATCATTAAAGGATACCTACTCGATTGGGCTGCACATTAGATTCCTCCATTCTGGCCAAAAATTCAGTTGGAGAGAACTTATACTCGTTCTGAAGGTAGACTTTAAGTAAAGCATTGTAATGGCTTGTATCATACACAGCACCTAAGGAAATATTTCAGGCACAGTCACTGAGTGTGGATTCTTTAAATTGAAAATGATTTTACAGCTTTTGCAGATAATTAATTTCATATCAATTTTATTTTGTTCCAATTTCATGCACAATCACATTACTTCCTTTTATCCAGCTTCGCAACATTAGACAACTATTTAACAATGCACATTTGCTTTTAAAAGGCTAAAACATATCAAGAGCACAGAAACATCATTGCTCACATACATTCCATTCTGCAGTCTGCTATAGGTGAATTTATTTTACAGATTTAGCAATATTACTCTCAAGAAGCAGTTCTTCTATGAGACATTTGTAAATAAATGACTAATTTAAAATAAAAAATATCATCTAATAAACTAGCTGATACCACTAGGCATACTCAGGCCACCAGATACCAAGGTAACTGGTCAACATCTAACTGAGAAAAAAAATATGTTCTTACAATAATCAAAAGCAAGCAGAAGCCTGATTTAAGCACTGGGGGGACCGGGGGGATTATTATTAAACACCCCTAGATGTCAGTATAACTCCCAGAATAGGAAATAGGTCTCTCACTGCAGCAACAAAACATAGTGTTCATTTGCTAATGAATATTTGCCATTATAACCTACCATTTAAACACCATTAAAATGCATTCAGTCTTCTGTTACAAAGAAAGCAACCTGGCAACACTAAAGCACATTGCTGTTCTTTCACGATGGACTAACAAAAACAGACCTACCCAGTTCTTTCATTTTGTCCCATATCATATGCGCTAGCTCTGTTCTTTCAGATGACAATACCTCTGGTAATAAAGCACCACAACTTCGCAACAAAAGCAAGGCCTGGTTACTCCCTGGAGACCCTGCAGTAAAATAAATAAATAAGTAAATAAATAAATAAATGAAACATTATTAACAGATCTAATTCAGGTTAACCAGAAAGAGTCACCTAGGGTAAATATATACATACATACATGCAACAAGTCTGTCAGATATAAAAACCACTGGGAACTATATTTTTAAATGAGTACCTGCATTTTTTGCCTCTATTGTTTAGTGATTCAAAGGTAATACTAAAACAATTATTTAAAATATTTTTATAGAATATTACTGTCCAGATTTAGTGCTTTTAGGTTCCTATGGTAACTTCTGCAAGTAATCACATACACTTCTGCAGAGCTAGGCACTCATCCTTTTGAATGGTATTCCAAATAACTTTTTAAAAAATTACTTTTTGTAGCTCTTGGATAGTAAATTGGTTTCAGTCTCTTCTGAGAGCCAAAAACAGTCCACACAACAGAAATGACACAGTAACAGCCTTTCCAAAGGTGCCAAATTCGCATAACCCACACCAAACTCACATCTTACATACCAAGTTCTACCAGTGCTTATGTCAGTTCAGGACTATACCTAAAGAAGATAGGATGAAGAAACTCACACTACGTCATCCTAATTTATCCACCTGTCTGACAGAGGCTTTCGGTTTTTAGCAGGGTCAATGTAGACCCCTAAATAAGCTTTAAATTCACTCCGAAAGGAACAACCCTATAACCCTGCTGAGCCTGCAGTCTATTCAACCTGTTATTTTGTTGCTATGTTATTGCTGAAACTACTGTTAACCTCCAATTTTTGTTCATGAAGTGAGATGACTTAAGTTTAAAGCTGAAAAGCAAGTCTGCTGGCAAACAGTACAAACTGTATAACTGAACGCTTCCTTCGGCATGAAAATTCTACCATTATTAGGAACTGAAGCGAACGATGGAAGGGAAAACTTCACGTTTAAGTAGAATATAGACACGACAAATTTCTTCATGAGTTATACATTTAATATTAGTAGAAAAAATAACATTTGAGACTGACCCATTGAAATACATATACTTTTCCTATATAGAAGAATCTTCTTCGAAATTCAAAAGTTTTACTGAACAGGACACCCAAAAGATTAAGCAATGATGCTACTATACACAGAAAATGATTCCTGATAAAACATGGCATTTAGTACAGTAATGAGGTCAGCTGAGCAGAAATTCAAAAAAGAAGCACAACAAATCTTAAGCTCAGATGATCTAGTACTCTAAATTTCCCAGTCTAAGATCTGTAAAGATCATTTCATCCTGAAAGGGACATAACCTCCTGGCAAATTTCTGAAACTGCACAGTACTTCACACCACTATCATACCACTACAAAACTGCTATTCAGAGATGCTCAACATGAGTTTCCACTATTAGCATCTACTTTAGCTTCCATCCACATTCAAGATCAAATGAATGAGACAATTTTTGCCTAGAGAATAGTGAAAGAAACTAAGAAAGTCTATTTCCTCCAACTTCTGCACATAACACCAGGCATGCCAAAAATAACTACACATCTAGTTGTCTTTCTTGGGCTGCACTACTGCTCCTGATGCAAAGTATGGCAGGGCTGCCAGACACTTCACAGATTACCAGGTAAGCTCAAGACATAGCATTTTACCTATTGTGTCTTTATAAGCAAAACCAGCAATTTCTAATAAAAAGGACAGTTCCTTCAGAGAGCAGTGTATTGCTAAAAAAAAAAAAAAAAAAGGGGGGGGGGCAAAAAAAGTTAACCCCTTTCCCATCACAGAAGGAAGGCGTACTTCAGAGGCAATTTTTTTTTCTAACAAGGAGCAAGATAAATATATGATTGCATAAAACACAGATGATAAAAAAGATATTTAAGGTTTTCTATCCCAAACTGAAATACACCTGCAGACTTGAAGGATTCCAACTTCCAAAATGACTTGAAGTCTACACCGTCATAAATGCTTTGTAAGTGATTTCCAAATTGTCATACCAAGACATCAAAGTTGCATACAGCCCAACATAAAGGCTGAAGCTGCTGCCAACAAAGGTATTTCCAGCTGCTGCTAATAACGATAAGTGTAAGGGAAAAGGCACATATTCCAGAGCATGCCACAGTAACCTAATTTTCAATTAATTATACAGAACTGTGGAAGCAGCTATATGAATATAAAATAAAGGCAAAACAAAATAAAAATATTCAAAAGCAGAAAAATCAGCAAAAATTTCTGCTCAACAGCAAAAAGCTATATAAGGTCTAAAATTGGACAAATATTTGATAATATTTATCCTAATGACTGAGTACGTTGAAAGTCGAAAGAAACAGGAAAAAAAGTCAGCAATATGAGTATGGGAATGTAGAGCATAAGACAGCCACATCAACCACCGTGTCTTTTTTCTGTAATTAGAATCTGAAGAAGGTTATAAACATATGCAAATCCGTTTTAGAAATAAACTGTAGCCTCCTACACTTTTGCTAAATTAGTTTCTAATGTTGCTATTAGACATATAAATGAGGATTGAGATTTTCAAATGGAAATATTAGTCATTTATTCAAATGGCACCTTAGTTAAATCCTTTGAGAAATTTTACCCTGTTTTTTTAAACCCTAAAAAACAACCTCTGCTTGAAATACACTTACTTACATAGCCAAATGAAATCACTACGAGCAATTATCTCCTTGCCAGCATGATTCCCTAAAAACTGTGTAACTAATCAAAGATCATGAAGAATTGTGCTTTGAAGGTAAGTGTAGAGACATAAAACCCTTGCCTACTCACACTCGCAAATTATAAAGTCTATACCTAAAAAAGAAAAAGCAGACAGAATCAGAAAAGATATCACAAGCAAAAAGTCAAAACTAAAGAAGTTCAACAGAAAGAGAGCAAGAATTAAGGACTCAGCTTTGAAGCAGTAAACTGCAAAACTATAAGAGCTTAAACCCAGGTATATAAGCCAATAACTGGCCAGAGTAATACTCAAAGTATAAAATTAAAAGAAAACAAACACTGTCATTTCTCAATATAGTCTCATTGACTATTAATGCCAAAACCCCAATTTCTCAAATATCTCCACTGTTTCATCTTTTGACCCACCAGGTACCGAATCTCATCTTCAACTACAGTACAGTTTATAAAAGATTATTCTGGCTACTTTTAGCCAAAGGAATACCGAATCTTCCAGAATGAACAATGCTTCAGCTATTTATTTTCTTTCTACTTGGAAAAAAAAAAAAAAAAACCTCTCTCTGGTCCCAAATATCCACAACTACCTGGGCATGGGGAAACTTGGGATCATCTCCACATTTCCCTACAGAATTCCATTTTAAAAACAAGTGGCATCCTAAGGACAGCATTTCATACCTAAGCATATATAAGATTACAAAATCTTACATTTTTAAAATACGCTGTATAAAATAGACAGATACAATCCCTGTTATATTCACAGTACAGTTTATATACAACATATGAAAGTTAATATGTAGCAAGGAGGAAAGTGTAACATTACTGCATAAAAATCCACAAAAGCAGGTGAATATGATAAAGATTTCTTAAAAGTACAGTGAATTTCTACCAGATGTATAAATTACCAAAGACAAAAAACACTGGAAAAGCATGCGTTCGAAGCAAACTACCATCTCTAAAACATTTAAAGTCCATCCACCAACACGTGCAGTAGGTTAAACAACATCCAAAAGACAAAATTAACATAAATCAGAATTCTTTCATTTAAGTTCTTTGGCTTGACAAATTGTTATATAGCAGCTCTACCAACTTTGTTTTAATTAAAAGAAGCTTACCTGCCCTGCATATTTCATGGAAGATTTTTAATAGAAGGGCTTTAGGGATGCGGCCAGTTTTTCTGACAGAGTTATCCAGTTTATTTAACGCCCAGTCAAACTGCCATGCCCGTCTGCTTTGAATTTCTGAATTTGGCTCTTCTTTAACTCTTCCCTCCTGCTGAGGTGCAACTGTAAGGAATCTTGTTTGGTACATCAGATCTCTGCTTAAATAAAAATAAAAAAAACCAAAACACATAGAGCTTACACTTCTTTAAGTCATTCTGCAACTACTCTGACCACAATTAAACATTAAAAAAAGATAATCCTCTTCTATTTCTTGCTCATAAACAACCAGTTTTTCAAAAACATTCTGCACTGATTTAAACAAACAAATGTAGGCGAGTCTTTCTACCTAAAAAACAGATATAGTCATACATAATTTCTCACAGTGACAACTGTTTATCTAAGGTTAAAAATAAAGTATGACAACTACAAAAAATGTAATGAAGTGTTCTTATTTCTAGCAAAACAACAGGAGCTTGCCTTTTTTAAAAAAAAGCTGATGTATGTAAGACAAGGAAAATGGTATTTGTGCCATACCGGAAACGTGAATAGCCTGTGCAGGACAAAGTATCATTACACACATGCACTTTTTGAAGTCTGTTCTAAAGTGTATGTACAACCGCATAAAATAAACCAAGACTCTCCTGCTCCAGATTCCTATACAAAGAAAGTAACAAATACTGGACAGCGAAGGTAAAATTCAGCAGTTTCCAAAATTCCCTTCCCTCCTCACTATCTCTCTAGCCCAGAGCTCTTCAGCTAAATTTCCTGCTTAATAATTCATAAATAACAACACATAACAATGGGCTAAATTTACACACCATGACTTCTATTACAGTAAAGCACAAGTGCCACAAAACTCCTGGGTTTCAGATTAAAATTGAAATTAAAAAAAAAATTCTTATTTTTGTATGGTTACATTAAATCTTATGTCACACAGCACACTTGCAACCATAAAATTGATCTGTATTTACACTTCTTAGCTAAAGTACATGCATTGCTTTAACAAAGCCCTCTTTATAAGGTTCTCTATATGCCAAAAGCCACTAACATTTTAAAGCACTTCCATAACTCCATCAGGTTAGATACTGAGAAAAAAAAGTATTTGCACGCTCAAAATCTGCATGAAAAGACTTGATGGCTATAAATTTTCATTTGTTACTAAACTATCCCTTCTTAACGTTTAGCATGATGATGTTTTAACTACACTAAAATATTATACTGCTATATCAAGTGCTATGCTTATATGCTGTAAAATATTGTAGGATTTTACAATTATGCGATCTTTAGAAGTTGAGAAAGAACACAGGATTAAGAGAACAGCAAAAGAAAAAAGGGATAAAAATCAAACAGGTCACGTTAACAGTTTCAGTTAGGAAGGCACATAACAAGGTAGCAAGAAAGGCTTCTAAATATACTAGAGAAAAGAAAATTAAAAGATACAGATACACCTTAAAACAGAAAAAAATTACAAATCACAACACTGTTAGGTTTTACAAAAAAATGTTAATCATGACCATATGTTAAACTAAGTAAATTTTAACGGACAGGTAGGAACGTAGGTGAGAACGGGCTAAATCATTTTTAGAAACATTAACTATATTCAAAAAAAATTTAATGGGCTTCACTCAATTCTCAGATCCTTTAGAGTTCCCTTCAAAAATTCATGGAAGACAAGTTGTGGCAAAAACAGAAGCAATGTCAACATAAAAATATGGATCGACATACAGATAAGTCTTATGGCACCCACCCTATCTGACATTCTCATAAGCAAAATAAGGAGATGTGATGTAGTTTTAATCTGAAAAATGGTTATGCTAGTGGCTTAAAAAAAAAAAAGAAAAAACAGTAAAAATGGCTATCAGGATTTGTTGCAAAATTGGGAAAATCCTAAATTAGGGTATATCCTGACCAAAGTGGGACTGGACTGCATGACCCATTTCTGTTTAATAATTTTTATTAACAATTTGCATGACAGAAAAGAAAATAAACAAAGAAAATTTGTAGATGGCAGCACAACCATAATGGTGGGAAACTCTTAAAGGAGAACATCAGACCTCAAAACTATCTTGATTCCTTGAAGAAACTGCCTGAAATCAATAAAGAGGAATTTCAATACAGACAAAAGACAAAGTTTAACATTTTGGACAAAAACAAATGCAGAAACATAAGGTGGTGTGCAATCAACTAGACAACAGTACAATAGAAAAAGAACTGAAAGACAACCACAACATGAAACATTTCAAACATGAAACATTATGCAACAAAAAACCCTAACTTTAATTGCAGAACCTACTAACAGAAACAACACAGATAAGAGAGAATTATTCTGCTCATCACTCACAGCACACGGGTCTGAAAGACTCATCTATCCTGTCCCTCTCTCCAAAGGCAGAAGCAACTGTATCTAATACATTGGGCATCACACTGCTAATATTAATAATTAAAATATTAATTGTAATGAAATAGTAGAACAAGATACTTTGTGAGACTGAAACTTTCTTGTTTGGAAGCTTATAAAATAAGATTAGGAAAAAATTCCAACAGGCACAACCTTAACACAGCTGGTCTTACGACAGTACTAGAGGTTAAATTACATAACCTCATAATGTAAATACGTTTTTTCAGTTATTTCAATTAACTTTGTTCAGGATTAAATCCAATGCTATGTAAAATAAAGTGCATGGTACTACTCCAAAGGCTGAAATAGGTATTTACTTCCATTATTATCTTTAAACGGCATTTTAAGATCTCCTCCATGTGAAATATCACTTGCAAGCACACGAAGTCACACAAACTTCAGATCTATTTCAGTTACCATCTGATTCTTCCCCAAAATGTGTAATTTCTCTTCACCATATTTCAGAATTGTGTTTCTTTATACCTACATAGAGAGAAGCTCAAAAGGATAGATTAAGCTTAAGCAAACCGCAGCAGTCTTTTACTATAAAGTGAACTCTGAATTGTGAACGATCACAAGATTAAATGTAGCCTTCCAATTTTCAGCTTTCTCTTTACATTCATAAGGATTAAAAATGTAGATCCTGCCCACATAGGAAAGGTTAACCCATTATATTTTTGTAATCCCAATGTACAAACCTCCTTATTTTGCAATAAAGGCAATTTTTCCTCCTCCAATGGGGAGAGGGGAGAGGGGAGAGGGGAGAGGGGAGAGGGGAGAGGGGAGAGGGGAGAGGGGAGAGGGGAGAGGGGAGAGGGGAGAGGGGAGAGGGGAGAGGGGAGAGGGGAGAGGGGAGAGGGGAGAGGGGAGAGGGGAGAGGGGAGAGGGGAGAGGGGAGAGGGGAGAGGGGAGAGGGGAGAGGGGAGAGGGGAGAGGGGAGAGGGGAGAGGGGAGAGGGGAGAGGGGAGAGGGGAGAGGGGAGAGGGGAGAGGGGAGAGGGGAGAGGGGAGAGGGGAGAGGGGAGAGGGGAGAGGGGAGAGGGGAGAGGGGAGAGGGGAGAGGGGAGAGGGGAGAGGGGAGAGGGGAGAGGGGAGAGGGGAGAGGGGAGAGGGGAGAGGGGAGAGGGGAGAGGGGAGAGGGGAGAGGGGAGAGGGGAGAGGGGAGAGGGGAGAGGGGAGAGGGGAGAGGGGAGAGGGGAGAGGGGAGAGGGGAGAGGGGAGAGGGGAGAGGGGAGAGGGGAGAGGGGAGAGGGGAGAGGGGAGAGGGGAGAGGGGAGAGGGGAGAGGGGAGAGGGGAGAGGGGAGAGGGGAGAGGGGAGAGGGGAGAGGGGAGAGGGGAGAGGGGAGAGGGGAGAGGGGAGAGGGGAGAGGGGAGAGGGGAGAGGGGAGAGGGGAGAGGGGAGAGGGGAGAGGGGAGAGGGGAGAGGGGAGAGGGGAGAGGGGAGAGGGGAGAGGGGAGAGGGGAGAGGGGAGAGGGGAGAGGGGAGAGGGGAGAGGGGAGAGGGGAGAGGGGAGAGGGGAGAGGGGAGAGGGGAGAGGGGAGAGGGGAGAGGGGAGAGGGGAGAGGGGAGAGGGGAGAGGGGAGAGGGGAGAGGGGAGAGGGGAGAGGGGAGAGGGGAGAGGGGAGAGGGGAGAGGGGAGAGGGGAGAGGGGAGAGGGGAGAGGGGAGAGGGGAGAGGGGAGAGGGGAGAGGGGAGAGGGGAGAGGGGAGAGGGGAGAGGGGAGATTTCTGTCTGGATTTCTGTCCACTTCTGACAGGTTCCTGAGTATGATGAACAACCAGAACCAAGTTGCTTGCTGCTAATTTATATAAACTGTACCACGCAGTAAACCATGTATCATCTGGGTTTTTAACACAGGGCGTCCCCATAGCTCAAATCAAATCCCCAGATACAAAACTAGATTCTTTAACAGGGTGTTCTCCCTATCTCACCAACATGCCCCCATCCTGTACAAACACGCTACAACTTATCAAAAGCCAACAAAGTCTTAACAAAGACAACTGAAAAAGTGTTGCATATGTCACTCTTATCAATTTCATCAGCAAGTATCTCCCCTGAACTGGACAGAGCAAAGATTGTAACACAGATCTTGCAGAAGTTTTCACTACGGAGCATTTTTCTGTTTTGGGGGAGATGCTCTTTTCTCTGCAATCATGAGAATTGACATCCAAACTTACAGATGAGAACGTCCAAATTCAGAAGTGGCAGCAAGGCCAAAGATGCTTTGAGAGACTTGTGTATTAAGAGTTTGACTTTCCTGCTCAGCTACAGTTTTATGCATCATGCCTTAGAATTATCCTTATTTCTTTTGTGAATAGAAAGGGTGTCAACTTTAGGATGAGCATCCTGGCACTTGTACATCTAAAAGTGCAGTTTAGCGATATAGCTGAACTGATCTAATGGCATGCAGTCACCAAAAGCCACAGTCCCAGTCCCTCTTTTCCTTCTGCCCACAGTCCCACCCTTCTAGAGTTCATTAGATCTTTGATTCAATAAAATTTGTTAATCCATCAGAATTTCTTTTCTTGGCAGTCCAGCAGAGGAAATCACCTCAGTGACAGGTCAAATGAGCACCCTGAGTTACTGCAGAACAACTGGGCCAGTAGTGAGGCCTGAGGAGAATGGAGACAATCCCCTCTCTCCCTACACAAACTTTTCCACAGCAGCAAATGGACAGCTGCAACATCAAACCACAAGACAAAGTGTGTAGAATAAAGCCCCCCAAAGACATTCAGACCATAGCTCTAAACCCACTATGAACATGTGTGGTTTATTACAGCATTCTCAACTGTCAGCTACTCTAGCAAATTTAAGTATCCCTTCACTAAGTGAAGATTCTATGCAGAAAGTTCCGAAAAAGATTTTGTACTGCAAAAATCACTGCAGAGCTAAAATTTGTTGTTGCAGACCTGAAGTTTGTTGTATTGGTTTGTCATGGTGCATTTATTTTGTTCCAACTGCAAGGCATGAGAGGGATGTACTACAGCTCAGTATATATTTCATGGCATTTAATACCAGAGGTAGACGTGTGAAATGGAAAAATATGCCTTAGATTTGATCTGAGGTTTTTGCTATAAAATGGTCCTCAGCCATCCAGTGCAGTTGGATATCCATCTATTGTCTTAAACAATTTTCAGAAGCAGCTTAGGTTAAACCCGCACAAAATTACATGAGAAACACTCCTATGAACTATTCCATCGGCTCAACTACGGAACACCCAGTAGCAGCACTAGTCACTGCAGGGAGACTGCCTTAAACCAGCCCATCCATTCTGCCCTGTTGTGCTCAAACTTGGCTCAATCACAGAAGGAAAATTAACTGACATAATTGGCAATTGCTGGGAAAAAGCATCTTTCACAGCAGCATTTAGTGTTGCATTCTGATTGTATATCCAAGATCACTTTAATTCCCCTACCTCCACTCCTGAACTCAATCTATCCCTTAATTCAAATTCTTATCCACGGGCCCAAATGTGATCCTGCAGTCAAGGTGTGCAGTCTCACTTCTCCTCTTCATTCTCCTGTTCTCCAGCTCAACTCTCTTGTTCTCCAGCATTAGGAAAAACTACAGGAAAGGCTGCAGTGGAACACATCCAGGGAATAAACACTGATCTGACAAAGGAAGAAAGTCAACTAACTCAAGGTGATTTTATGATCTACATCAGCAATCTGGCTGCAGGCTATAAGATCTCACTAGTTCAATAACAGACCTTGGCAACTATGCAATTAGTCCTTGGATGCTTTGCCTAACTGCTTAATCATACCAAAGACCCTTACTGTGCTTCAACTGATTATCACTCCTGTTAATTATGTATAAATGGCCATTAGAATCAAATGTTTTTTACTGCAGGTCTAATAACACACTAACAAAACTTAATAATACTACTTATCAGCAGAGAGGAAAAGTTATTTGTAATTATCCATTCTAATGATAGTGTATGCATGCATCCTGCCTAACAGTTTAAAATCATGGACAAACAGGTAACTGCATTTCATATGACAGATCGAGTTTCAAGATGACTGAGGATTTGTCCAGCGCATACCCCTATCGTTCAGATCTTGCAACAGGCATCCATTCAAGATTTGAACTGGTATGTTCTTGCACCATTGTAAACACCTACCAATGCAAGGCTTGTACTTCTGTTAACACATACATTATTTTAAGACTGTAGAGTAGAAGTAGAGTTTATGCTTTGGCTATGGTAGTCTCATGACGATATGTCAAGCCCGAGCTATTTGAAATCCACTTTGGATGGTCATGGAAAGTCATGCTTAAGTTTTCTTTCATTACTCTATGAGGGAGGGACTGCTTTCCAGGAGAGAGGGCAACAAAGAAGAAAATCTAAAACCTAGCTATCTTCCTCACTATTATAGTTGCAGATGCACTTCAAAGTACTGACTTCAACCTAAGAATTTCATATAATTTGAACCTTATTTACATTTATAGTTGCTTCTTTACCCACTGCATATCATATCGGCTCTGAACAGATAAACAACGAATCCTGAGCATCTCTAGAATTACACAGGCGTAAGAAGTAGTACAACCATCTTCTGGGTACTTTACATTTTGGGGATGGTAATTAGGACCTTCCTGGAAGATTTAAGGCCATACCATGTTCTGATGAAAACTCTGCTTGAAGGTGGATGCTTGTGGTTTCACATCTCTAGAGAAATCAATAGATTTGCAACTTTTCTGTAACCACTATTGTAATGAAAGAATCAAAATTGCATCTGAAGTGACTTCACATGTTCAATGCTAAAACAACTCCTACAAGCACATGTAAACATTTTACAGATAGCATATAGAGTCATTTAGGCAGTTCTGTTGCTAAACATTGGATTATTCCTTCTTGTTGCTTACTCACTCTTAAAACAGTTTTGTTTTTGTTTTTTGTTTGTTTTACACTATCCTAACCAGAACTTCTCCAATATTCTCTGAAACTGATAGTAGTGAACTGCATTTCATTGTCAAAATACCATCTTGGGACCCGGACAGCAAGTCTAAATGTTGTCCATATATTGAAGTCACTCTATTTCTTTAAGAGGTCCATTTCCAGAAGTTAACAGTTAGATGGAAGAAAAAAAACACTGAACAGTTACTTAAGCTAAACACTGAAATGAGATTGTATGCTTACCTGTGTAATTTCAGTTCATATACATTATCCCTGCTTTACACTTTGGTTCTAGAGCATTGCTTGTACTCACTAGAATGTCTAAATTCATACACTAAATCAGAAAAAGATTTTAAATTAAATATCTTAGGGATTAAATTACTGGACAGAAAAGTAAAAATTTTAATGTGTTCTTCGGTCTTACTCCAATATAAGTCACAGATTAGACTGCAACCTGAGAACAATGAAAGACACCACTGTTGATTTCTGTCAACATAATCTCTATCAAGCACCTGCTTTCTCTAAGCATAATTTTTTTAAATTATACTTAATCTAGCCTGACTATTGAAGTTGTCAGCAACTAAACCATCCCACGTGACTCCTTTTACATAGTAGAAAACATAGTAGAGTATAATTGAAAGCAAAAAGGTAACATTTGTGAAAAAGACCAGCTGTTAAAGCCAGAAAAGAACACTGTATAAATCATTTACAAGTTCTTTCCAGAAATACAGTCCTACCAAGTGCTGTCAGTCCCTCATCAAATCATACACACATTTTGTGAACACTACTTCTTGCAACAAACTATTTTATGAAATACTGCTTCCATTAGAGGAAAACAAAAAAGTCAGCTGAAATGAGTTCCCTATTCTTTCCTTCACAAGTTCTACACTGTTCTTCACACCAACTCTAGTATTTAATGATGTTTTACTTAAATCACTAAAAACAGCAAAAAACTATCCTTTTCTTGGTATAGGCTAGTTTTATGTCAGGCTACCCAATCATATCAGCTCACTGTAGGTTTGATAAACACCAGTGTTGGTGTGAAGGGAATAAGTAGGAGTAATCTGCCTATTTGGGGAGAAGTAAGTCTTCCCCTTGAGGAGGGGGGGACGCCCCTTTCCATTGCTCACTCTCTTTTCTTCGTACTCCTTCTCCTGAGCCAGCTGTGGAGCTCACTAGGTCCTCTGTTAAACAAATTTATCTATCTAGAATGGCAGAAAACTGTTCAGCTTTTCTGAATGAGCTGGTTTTCTACCACTTCACCTCTGTGTCACACTGACTCAGAGGGACCAGCAGAGCTATAACAAACGAAGAGCGAGGCAGGACAGAAAAACTTCCTCCTTTCAGTAGCACTAAGTTGCTATGTCAGTTCACTCAGTCTCATAAAACTGAATTCCTGATGCTTTTAGATTCTTAGATTTTATGCAAAAATTTGTCTACAACATGATTTTGATATTTAACGAGACGAATTTCAAGCTCAGTCACTGATACTGAGTAAATCTACATGCTGACACTTTTGTCAGACAGTAATGCTGTGCTCCTATTCCTATTTTCACTGTAGAATGAGCTGCTGAAGATGGCAGTAGGAACAGTGAACAAATTCTGATGTTCTCAGCTATTTGTGCCCCTTCGCTTCATATCTAACAGAAACATAAGCTGCTACCAGAATAGTTTGTAAGGTGACAGTACTACACAGTAAAAGCACCATGTCCCTTTCGTACTTAACTAGACTGGCTCCTCCCCACGTTTTACAAACACTGCAAGAAATAAAGCAAATATTCATATGCTTGGTGGAAAGAGATCTAAACTCCTCTTTAACTACATGGTTATAATCTACAAAATATAAGTATTTGTTTTAATTTCATATAGTTTTTAATTAACAATTGTAACTATAATTACAGTAAGTCATTTCCCATAAACGAAAGCTAAAGCATCTGAAACCACTACCAACTTTATGTTTTATAGAAATAAGACATGATAGAAATCAAAATCTAATCTCATCAAGGATCAGAAATCATGAGCCAACCTTCCTCTCATTCACATGCAGCTTGAGAGTTTGCTGACAATAAATTCCTAACACAAAAAAGCTTACACAAGTCTTCATGTAGCTCTACCAGCATCCTAACTATATAAAATATGAAAAATAAATATGACTCAAAGCCTTTGATGTACCTATCAACTTCACAAGGTAAAGATCCTTGACAAAAGTAATTGAGGGAACTACAGAAACAACTAGTCTACCTAAAAAAGAGAATCACCATCTTTTAGAAAAATCAGTGCATAAGAAGAGCTAAAAAATTGTATGCAGCTCAGAGGCACCGATTCTGACATATATTCAGGGTTGAACCTTATGCACTTCTATGTCCAGGAAGTGAATGGTCAAGACAAAAAAACTCCCCAGATCCTGAAGTTGCATTTAACCACCACTGGAGAGAGAGCTTAGCTCTCCCAAAACTAGAAAGAGAATGCTGTAACACTTTGATGCAACCACATCATACTCCTTGGGTCCTGCAAAGCCATAGAGAAGAGACACGTGACATCATTACCCCACACTTTCACTTTCTTTCTATTTCCTGCTTTAATGACTGATTTGTACAAAACTGATGCACTCATCTGAAGGAAAGACTGTGCCTCAAAACTTCCTGCAAGGCAGCAACAAAGTATCAGTGTACTCAGAACAGGAATGGGAGTGCACGCAGGGCAAGTGCTCCACAGCATGATGGAAGAGAGAAAACCACATAAAAGGAATGGAGATACTCCTCCTGATAACAGGCCCAGCAAGGTCTGGTGGACAAGTGCAGGGAAGCTCCGATTCCAACTGCTCAGTTACTTGGAGTAAACCACTGCATTGCCCAGTCAGCTCTCTCCCTTCCTCCTTGACTCCCTGTTTTCACAGCTTGTCTCACCTCTAATTATACACCCTGGAAGAAGGCTTGCCTCTTACTCTTCACAGAGAAAAATAAACAGCCCGCTTTCACCTAAGCCCAAAAGGACAACGCTAAAATAAAGCGACGGAAGAGGCGCTCCGCTTCACCGGCGCTGGGGAAGAGCAGCGGCGCGCCACACGTTCTTCGACCCTGAGCTCACCCTGCTCACACGTGGCGAGAGGCCGCCGCCGCCGGGACCCCCCAGCAGCCCGGCAAGCGGGCCGCAGGACGGGCCAACGGTCGCGGGCCAACGGCCGCCGCGCCCCGCCGCCCCCGCCTCAACGGCCACGGGGCAGCCCCACGGCGCCAGGTCTCACCTGCCAGGGGCCGGGGGGCGCGCAGCGGCTGCCGCCGGCGGGCGGAGAAGGGGCAGAAGCCGCGGGCAGAGCGCCCGGAGACGCCCGGCGGAGCTGAGCAGGGCGGCCATAACCGCCGCGCGCGCCGCACTCGGAGGAGCACGTGAGCCGGTCACCGCCGCTACTGCGCGTGCGCACCGCGCGGGACGGGGCGGCAGCAGACCGCGCTCCGCCTCTGCCAGCCCACGTGACTGGAGGAAACCATTCCCTCGGGGGAGGGCCGCGGGGCGGTCTAGCACCCGGCCCGCTGACGGCACTGGCGGGCTTTCCAATCCCCCCCATGCCACTGATGGAACATTCCCCGCACGGTCGGCGCCGCAGCCCGTCACCCCGGGGGTGGGTCGATCAGAAACCAACCCGGAGTTGCTCCATCCACAGGCTCTCGGCCGTGTCCCCTTAGCGCTTAAAAGGGAAAAGCCCGGTCTGGGAGGCAAAGATTGCGCCTCGCTGCGGTTCTGAAGGCGGAAGGGAGCAGGGGAAGGCAAGGGCAATGCCGTGCTTCTCTCGGCAGTAGGGCCCCACTCTAAGCGCCCTTCGGGCAATTCCGCGCTAGCTAATGGTTGGCCCTGAGAGGGCGTCCGGGCTGAGTAAGCGCCGGCCCGCCCCCGCCTGGAGCCGGAAGTCACGTGGGAGTGGGTGCGAGAGCGGTGTCTTGCTGCGCCGCGGGTCGGCGCAACTGGCGGGTGGTTTGGGGTGCGCGGCGGGCCGTTGGATGCGCGCCGCCGCCGCACTGCCTCCTTTCTCTGGGCAGGGCTGTAACGGGCGAGGTTGGTGACTCCGAGGGCTCGGGGCAAACCGCCGCTCAGCTGCCCTCCCGGCACAGCCAGCCCTGTCCGCCCGCAGGTGCCGGCGCTTCTGTCCCAGAGCCCTGTGGGCGGAAGTTGAGGGCAGCGGCTCTTGCCTGGCGCTGCCGGCGCCAGGCGAGCCGCCTCGGCTGGTTTTATTCTCTTTGGGCTCTTTTGCCGAGAGAGGAAGACCGTCCTCTGTGGTTCCCGCAAGTTTGGGATTTTAGGCTGGAAAGACCTGCTACCAGTTTCCAGTGTGTTATTTTGAATGCTGAAATGTATGTCTGTGACAGTCTACTGAATGTATATACACCATCTATGGCAGGTGGCATACAAATATGAAAAAAAAAAAAAAAGCTTAGCTTATTCTTGTCACTAATAGGAAGAGGTTCATTTAAGCTCAGCTGTTAGTTAATCTGTACATGTTGTTTTAAGAAAGTAGTACTTGTGTAGTTTGGCTGTGAAGGCCACCAGTGGCAGTCAGTCTTTACAATACTGCAGTGACTAGATTTTCATGTTGAAAGAGCAGAACAGAAGAGCCTCTGAAATGGCATCCCTTACTTTCCTTCATTCTGGGAAGGACTGGGGTTACAAGGTGTGGGAGGCAGAACCTTGATTTAAAAACTTTATAACGGTAAATCTCTGCCTGAGCATGTTTACTAAGATGTTCTCTGCATTGTAATTTTGTATTAGTATGCAAGTTAAAGCTGGGTTCTGAGATGTAATTACAACATCAGATTAGATAGGTACTTTTAAGTTAAGTCAATGTTTTTCTACAAAAACATCTAATTATTTTTGCTGTAGATTGCACATAACTACTCCAGGGGGCAGACTGTTCATTCAAACAGATGAGGTTGAATTTATCAAGTCAATTACAATCAGCCGTTTTCTATTACAATTTACTTAGTAAGACGTGTGAAGTCTTGATGTCAAAATGTGAAGAGCACAGTTTTTAGAAGTTCTGAACATTGCTTTTGCTATTTATGAGAGTCTTGGGTGCTCTATACTTCTCATAATCAAGCTTTAAGGCATGAAATAAAGCTAATAAGAGAATATTTGTAAGGTTACTGCTTATCATGGGTTCTGCTTTGTCATAATGTTATGATATTTTACACAGCACACATTTTAGTCCTAGTATGAATAAGGGAGTCCAAGATGAATTTCTTAACTGGAATGTAAAGGTAGTAACGTACACACTAGTTATTAGGATGATGTAGGAACTTACTTACCAAACTTGGTTATGCAGTAGGGTCGCACTATGCTAGGAGCTTTAAAAACACAGTACAAAGTTGTCTACGATGATTGTAAGGACAGGAAAAGATAACGCAAGAGGATAGAGAAGAAAAAGGAAATAGTGAGATAACATGATTATTAATATTAATAATGCTGATAATAATTAATCAGCATAATAAATAGTAGGCTCCCATTGCTGAGACTTGACTATTACCAAATTAGTAAAGCACAGTTTAAAGGAGTGTTTTGAAGGAGACAGGTGTTGACCAGGAACTCTTCTAAAGGGCAAAGAATACCCAAAGGTGTGTATTTGAAAATCTGGTAAGTAAATAACAGAATCTGAAATGATGGGCTACTCAAAGAGGAGCGGACTCTTCACTGCCAAGTGAGAAGTCATAGACAGGGTTCTGTTTTAGAAGTGAAGACAGCTATTTGATAATGAAAAGGAAAGGGGGCCCTGAGGAAATAATTCAAGATGTGGTATACCCAAAGTAGTAGACTTAGGAAATTATATTCGCTAAAGTTCTCTGAATGGATGAGGGTCTAGCTTGCATTATCAAGATCTGAAAAAGAGGAAGTTTTAATCAGTAATTGAGACATAGCTGTTAGAGCCTTGCTGAGAGTTTTAGTTCTCTGGATGAAGACGAAGAGTTGTGTATTAGATATGTTATTCAAGGAGAAAAATGATTAGTGCTTGTATGTGAGGGTCTAGAGAAAGCACTGAGTGGTGGAATAACCAGTAGTAGTTGAAAAAGAAAAATTATTAGGCAGAGAGTGAAAGTTTATTTTAGTCATGCTAAGCTTGAGTTGATGCATCATGCATGAGATGTGAATGAGGCACCAGAATTTGTTTAGACAAAAAAATTTAGACAAAAAAATTGAGATAGACCTGTTGGGCCTCAGCACAGGGTTAGTAGCTATACTTTTAGCTATATTTGTAGAAAAGATTATCCAGAGATAAGAGTATGTACAACAGAAAAGGGTGAAGACACACCTACACCCAGAGAGGGGGAAGAAGATACTCATCCAAAGATCCTCTTAAGGAAGAAAAAGCTACCAGAAGACAGTTGTGGTCAGCTGCATAAGAGACAGTTGAAAAGTCAGGGAAGATGTGAATGAGTCTATGCTAAGAGAGATGGGAGAGGAAGACGTGGGATGGACAAGGGACCAGAAAAAGGAAGCAGTCTAGGAGAAACTGGTTTGTTGGTCTCACTACCAAAAGAAAGAATTAAGACAAAGCTCCAGATTAGCAGAAGAAATCCTCTGCCGACTTCCTAGTTTTCCCTTTCTCTAAAGAGACAAGATCTTTGAAGATTCTTGGCCTGATTTACTCTTCCCAGGGAATCTGTTTCTAGAGATAATTCCCAGGAGACTTTGCTCATGGATAATTTAGCAATGCCAGGGAGCATACCTGGGCTTCAGAGGTGTTTCTGTACTGTTAAATTCCTAGTCTCTGAAGAAGTTTTGGCCCATGCCAGACAATTGCTGGGCGTAGTTTGGGGATTTAGGGATTTAGTATCAATCAGCCTGGGACTGTTCCCAGTAGGCAGTTTGGAGATGGCCACATTGTGTTGGAGGGTAAGAGGATTAAAAAGGAAGGACTGTGGCCAAACTCTTCCACTTGGCTTCAAAACCAGAGAATGGTTCTGGTTACGTTTAATGTAATAGATAAGCATATGTAGACATATGTGTTTTGCATCCATTCTACATCCACTAGTACATTGCTAAGTCCCAATAGGGTTTCTGCTAATTTCATAGAGACTTTATCATAAACAACTCTTAATGATTTTAAACCTTCATTAAAATGTGACATGGAAATTTCCAAAGCAGGAGTTACAATAAATGCACTAATTCAGAGCTCTTTTCCCCTACTCCCCATTATTCCAAAAACAAAACCCAGAACAAATGAACTCCCAAATGTACAAAACAACTAAAAAAAATTCACAAAATCTGAAAATCCAAAGTTAGAATTCCACTATAAATGCACCCTTTGAATATGAGTGTGAGAAGTTTCTGGAGTGAATGATTCAAGGTGTGTCAAAATCCCTTCAAAACAATTGAGGAAGTGAAAATGGACCTGCAGCAGCTCTACTGCATTCTTTGTGTAACTAATATAAGGTAAAGACAATTAAAATTGGCCTGGGACTGTTGCCTTTAGGCGGTTTGGATGTGGCAGAGAGTAAGAGGATAACAAGAATCATGGCTATGCCTTTACCTTGTATAAGAGGTTTATGAGATGTTAACCCTTGAAAAAAATCTAAGATGGCCACTGCTTGAAGGCTGTGCAATAGGGCTAAATTATTCCATGATTGCCTCAAGGGTCTCGGGAGTGCCGTGTGCCTGTTTGAGCTGTCTAGTGCAGCAGTCAAATCTATTTGAAAAGATGTTTCTAGAGTTTCCAGGACAAAAGGTTTTAAGTTAGGCAGGAAACACGGTGCAGTAGCAGGGGGGAACGTCCTACCTGTACTTTTGCCCGTTCCCATTTCACTGCCCACACTAACATGGCCTGCACCTAGAGGCTGCTGTGTGCAAATGAAACTGGTGCAGTAAGATAGGAACATCCAACCTCCTGCCAAGGTCATCATCCAAAGCATTGCATGGTCTATGTTATGTAATGGAGAGTGGCAGCATGGTTCCCCGCATTCATTTAATGTCTGTGTTCATCTTGGGAAATCGACTACAAGGAAGGTTTGCCATGGAGAGAGTAATTTGAGGGGTTTACCTGAGACTTTGGGGGAAGGTAGGCCATGGAATTGAGAAGATGGTGACGTAGGTATATATTTTTATTGCTAATATTAATATTGCTTTTATTTCTGACATTTGAGTAAGGTTAACCTTAGATTTCAGGCAATGCAGTGCTTTGGGATTCTGGTATGAAGAATATGTGTGCTTGAGGGGACATGACAAGGAAACCAGAAGGTGGTCATTCTCTGTGGCTTGTTCTCCTCCCAGCCTGACTGAAAGTGTTGACTCTGGTCTCTTGCCTCATCTCAGTCATGCAATCCAGGCTGAAGCAATAGAGTCTCTGAAAGAGATGAGTCCCAAGGCTGTGAAAGACAGAAGTGTGATGATGAATGTAGTTCTCTGTGGCTCTCAGTATATATGTCTGTACATATACAGATACTCCTGTCACAAGGAAGAGAATCTAACTAAATTCACAGTTGGTAAGATTTTCATCCACTTTTAACATCTCATTTCCATTTTGTTCTGAGAGGAGAAAATGGAATCAAGTTAGTACTCATAAGGTTACTGCAAAACCTCAGTTTTCTGTTAAACGTTTTAATCTGTAGTATTTCTCAGATTTAGAAATCTTGTAAAAATGCAAGTATCAGACTCATTTGCAGAAAAACCTAAAATATAATCTGAACATAGCTGATGAATTCAGACAGAAAATATTTTAAAAGAATGTTTTGTAAAACAAATTTATGATTTTTATGGCTTGAGTTGCTTAATGCCAGCAATAGTATGATTTCCTTCTTTGGTATATTTTCCTGTATCCCAAATAGCCTCCAGCTTTTATTACTGCAGTGTCTTTCAGGTCTTTTAATTTGGCCAGTGTTGCCTAGCATATTGAAAAGCAGGTGCTTCAAGAAAAATCTCTCATTGTAAATGAGATTGAAGTCAACAAGTTTACTGAACTAGTCAGGGTTTATTTTGAGGGGATAAAAATGAAGTTAAAAGTTCAAGAGCTATAGAAGTGAGATGGAAGAAGGTATAAGTGAATATGTTGTTCAGAAGGGACCTGGAGAAGGATGACAACAGGATAATTTAAGGTATAAGGAAGAAACAGAAGGGAAGGAAAAATATATGAGACGGGAGTAACTAGTAAGGCTGCTAGGTGTGGATGGAAAGGGATTGCTGTTTTGCCTCCCAGAAACAAGATGAAGGCAAGTACAGCCCCCTTTCAATAAGACAGTACTTAAGGTCCATGTTTTTTCATGGACATTTAAGATGCTAGGATGCCTTTGCGGGCAGTTTGTTTCCCAAGTGTCAGTTGTTTGTGCTCTCCTCCCTGCATACACCAAAAAAAGCTTCCCACATCCATGCTGTAAGTTTTCCTAAGCTTAAGCCAGTTTCAGGATTTATGGAAACCTGACCTCAGAGTCTTAGCTTTGGCAGTATGGTGTGTTGTTTTGCTTTGTTCTGGGTTTGGCAGAGTGATAAAATCAAACTGAGGGAAGAGCTGAAGGAGCTAGCAGCAGCAAGATAAAAATTAAAGAGATAGGTCTTAGGAGAAAGGTGTAGGCTAATATCCAAGTTTCTTGTTGAAATGACAAACAAGGAGACAAGCCCAGGAATTGGAGAAAGATGGATAATACCCAGTTTTGAATGGAAAATTGCTGCTTGAGAGTCCTGTTGATTTCCATATAAAGCATGCTTGTTCTTCACATAAAAACAGTTCATTTTGAATGGCCAGATTGACTTTATCATTAACAAAGAAGCTAAATTCATTCCTTACCATATGTACCTGTTAGTTAAAATATTTCTGCAGGCAAAAGTATGCCTTTGCTATTACTTGATCACTCCGAAAGTCTTAAATGATGTCCTCAGGACTTTTAGAGCTGTACTGCACTGTAAAGTAATTCTGTTGAAGGTGCAAAAGAATTCAGCTCCCTCTTCGCTCCCTGTTCTCCTCAAGTATGTTAGTTTTGCAGTGTTAGTAGAAATTTTAATAAGTAGTAAAGTCTTTATTTTTGTAACCAAGTCAGCAGATCTTATCCTGGCTATCTATGGGGAGTAGATTTGATGAGTAAGAAGGTGCTTTTTTTTTTTTAATAGTTACTTTTCAGAGAATTGCAGTTTGAAAATGGTTGTGACATAACTGGGTCACATCTGAAATTTTTCTATAAGCTGCATAAAATGAGAAGTTGAGGTAGCTGCTTTTGTAAGAGGGTGTATTCTTAGATCTGTAGTGAATCATAGCTGAGGGATTTGCATATTGTACAGTTACTGAAAACTGCAATACAGTCATAAATCTGTAACTGATTAGTAGTCCTTCAGTCTCTTTAATCTGTTGCATTTTATTAAGGATAAAATAGGGATTAAATAATTTTGTTTTAGGAAATGTGCATATAGATGCATGTGCATCACATAATGTCTTTCTTTTATCACTGTCTTTGTTTTGCAAGTTTAATTGTGGGCATGCTGTACTGTGGAGAATATCACATCTGAGAGTTCAGCTATTTCGAGTGTTGGAGGGGAGAAGGTAGTAAGACTGGTTTTGGGAATGGTAAAATTGTATTTCAGCTGCCTATAGCTCCAGTAAGTAATAAATTGTCTTCAGGTTTTGATGCATGCTTCAACTTTTCATGGGAAACAAGAATGGAAAGTTTCACATTCAGAAATAAAGTAGATTGTAGCTGGAATGGGACTTTATAATAAAACCTGATTCATTAACTTAGAGGGTTTACTTCAGATAAGAATCCTTATGCATAAATTTGTTTTTATATTAGTTGGCATGGTGGCTGATCCTTTCTGCCAAATATCTCCCTCTCCAGAACAATGAAAAATTTTTAGAATTCTGGTTAGAAGAAAAATCCAGAGAGAGTGTCTGAAGTCTAGGCTTCTCTTTTGGTTCAAAGTGTTTGAGGTTTCCTTACAGATGTTCTGACTTATCTTAATGGTTACGGACTTTTTTTTAGGAATTGGGCTATTCTGCAGTCATATGTGGTTTAGAAGAGTTAATCTAAAGATGCTTAGAAGTAAGGAGCTGCTTAGAGTCTGCAAAACCTAATACACAAACATTAAATCCCTTAGTGAAGTATACAACGTGTGTACTTCATATATATATACCTCACTGGGATACATGTCAGGGACAGATGCTGCGCACTGCTATAAACTTGTACAGATCATTTGTCTAAACAATTCTTAATTTAGTTTCATTCAGGTCATTCATATATGGTTTAGGTGTCTAAAATGGTAACTGGATTTTTTACCTTTATGAACAATAAACAAATTAACTTTTATTGTATGAAGAGCTCCCATCCTTCTGTTTGTTTTTCTTCCCTCAGTGAGGCTACAAACCCAATTGACTGAGAACACAAAAATATCAGAGGAGGTGCAAACAAGCATTTGGAAGGGCAGGGAGCAAAAATCTCTTAAAGCAGATCAGCCACTGATAGAAAAAGTTTTTAATTCTTTTGGCAGCTGGTCTGCTTTGAGAGATTTTCTTTCTCTTGCTAATTTTTCCATCATCCCTGCTGGACATTTCTGCCCCACTGGTTAAGTCAAATGCCAAATCAAATGTTGATATGGCTGTGCTCTAACTGAGGGGTAAAAGTTTTCAACTGTGAAGGCAGGGCAGAAACAATTAATTTTTTACTATTTTTTTACAAGTACTGATTGTGCTACAAGGCAAAATTTATGACTCAAATACCAGTTAGCCATGTGGAATATTTCTAGAAATTGGAGAACTTTATAGACGTTCTCTTAAAGAACGAGAATTTTTGATAGATATAATTAGCGGGAAGTTTGTATTCTTACCCTGATTTCAGTTGTTGTCTGAAAGCTTTTTTTCTCCTGAACTTCAGAGCAGTTGAGTTTGAAAAACAAATAGGTATATTTTCCCCCAATAGGTCAGTGATGGCCTATTTCATGTTGCTCTAGCTTCTTGTGTGGGTTTTGCATATGTTTCTAGTGTGTCATGAAAAAAAGCTGTTTCTTCTCAACAACTGTACATTTAATGTAGAACATCTTCTTACCTAGACCTGTGCACACAGTGATTTTAGGGACAAAGTGTCAGCTTAACTTAAAATTTAACTTAATGAAAGTCTAAACAAAATCTTGAATTCTGAATTTGCTTAACAAACAGCTTGAATTCTCTTTCTGGTTTCTGAGTATCTTCTGTTTTCCTAACTACTTAGCTTTTGTGTTACTCAAAATAAATGTTTATCATGAAATATTGTAGAGTCTTTAATATTGAACATTTTTTTTTCATAAACTTCAGTTAAGATAACTGGGGTGGTATCATTTGACTGTAGAGAATAACCTCTTTCAGCAACATGGGTAGTATTGCTGGTATTTTCCCATTGCTGCGATGTGTGGCAGCTAGAAAGTTTAAGTATTTCCCATAAGGCAGATAGTGTCTGGATAAATCAGGATAAAATAGCAGTCAAATATACTAGGATATCCAATGTGCAGCACAAGTGATCTCTGCAAAGCAGCAAAAAAGATTCACATTTTTAAATTATCTCCTAAGAAAAATTCCGTTTTACTTTTTCTTGACTTGCCAAATAAACTACCTTAAATACATGACTTTTTCTAGCATAAAAATATTTGTGTATTTAAAGTATTTCTGTTGATTCATGTTACAGATTTTAAGACATTCATCAAAAATGCACAAAAGATATTTTTTTAGCAGTGCAGAAGGGAAAATTGCAAACACTCAGCAAAATCCTTTGTCTCTTATTAAAGTTTGACAGATATATGTTCTGATGAAAACATGAAACACTTTGATTATTTTGCTAAATCAATGACTCAGACAGGAGTTTCATGCAGCACTAAGTCTGATTTGTACAATGAATATAACGGTTAAATCTGGCCTTTGTCCTGGTCTGTTTTGTGCCTTCATTGTTGCTGTTACTGCAGTCTTCTACAGTGAGAATTTCTTCCCACATATTTATAACATTTGAGATGAATAAATATTAGCAAGAAAAAAACCAAAATAAGCAGTTTTTAAATGTTATGACTAGTTTTATAAATTCGCAGGACAAACTGACAGTGAAGGATTCTTCCCACTCTTCTGCTTTATGCAAAGGAGCTTCTGGCTATATCTAATCCCCGGAAATTCTCTCTTCCACTCAAGAAACTGTATGTCTCTCTAAAACCCAGTGTACTAGGTTTGCAGCTTTGCAAAAATGTAGTCATGCTATGTTGCCTAGAATCCTGTTTGAAGTTTAGGCACTGTATAATATTCAGTTATGCAAAACCAGTCCGTGGCCCGATGTCTGATGTTTAAGGTGGAAAAGGAATGCCTTATTGTTATGCAGTTACTCAATTTCTCACCATCTGCAGCAAACAAAAAGAAAAATGTTTACTACATTCTGATATTAGCAAGGTAGTTAACAGGTTTAAACACAGGTTTTCAAAAATGTTTAACTACCTATTCAGAATGAAGAAGTTCCTCTCTCTTATCTAGCTGAAAAGTTTCAGGTTGCTTATAGAGCCTCATGGCTGGGGTACAGTCCTTATTGTAAAACTTTCATCCCAACAACTGTTGTTGTTAAGCACAGAAGTAGGGAAAAGGGGTTTTTTTTCATGATGACATGAAAAAAGGGGAATTCTGATAGTAAAAGGTCACTTCCTCTGCAAAAAGCAATTTTTCTACAATATAGAAAAGGTGGAAGCACTTAATAATTTCATGGCTGCAATTTACAACAAAGCTTGATGCATCCATATTTATGAATGGTAGAACTTTTTTCCATAGTCTATGTAAGCAGGTTGAAATAAGTCATCCAAGAGGGCCTTAAGGAGCCTGTCTCAACTAATGATGTTGATTTTAAATGAAAATCAGAGAAGTTCTAGAGAATCAGGAGAATGATCTGCTACTGTTATAAATGGTAAGCTGGGCAACTCTGGAAATACAAGATGGCTATTTAGGCGTGGAGCTTCAACAAAATAACAGGTCAACTGATGGTGGACTTCATCAATAAAGGATTAATGCTTAAAATGCAATTAGTGTTAACCAGCATGATTTCACAGAAATTAGGTCTCATCAAATAAATTTTATATTATTCTGAGAGGATTGCAAGTCTGGCTCATAGGTGACAGCTGTTGGCACCCTTTGCAAGGTGTTTGACTTAGTGACACCGAAATGACTACTATTCAATATCAGTAAATTCAGAATGGGTTAACTGGTAATATTCAAAATGTATTTGCTAGGAATACCTAGGAAAATAAGTGATCATTCTTGGTTTAGTATTTTACTTAAGACCTAAAGGAGAAGTCTCTGTCTAAAATTAGAGGGTGAGAAGAATCATGGGCCCTAAGTGATGGAAATGGGTCACTTATGCAAAATGATTTGGATCACATTGTCAGCTGGTACAGATGAACAATATGCATGTTATTTCAGTATATGTAAATTAAGATAAATTGGAAAGAGGAAGTAATCCCTGGACAAGAGGACTCTTTCCTGGAAAGGGACCATCCCCAGAAATGCAGAGCTATTCCACAGCTACACAGCATGATCTTTATTAATAGTTCTTGCTCTGCTTCTTTCAGCATGGAATGCTATTCTGGAGATCATCTTAGTATGGTTTATCAACATGTGTAAACTTTTATTTTGGAATAAGAATTCCTTGAAGAGTAAACTGAGAGTAAAAACACACTTCTTAGAGAATAAGGGAGACTCTGCAGATATTTATTCTATGATAGCTATGGTGCTTTAAATTTATATTCTCTGTTCTGAAAAACTTATGCATACAGAGAAATCTGTACAATCATAGACCAAAGTTGTATTCCTAGTTCTTGTAGAACTACTTCATATAGAGGCTTCGCCAACAGGATTTTAGGGTGTGCAAGGACTTAAGGATCAGCTCCATAACATCTGTATTTGTTTAAATTGCTGCACAAGCTCCAATTCAGTACTACCATAAATTTTTCCAGCCAGGTTGTATTCCAGTCTTGGATAATGTGTTCATTCCTAGTTTAAGATGAATTAAAATTGTTGCCATATTAAAAGTAGCTGCTTTTATGCTGATCCATTTACAGTTAACTTGCATTATTTGGTCAAGACTCTCCATCTTCCCAGAGTTTTTAGCAAAGGTGTCTGTACGTGACAAATTTTAAGCTCAAGCATCTAGAAAAGATTTTTACAAGACAGATGGAATCTCAGTTTTTTAGCTAGAAGACTACTTCTAACTCTTAAGTCTAGTTCTGAATTTAGAAGATGCACAACAGATTAGTTGGAATACATCGGGATTTCAGTAGGGAGATTTTTATGCTTGTTGGCAAGATAGGTCAATAGAAGAATTCAGCTAGTCTGTTATTTTTAGGATCTTGGTAAATGCATCTCCCCACCCCAGCATTCTCTCTCAGAATTGTATTGTTTCCTTCTGTCTGTTTTAGTCTTGTGTATGTGTTAGTATTTTTACCCTTTAAATACACTTTAGTTGCTCATTTTGGGAAGAAGTTAATTGTTTTTGTCTAAGTTTTGTTTTTAACTTCTGCATAAAAACTTCACAGTTACGCATTTTGCTTCTCCCTTTTTGCCCACTCTTGACACTAGCCACTGCTTTACCAGTATCTAGGGCTTATCTCTGCTAAGATGTATGTGAAGATAGAGGCATGCTTAAACATCTGTGGGACACAGACCCAGATGTCCATTGAGCAGTTATTTTTCCCTTACCAACACTGAATTCCATTATGGATATTTGGTACAGGGAAGACGGTACAAAGTTTTTCTTCTAGATCTTTTTGCTTTTGTGCCTCTTTTATAATTCTTCCTCACTTGATGTTGACAGCGCATTCATTTTTCAGACACAGTTTATTATGAGAATTACTATTACTTTAATTTGGAAATAAAAGGAAGCCCTTTCATTTTAGTTTTTTTATTATAAAAGTTATAGAAGGTTTAGGGAAGTTTTGCTTTGTTTTTTGAGGTAGGAGTAGATCCCTAAGAAAACATTAGTAGGTATTTTTGTCCTTAAGAGCTATGAATTTTATTTTTAACTTTGAATTTTATTTTTAAAACCTTCTAGGGACTTTCTAGGGACTTTCTTTTACATATTAAAAAGAAGCAAAAAAGAAAGAAATATGCCTTTTCCCAATCTACATAAAGTTTCTTCATCTTGGTTTGTCATTAGATTTACACAGAGGACGAGTTTGGCCTCTGTATTTTTCCTACCCTACATTTCTTTTCCCACTCAGACCAATCTTTTTTCCCCTTTTATTCCAAGTATTTGCTTCTAAGTCTTTTCCTAGCTTTCTCGTTATTCTCTGCATCTTTTTTCCTCCTTTCCTGTTACCTTTCCTGTTTCTTCTTTGAGTAGAGCTCTTTAAACATTTAGTTTTAGAAAGTCTCCAATCTGCCATTACTACTAAGCTCTTAAAAGAATTCCTCATCTAGAAATGTCTATATGGAACATTGCTACTTCATCAAAAGATTAAATATCTTTCTAATTATATGTCAATTTAAATTGTAAAGCTCACACAGAAATCCTTTTGTTTGGTGGTTATTTCCTTAAATACATTCCAGTGAGGAAGACAAGGGTTGGTGAGTGTCAGTAAGATATGCCTTCAGACTGTTTAGGTTTGATTGCATTGCATTATAGAATGCTTCATTACTAGTTTAACCTCTCGAAGGTTTTCAGCTGCTGTTTTATTTAGCTATACTGACTACACTGCCTACAGCAACTCCAGGCAATGATTCCCCCAGTGGCATGCATGAGCTGCCCTGTTCTACTGCAAAAATACATTATGGCTGAATTTGCCCTCAGAGTTTGGAAAGATCTAAAGTCTTTTGAGACTAAAAATGTGTTTTTTCTTTGTTTTAGCTGGCAGTATGAGCCTCTGGCATTTTAAAGTGCAAGTCATTAGCGTCCACAAGGGTGATGTTAATATGTCTGTGTTTCAATCTCAGGACATTTTCCAGTTGCTTCTGCCACAACAATCTCTGCCATCTCAGTGCTTTTTAAGCCCCATGTGAATTAAAGTAAGCTTTGCAATGCCAGTAAGAATCACTGTAGACTTCAGCTGAAACCAGTTGCTACCTGATTTATTCTTTTTGCAGCAGTTGGCAGTAAGGTTGAAAGTCATTCAAAGCTACTGGGGAAGGGAAAAAATTAAGAGAATGAAGGATGTAGTGTTTAGAAATATTAAATATGGTCAAAAATAAAGCTAGACAATTTTGGACAATCTAATTTTGTTTACACTGTCTAATTGTATTTATTTTCTAAAACCGAGGAGCTATGGTTTAGGCTTATAAAAAATTTGATTGCACGTACAAAATCCTGGCAACAATAATAACATGGCAGCCAGAAATAAATGCAAAATAATGGATCAATTGATGTAGTCCAGAGAGTAGCCTGAGGGACCAGATGACAGTCATAATTGATGAGAAGGATAGAATCTGTCAACAAAGGTAATGCCTTGTGGGAAATGCAATGAGGCAACAGAGAGAGATCAAGGGCCAACCCTTTCACCCAATGCGTAACAGCGGAGCGTAGATGTACAGCATGTTTGGTCAATTGCTGCTTGCTTTAACTGGCAGGAATGTCATAAATATTCCCCCTTCCCTTTTAGAGTACTTTACTGTATTCCCGCCAGTTGCCAGCTCAGTCATAATCCTAGTTCCCACAACCGAAAGAAATGTAATCTAATTGGAGGATAGAGAAGAGGAAGAAAAAGAGGTATGAATGTTAAGGCAACCAAGCAAAGCTAAAATCGTAAACATTTTGGCGAGTGTTGCTATTTCTAGACACTTTGTTTTGTCTTAAGAAAAACTAGTATGCTGTGGTTAGCTCACTTTGTTTCCCCAGCCATCGCTGCATATCCCACTAAGAATACAAGAGGATGTGAGAAGAAGTTCCAAGAAGAGCAATGAACAGTAAGAAATCTGGCCTCCCTAGTGATGCTTGTCCCTGGTGGGCTGCGCTGTCTACTCTTTGCTAAGGTGCTGGTATACAATGTGCTTGGTGGTTGGTTTGTCAGTGGCACAGATATATGTGCAGCGTGTATATACAAGTGTTTGATTTTGGACTCACTGGTTAGCTAGATATTTTTTTAAAATCACAGGGCTGTTGGAGATGTGATACCCTTAGGATACAATCATTATTAGTAGAAACCCTCTAGCTCAACAAATTGTTTTTAGCCCTAGCACTCTTTCTTTCCCTCCATCTTTCCAGCTGTCTTGTGGGTTTATCCTGTGGGTTCTTTGGAGAGAGTCTGGTCTCTTTTGTTCGAGTAGTGCCTAACATAATAACCTGGTCTTGGGGTAAGCACAACTCCTTGTTTTCTTCATTATTGTTTTCTCCTGTTACTTCATTAAATTAAGAACTGGGCAGAAGACTTCTCTTTCACTCTAAGGTGAGAAAGTCTCTCTTACAGATTACTTCCTTGGTATTTCTGCTGCCAATTTCAGAAAGTGGTCTTTCAGAGGAGAGGGGAAAGAGTAATTTGCACATGTGTGTTCACATGCACATGCCCACCTACCCACAGCCATACATACACTTAACCTGGTTATGGCTTAGTATAAGAGGTTGAGCAGAATAGATAACCCTGGGTGATGTTATAGTTAATACTGCTCAGTTGATTTGATGCTTTATAGAGCTGAATCTCTTGCTCAAATGTGTATAAAGAGTTCCAGAATGGTTGTGGTTTGATCAAATCTGATCCAGATCTTTAGTTATTTTTGAGCTTTGGTATGAGCTGTCACAGAGTCTTTTGCTATATGAAGTTTTATCAACATTACTGAGCCTGCAGGTAGTGTGAGTATAGTATTTCACTAAAAAAAAGCTATTCTGTTGACTCATGGATTTTTTGTATTAATTATTACATTAATGGATAAATGTAGGCTATTCAGATGTTTCTGAACTCAGATTTCTTGGAAATGTCACAGGTTCTAATTTCCTTTGTGAGTACGTTCATTTTCCTTTGGATCCCTGTCTTTTATTCGTAACATTTGGAGTGCATGCCTTCATTCTGGCAACTTCATTTATGTTATAGTAGTACTGAGAAGCCCCAACCCAAGTAAGACGTGGAGGCCCTTTGTTTGTTGGCTGTTTGTTAAATGCAGATTTGAGGTGGCTCAGACTTGTGCCAAGAAAGTATGACTGGCCGTAGGTAGAAATTCATTACTGCTGTTCTTCTTTCGGGTTAAACTACTGCATCAACACAAAGGGTCAGTTGTCATCGACTATTTGGAGAAAACAGCTGCCATTCCCAAACTAAGAGTGGTTGGCCAGTATAAGTAGGCCAGTCACCTGATGAAAGAAGGTGCAGGAGGGCTGGGAAGTTTGGCGTGTGAGCTCGCGAGCATGGCTGAAGTGAGCCAGGAAACATGGCAGAGGGGGAACCCGACTCAGGGAACAGCTGAGCCCAGAGAAATCTGGGAGTGATAAGGATGAACAGTATAAGTGATAAAAAGCAGAACTTGGGTGTTAACTAATTCACAGTACCATAAATGACAAGATCTGAAGAAAGGGATTGATGCTTACTTTGTATTGGAGCAAGAGGTCAAGCTGTGTTGTGGGAACTGTAGCAGTAAATACTACTCTGTGATTAGAATGAAAATTCAGAGTTCCATGACTAAACTTAAAGTTGCAAAATGAGTGGATGGAGAGCTAAGCACAGAGTTGTTTTGACTTCCAGTCTCAAATATGTAGCCAGAGCGCATCTTACCTCCTTTTATTTCATTTGAACATGACTGGAATTAGCAAGTGAAGGTCTCCTCATGCTCTTAACACTGTGTTAAAATGCTCCTTCCAATGTGTGAATTCAACAGGATTCACAGACAACTACCAGAAATTAAAAACTAGCAGGCAGTGTCTTCTTCTGTGCATTTCCCCTTTGCTGAAAGTTGCACATTAAAAGCAAACACACACTTTGAAAGCTTTATACATATTTTACTGACAGGAAGAGGCAATGATGACTGTGGGCCTGTGTTCATGTAGCAGATGTCAATATGATGAAGATATCCAGTGCATGAACATCTTAAGAGAGGCTGAGTGTAGCCGATGTGTTTTCTATTTAATTTATTAGTATTTGCAAAAACAAATCTGAGGGCATCATGCTATTTTAATGATAAATGGACAAAGCAGTTTTCTTTGTATTGTTAAAAAGAATCAGTGTTCCATTTTATATAAATTCAACAGAAATTGTTTGAGAATAATTGTCTGAGAATAATCAGTATTCCTTTTTATATAAATTCAGCAGAAATTGTCTGGGAATAATAGCTACAAGAGGTTCTGTTTTGCATATCTATCATTCTTTCAGTTGGATGCTCTAAAAGCATTTTACAAACAATAATAAATTTAGCTTTACAACACCCTGCTGATGTGAATGAATATTATCAACATTTTTAAAAATAGGAAGTCTGAGGCATAGAGGTATTCAAGCAAAATGCTTTAAGAGTACCTATTGGCATTATTTTGGGATACTTCCATTTTCTTTCAGTGTCCAGCTCCACTGCATTATCAAACTGATTGGTGAAAGTGTAACAAAAAGTTATTACGAGGCTGTTGTCATGTCTGCCTTCTGTTCTTGCTTGTAAGATGAGTGATAGTCACTATAACTCAGTAGTCTGAGAGGATGTTCAGGTTTTCAAAGAAAATCACTTCATATTTGGCTGAAAAGGGCTGTTGTGAACAGCATCAGACCTCTTGCATAATGTGGTGTATTAAATATTATGACCCTTATCATATGTAATTACATACGGTTATATGTGGACATAACTTTTAGATGACTTTCTGAGATATAAGAATGATTTATGTTTTAGTGTCGAATCTATCACAAATTTTCCATATATACATTTAAAAAATCCCTTCTCTTATCCTAAATGTAAAGAGAAATATTTTAAAATGTCAATATCCTTATACTTCCAACACAATGTTACAAACAGAAAGCTATAGGAAAGTTCTTCCCATCACTGTAGATATTCAGTTTTGCTAGTGCAAGATGAAAAGTCTGAATTAGTAAATAAAAAGGTAAAAAAGTGACCCTGCATGTAAAGTTAAAATATTTTATAGTCTGAATGAAAAATAAGTATTTCTCAGAAAAGAAACAAAACACAGAGCAGAGAGTATTAGAACTGTAACCCATAGATGCATCCAAAGGTAGATCTAAACTGTGCTTCATGGATATGTGAAAGCTAATCTAAGTTGATGGATCTCTACAACTATGTGAAGTTCAGCTGACTTCAAAGGGGGCCTGTAGATTTATAACTTGGTTATGTTAGCTGCCTTAATTTTGTTGGCTTCTGTTTCAGTCATCCATGGGAGAAAGTCTTGATGGAGTTTATTTACAGTACTACAAAGCTGCTGCAATTCTTTTACCAGAAGATCTGCAATGAGCTATTGAAGATGTTAAGACTGGAAATTAAAATAGGTTAGGACCAAGGGCTGCCTTTAGTGACATGTAGAGCACAGTTACATATCAGCGTAAAATTTACATCTCAGTGATAAAAGGTACGCTGTCTTACGTCCTTATTGTGGAAAACTTTGAATCAAGCTTATTGCATGTGCCATCACTTAGCATTTATAGACTTGCAACTTTAGAATTCTGTCTGTCCTCCCTGGGACTCCCTGCTCTGCAGCATGACAAGCAAGGAAATTTTCATGTATAAGTTATTCAGAAATTACTTCAAACATATGAGAAATTGTTCTTTACAACTACATCATTATTGTTCATTGCATACTTATTGTATAGCCTTGTAATCGGTATTGTTTAATGATTTATAATGTGCTCCTTATTTCAGCTATTTAATAATTTATTTCTAAATAAGTTAGGTAAATTAGTTGACTGTAAAATGAGAACATATAAAATTTGAAAATGGGACACTAGTCAGTATCATTTGCCAAGTTGATACTTCCAAATGTAACTATGTTGGTAGCCCTACCGTTGGGTAACAGGATAACTTACAGTTTATTTTGCAGTGCTCTAGAGCACCTTGCTACAGATGTAAATCAAAATGCTCTACTTCAAACTAAACCTTTACCTTTGAGTTGGAGCATTAGCACTGATCTGCTGTATCTCAAGGAATGAAGGAAGGAAATTAATGAAGTAACTGAGTTAAACAAAACAGAAAACAGCGGTCCGTTTACAAACAATTCTGATTTATTTGAATCTTCTGTCTATCAGTAATCTTAAAAATAGCTCAGTGGCAATATAATTAGTTGGTCCATCAGCATTTCAGGGCTAGGAAACCTTACTAAGTTAAATATCAGGCCTTTGAGAAGTATTTTATTCTGAGGCTAGATACTTTTCAAATGGAGACCATGCTATAAGTGCCAGTAGGGCCTGCAAGACAGATGTTACCCCTGAATCATTGAAATGCTCTTGCTCTTGCTCCAGATACTCAAGATACAGAATAAAAGCTGATTCCTGTTGCCTGAGAGAAACCATACGAGTTCCTGAAAAATCAGAATGTCTTCTTCCCCCTTATTATTCCTCTGATTGGAGAGCACTGCAATTTTCTCATCTTTTGTACTTAGCTAGAAAACCTCTCATGTTTTTTTCCCTTAACTTCCCAGGTAAGCCATTTCTCAGCGTCCTCCTTGTGGCTGAGCAGGACTCAATTCCATCAGGTTCATGGTGTAAGAAAAGAAAGGCATTAAAATAAAAGCTGGGCAGCAGAGTAACAGTAAGATTATTTAATTAAATTGTTTTTCAGGTGTTCCCAGGATAGCCTGATAGAAGGTTTTGTTTTGTTTTGTTTTGTTTTTACAGGCTATTGGATTTCAATATTTTTCCCTTATGACTCTGTGGTGGGAAAGCTTTCAGAGCAATGAAAACTCACTCAATTTTAATATAATATACTTAGTTTGAAAATAATGGTTTAAGGTTTCGATAGGGTAATTCCCTTCAAAAGACTAGCCAGGCTAATTATTCATTAGATTTTCTTGAACTTTTCAATTTCTTCAACTTTGCCTGCTTCGATATGGCTGGGATGATTAATGTGTTTTTAACTGAAGCTTTTCTAAAAGTAAAATAATCTGATCACAGTATATAGTGAATCTAAGGGAATCTTGAAAGTGCTTTGGCAGCTGAACTATTTTGACAAATTAAAATTAGTGGAATGAATATATATGTATTCAATTAATTTTTGAACTGCATAGTAATAACTGTTCTGCAATATAATCCATATTTTAATACAAGTTTCCCTATCTCATGAGAGTCACCCTCTCTATATTAATTAAACTATTGCATTCCAGTTTGCCATTTATGAGCATCAGTACTGTAGGTGCTTAAAGCTAGATCTTTTATGATTAGACTCAATTAGCTGATCATTCCTCCCTCACCCTCTCTCCCCACCTTTCAGCATTGTACACATATGGTGCTGCATCAAGGTAATAGGTACATTTAAGGGACGGGCTAGACTTCGTTATAGATCAGCCTTGTCCATAAAAGATTGTATGAACTCCCGACTCTTCCCTGGATAAATAGTGGTAAGGGTCACTAGAGTCACAGCAGATGTTTTTGTGCAACACAGATGTAGAATTCTAAGAATTAAAACTTGAATATGAGTTTGTTACAAAATCTGTGTCCCCTGCAATGGAAGAATGCTTGCATCTTTTCTGTTTCTACAGCGTAAGAAGGCTGAGGATCTCCCCTTAGAATTTTTTATATGATACCATTAATATCAGTGAGAGTACAGTTCTACAGATGCTGAATGCATTTGAAAATTATCCCCATGGTACATTAATACAAGACCATTAATGTATTTTCTTGTATAGTACCATTACTTTGGGCCTGAGGACACTTCTCAGATACTGGCCTAATTGTACCTCTGAGCACACCACTCATAATGTACCTCTGAGCACACCACACATAAATATGGTGATAAAGAGCTCCATACAGAAGAAGATGGTATAAGCAGAAAAAGGAAAGACATGATTGTAAGCATATGCATTTTATTACTTCCTAAAATATTGCTTTATGGGAGAGCTAAAATAAAGCTCATTGATAGTATTTCCATTTCTGAAGCAACCTCAATTTGTTCTGACATAAATAGCACTGAAGAAAGTGTCAGGACATCAGTCTAAATCAAGGAAAGGAATTATAAAAGTCTGATCCTGCAGTATATTTGAACTCCTTCAAAGGCAAAGCACCAATCTAACTCCCTCCAAGGAGTCTGTAGCTTTGCACGACAGGAATTAAGGACTGTTATTCAATTAAACATACCTAAAACTACTAAAATGGAGAGTTCAGAATATGGGACTGAAGAACCTCCTAGGTCATCAAATCCAACACTATTCTATGTACCACATCATACTCTGTTTCTGAATTTGTCAAAATTCATCGTACTGGGGACTAGCCATTTCACTTCCACTGCTCTGGAAGCTGTCTTCCAGAACTTCACTGTCATGAGGCTTTCTCCAGGAGCCCCATGGCCTGCTTACAGCCATTCATTCATTTGCCGGCCATCGTCCTTAATGGAAGTTCTTTTCCTTCTTCTCCCAATTGATGTTTTTCTTAAAAGCAAAGGTTACCTCTCATCAGCCTCAACAGGTCACTCTCCTCTTATGTTCTCTCAAAAGATTGTCTTTTCTTCCAGGACTGTTCCAGTTTGGAGATTTCTTTCCTGATCTTGGTGACCTGAAAGCTTCACAACATTCCAGGTAAGGTTTCATCAGATGTGTTGCACCACGACATTAATGTTTCTTTATCTTTTACAGAAAAACCTCATCTGTTACCAGCTTGGTATCACTTGCCTTTACCACGCTCGCATCAGGTTGACATCTGCTAGTTCTCTTATCAGTCATTACACTGGGATGAGTCTTCACCCAACTGATGAGTTCCCACTTTACAACAAAGATCTTGTTATTAATCTCCAAATGCACAGTCTTACATTTTGTGATATATAATTTACTCACAATTTTATTATAGCAGTCATCGGGTTTTTCTCTGACATCCTGATTCTTTTTGTGTTGCGGTATCTTTTAACTGTGCATGCTCAGCCCACCCTGTCAGCACACTTTTACTTCTCTGATAAGGTCAGAAAACTTTTGGCAACTTGTTTTTAAAATTATCCTGGAAGGTATCCATTAGTAACCTCTCTCCAGCTTGAAATGCTTACTTTCAACATTGTTTGCTATTATATTCCCTTTGTTCAGTTCCTTATCTACCACGGTTTCCATTACTAATTTGATTTTCATGTTTTCTAGGTAGCAACTTTTCAAATTTTTCACTGGAAACTAGGTAGAGATCCTCCACATTTCCTTAGCCCAGAAATCAATTATTTACTTGAAGAAAAATACCAGATTAGTCTAACACTGACAAATTCATGTTTCATTTCATCTTCATTTTCCATTTTATTTAGTCAAGCACTTCCATTCACTTCCAGTCTTTCTCACTGACTTGTTAAAAGTTGCACATTATTAATATCTAATTAACAGGTTCTATCCCTTTCTCAATCTGTATGATTGTCTTCCTGACATTTCAGTAAATATCTTGATCCTTCAGTTCTCATATAGGCAAGATGTTCAAGGGCTTTAATACAGAAAGCTTGGGTTGTATTACAATTGGACGTAGCTAAAAGAATGACTACATAATCCCAAAGAGAAAAACAAGCCACTAAGCAATGGATTTTCTTGCTTGCTTGTCCCAGCTGTCCAGCGGAATTTTTTAGCTCAGGAAAAACACGAAGTTTAGCTGATAGCAACTAATACAAATTTTGTATTTGTTGCATTTTCCTATGTTTATGCCTTTTACATGAGTTCTAATAAAGGATTCAGAAGGAAACCCAACTGGCAGTCACTTCCCGATACATTTTATCACATATCCCAATAGAGTGACATTTTTAGCATGCTTTTCCAAGTTGTTACATTAACAAATTTGCACAGATTTCTTTATCCTGTCATCTAAAGACCACCTTGTAGTAAGACAGTGAACTTTTACAGTATTCCATAGTTGATGCACTGTCTAATGTCACAAATGTCTACTCAAATTACTTCACTAAGACTTGAGAAGATTCTACATGGTGCCTTCCATTTGAGCTTGATTTGACAGAATCAGTCCCTGCACTAGCTCATGGCACTTATCAGTTAGTCAGCCTTCCTCAGGGAAGAGAATTTAGAGTGCACCATATTCAGTTTTCAAATCAAGCCCTGTCCCCTTAGGAAGCTGTGTACTGCATTATTAAACAAGGTGCCATCAGCCGTAGCACCATGCTTAAACATTCAGTCAAATAAAAGACGACATCATTATGTTAACTCTTTTCTTACCAGGTTCATTTATCTTTCAGTGCTCTGAAATGAAGCAGTAAGACAAAGAAAACTTTTCCACATCTTCCTTCTAATTTCTCTTGAAAATATATAAACATGGGCAGGAAAAATTAAAGGATATTATAATATAATGATTAAACGTCATGCTATATAAGGTCGTGTTTTTTTCCAAATTGGAAATTTTAAAATTACTTGAGACTGATGTTTTGTTTATTTTTTCAATTTTATTGTTAGTTCTCATATAGACTAGTCATCTCGTATGTTTTGATTTAACTGTCATACCTATACACAGCCCAGTTCTGATCATTACTTTAATTTTAAATCTACCAAAGACAAAAATTCACTTCAAGCTAATGTATCTAAATGAGAGCAGAAATTGGTCCTAAATTTAGAAGTTCCTTAATAAAATATATTAACCTGTTATTTTATACCATCAGTGCACAGTGCAATAAGATGTAAGTAGACTGTGAAAAAATTGTACACACAGTGTGAAGAATAAGGATCCTTTAAAGTATTTTATGTCATTTCAATCAAACTGAAAATCAAACAGGAAGAAGAAATGTGTTCCCTCTTGAAAGTAAATAGATTCAAGATGTATACTTTAAGGTCTGCATTTCAAATCTCCTTGGTTCTTCTCCTCATATTCAAAGTCAGTTTTGTACATCTTTATTTATCTTGTCAGACCAGAAATTGTCAAGATTCTCTGAGAAAAGGAAAGATATCCTTTTTAAAGCTTCATGTTGATATAAATATGAAAATGGATTAAACTCCGCTTCCAATTTTCAAACATATGTACTTCAATGAATATTAAATGGTAGACCCATATCATCATCATGACTTATTTACTTTGTAGAGTTTTTATCAAAAAAGGACTGGATTTTGCTGTGGAGCGTGAAACTCTGCTGTAATTGAGTTTAGAGTGGTAAAATCACTAAAGAGGCCATGGCCCCAGAGAGTTCCCTGAAACCCACCTGTCAGCTGGCGTTACATCACTGACCCAACAAGCCGTGCCTTCCTCTTCCCGCTAAAGACTTCTGTGGCAAAAAAATAAGATGAAAAAAAAAATCCAAGTTGCTCCTAGAAAAAAAACCTCTGCAACAGCTGCACAGTGTCAGCAGAAATAATGATCTGAAACTCAGCCTCCAAGGGATGCTAGTCTGGGTCCTAATTTGGTAAGGTGTCATTTCTTTCATTGCAATGCCATTAAGCATGAAAGTAATGGAGAGGACATGAAGTATTCTTTCATCAAAGTATAGCAAGTGAGAGAAAGGATACGTCAGGATTTTGACAGGAAAAGGTGGCTTGCGTTTCTAACAGGATATTCTTAAAGGATCCGTGCATAAAAATGGCAATTTAGTTCTCAGTATTCGATCATCAGAATAACACGTTTTAATGTGTAAATTTTGAACATGTATGTTTAAATGAAAACTGAAATTTTGAGCAAATTTAGCCCCATAAGTTTCTTTGAGTTAAAAGCAATTTTGCAGGTGGATTGAATGACTCAGAGGACTGATATTAGACTGCTTTTAAATCATTGATGAATGAGTACTTAAGGCAAGTGTTCTGCTTGCAGAACTCCATTTATTTCAATGGAGTTAATCTTTACACGATCTGATTATAAGTTGATAGTGACTGATGGTATTTAGTGAGCTATTCACTGGTCTGTTTTCTTTGCGGCAGACAGATCTAAAGCAAAATCAAATGCTATAATTTAAGTGCCTGTACTAGTCATGTTAGTGGACATGAGAAGCCAAATGACATGGGAGATCAATTCTTTGTAAGACTTGAGGTGATTCCTGCAAAACAATGTTAAGGGAAGTAGGCAGGGCAGCAGGAGCAGTTTTCCAAAATGGTGCATTCATTCTATTTTTGGCATGAAAAGAGGCTTTAGTCTTCAGACTGTCAAGTAAGTATCTTTACAAAAGCTATCACCTATCTTCAAAGACAATTAAATATCCAAGTCTCATTTAAGAGCTTACCTTCCACTGAAATCACTACCATTGTGACTTTAGATCAAAATCAATAAAAGAAAAGAGTCCAAATGTTTTCTTTTGAAAAGATGTAGCTGATCGTATTGAGTCACTTTTTCAAGAAAGGGAAAGTAACTGCTCAGTCAGACTTGGATTTGTTTCAAAGATTGTCGCTGGCAGATGTATTGTTCTGAAAACTACTCCTGCCATTTTTTATCTATTACACCTACATTAATATTCAGTGCAAATGAGTCCTCAGCTGGGTCTTTGAATTACTACTGTGATCATTGGTGATGAAACTGAGAAAGGATATGATATTTCTCCTATGTCTCTACTGTGCATCAAAGTCTGAAATCCAGCTTCCTACAGGAGATGCGCTGTTCTAAGAGCTGTCCTGCTGTAATGTGCTTCAAAAATATTCGCTAGGAGGAACAACACAAATTGCTCTGCACCACCTACTAGATCTTGGCATTCAGACATATTGAAAGCACTAACTCACAACTGGATCACTGCTGAGAAATGGATACACAAAAACTTCCAGTCCACTGGGGGACTGATTTGGGCTCCCTGCCTATTCCTGAAGGAGATTATGGCTGAGCTCTGCGATTAGTGAGAGTGCCCTCCTAGTTGTGAAGAGGTTTTTTTTTTTTTTTTTTGACTCCAAAGGATATCACTGCAAATTCAGTATCTCCCGATGTTTCCTGTTGCTGTCAGCTTTAGACCCTGTTTTGAGTGATTATTTAAGAACAGCACTGAATTGAAGATAACAAAGGTGATGTTCCACATGGCAAAAATCTCCTTGTTAACCTTCTTTAGTATATTCTATACATTTTTACAGCCAGTGAAATCTTTAATCACATAACAAAATGAAAAAAAGTGTGTATGTTAAGAAAAAACACAAGTTTTTGTCTTTTGATTTGATGTTAATGTAAAGAAGCATGCTTTTTCTTCAAAGGATGCAGCTTAAACATCTAAAAATACCACTTTATGTTAAATATAAATATAATGTTAATATTGACATATCAAAATAAAATTTTACTCCCCCACTTAAATATTTTAGGCTTCTTGAAGGGATGCGCCTCACACCCATTCGTGAATATTTTGTTCTTTAGTTCTGCGATGAGGTTTCAGTTGTTCCCAATGCAGTTGAACTTTGGGCTGCTGCCTGAAGTGGTGATCACCTTCCTTGAGTGTTCCACCGCTGTTCTTGCCCCAGCATGTGATATAGTGATATAGCAGGGCTGCAGGGTGCCATTTTTGGCAGCTGATCTGATAGAAAACTTTGTTTCGTATTTTTTTGGGGGGGTTAGCTTTCCACTGGATCAACTCACTGACCTGACACAATCTGATGCTGCAGGATCACTAGATGTGACATGAGGAAAGTGGTGGGAGCACACCACGGTGGGAGGGGAATCTGGATGACTTCTTTTGGCAGCAGTCTAAATTACTTGGGATAAGATATAACATGAAATCCCTTCATAGTTGATGACAGTGCCACTAAACAAACGGGAAATGTGATTAAATATCTCTGAATTATCCTCCTTCTCTTGCTCTACCCATCAGTGTGGGATCTGGCTTCATGTCGGCATTAATTTTAGCAGTACACCAAGGCAACAAGAGATGCTTAAAATAATTTTTCCCCTTCATTTTCACAGGCAGCCTTTTTTATATCTCTCTGACTGCCAGACAAATTCCTTGCCTCCAACCGTGCTTAACCATAACATTTTCTGGCATCTTTATTTGAGGTGCCTAAAATGTGCTAGGTGCAACATATAACAACTAATGAAACAATGACACAGGCCTTACCACCCAAAATTTACTCTTTAATTTTTGAGGGAATGCACCAAACTTCTGATATGATAAACTCTATTCATATTTGTTTTTCATACTGTGCTGTGAGAGATTCTAGGGTTTGTGTAGGAGAACTTTGTGGTAACACATATCGGAAGTGTGTGGTCTTTAGTGATAATAGGCTATTTGTACTAAGAGAATGGCCAGAATGAACATGGGGCTGTGCATCTGGCTGTCAATGTCTTTATTGCTGATCACATCCCGTTGCTGAATATGGAGTAGCTGTTAGGAATCAAAAGAAAAAAAATGGCAATCTGCCGCTCTGCAATTGTCATTAACTTTTTTACTAAGCTAAAGTATGAAGTACCAGTCTGAAGCTGGTATTTGGGTTATATAGTTCTCTATACTGGAGTTTCAGGAACAGTTTGTTGTCACAGTTTTTTGCACAGCAAGTCAGGCTATCAGTTCCAGCAATTTATTAAAATAAGCAAGCAATGTAAAGTCCACAGTATATTCAGGATCTTGTACTGCAATGTTGTTGAGCTCTATGTCATTGAAACATACCATTTCACTGTTTCTGAAAGAGACTCATTGTTTTTTGAAAGTGCTTGTTACTGCATTTTGAGAAGCAGCTTTCAAAGTGTGAAGAGTCATTCACAACCTGTTCATGTGTACTAGCTTAACATGGTTGTTGTGACAAATTATTCTTATTTTTTAGCCCTACATTTAATACGTATGTGTAGTATCACTAGCCTGCCCGGTAAGTGATGGAGGTTATATTACGAATATTGTAAACTTTGTGGGGAACAATTACTGCTTCCCCTTCAACAAACAATTTCCAACACTAGATGGCACGCTTAGCCTCAGGATCACAGCCATTTATACATGTGCTTTGGGTTGCCTAAGCCTTCGGTTTTTGATCTGTTTTTCCTTTTCAGCAGTTTTAAAAATAAAGAAAGGTGCTGTTACAGAGCACAGTTGAGCCAGCATAATAGCGTATTTTTGAAACCTCTGTTCTGTGATCTTCCTAAAGCCTGTAGTCTACAAATTTTGAAAATGTTTGCGAAATCCTTCAATGTGGAATGAAAATAGCCCTGAAATAGTAAAATTATGGGAGAAGTAGAAATTATAATAGTAGAGTACCAAAAATAGCAACATTTTAAATAGAACAGTAATTCATCAAAAAAGGGGAAAGAGAATGCCAAATTATTTTCCATAAGGTTTTCTTCCTCCTCTTTTCTATTCCATCCCCACCATCTGTTATTTTTATACTGGGGGATGAAAAAATGCTTACATAAGCTAAAATTAAATTGCTTCATGTTCATTTGATCCAAATCAAGATTTTACTTTAAAGACATTTCTTGTTTTGATCATTGAACCAGAAATCCATAATTTGAACATCCCTAAGGCAAAGTGGTGATCCACTTGGGCTATGTCTACATTAGGAATGAGTGTGACATAACAGGATTGCATTTAAAGAGCAAAATGGATGGTGCAAAGGAGCCCATGTCTACACTAAATGAGTTTCAGGGAGGTTACTGCAGACTATCTCTAATCCGGGCCTATGGGCTGGATGCCCTTCAGCCTTTGGTGCACGTTAAGTGAGGTCTTGGAGTTCAACTTCTGTTTTAGTTTTGTTGGCCTTGATGATCTCTCGTGAGGCTTTCCAGACCATGGGGTTATGTTACAATGATTGAAACTGTGTTCAAAGTCTGGTTTGGTACTGCCTTTCCCATGTACAGTGCTTAAAAGTTATTCGAAAGGAAAACTATTCTTTTTTTGTGTGCACGGTGCACAAATAGTTGGGTTTCTCTGTACTTCACCACTCAGCTCTAGAAAAATACACTTCACTTAGCTACCAAGAGTAGAATCTTTCATGAAATATTTTTCTCACTGACGTATTTTTAGCTGTTCTTTACCTCACTTTTATGTGAAAATGAGGAGGGCGTATTTATCTCTGTGGTATTTGTGCTTCATCCATTTGTGCTTCATCCACATGTGCATCATCTCATGGGAGGCCTGGCCACACAATATTTATGCTGCATTAATGGTATCTGCGTACAGGCCTCTGTTGTTCTGTTATAACCCTTCTCTACTCACTGGGGATTATTGTCAGAGTATGATCTTCCCAGTGAGAACCTTGTCTCAGCTGTTTCTTTTTTCTGAGGCAGTGAACTGAAGGCACAAAGCACAGCTTGCTGTGGTGGCCTGGGATCCTTGGCATGGCAAAGGCAGGTTTTCAGCAGAGTGCAGAACTATTTTTTGCACTCTGGTACCCCTCAGTGCCAACATTCACTCTAAATATGTTTTAAAATAATTAGGCACCAATTCTTTCTAAATTTTAAAATAATTAGGCACCAATTCTTTCTAAATTTCTGCCTTTCTACCACTGTAATTTAAATAATTTTAGTGGGATTAGTAATGATTTATGTCAGCTAAAGTGTGAAGGAAATCCAACCACTAAACTTTAAGAAAATGAAAAGGGACTTCATTGTACTGTCCACATTAATAGCAACTCTACTGAATTTAGTAGTTCAGCGTCCTAATATTTAAAAACACTGAAATATCTCCCAGCTGGATAAAAAAAGGAGGAAAGGCAGCCATGTCTAGCTGACACAAAACTAAAAACCTAATAAAGGGAATGCAGCATTGGAAAGTACAAGAGTCAACATGTCAACATAAATCAACTTTGTCGGAGTGAAACATATGAGTCCATTTGTTGGTAGATCAGATTAACGCAAATCAAAGCAGTGTAAAGGTTACACATTATATGGATTTGTGACTAGTAAACTTTCATAGTGTGATCAGAGATGGTAATCATCTGGCAGTGGGAATAAAAAGTCAAAGGGAAGCTTAAACTCCGAATCAAAAATCAGTCCTGTTAATGTCTAACACACTGAGGTCAAAAATTCGTAAGAGTCCAGCTGTGAAAATAAGATGGGAGCTGTATTAGTTTTCTCCATTCTGTATCTCACATTTAAGTGTTGTCAGCTGATGAGAGTTTGTCCCTTGAGGATTGTCGTGGGGTAGTTTAGTCCATGTAAAGCGAAAATTTTGCATCACATAGAGGATCTTGTGAAATTCTGTAAGGCATGAGGACTGCATGCTGAGATTCATAATGGCAAGGAAGGAACAGTAGAAACAGTAATCTGCCACATGCCCTTATCTAAAAGTGGTTCTTGACAAAAGAAGGCAGCATGTTGGCAATATGGAAACTATCAGAATCTGTGACATATTTTAACAGTCAGTGGTTATTAATGGATAAAAACTGGTAACTTTAGACTGAAGCTGACATGCATAACTCTTTAGAATAAATAAAAAATCCCAATGGAGGCATTCTTGTCATGTCTTTCAGTACTATTTCTGTTTGTGATATTCTCTAAAGTTCCATTATTTGGTCAAAAGTTTGTTGTAAATAAGCTTTCTAGCAGGATTTATGTACTGAGCAAACCTGAGTTTAGAAAACACATCACATGTAGCTTCTTTAAGACACATGTTGCATAATGTCTATGCAAATATTTTAGAAACAAAGCTTTCTGTACTTCTTTGTCCATTTTTTCCCTTTGTTTTGAAGTGATGGATTCACAATTCATTCTTTATGACTCCAGAAGTTTCTAAATTAATGTCACAATTTAATATCATGGTTTTATTATGTACTGAAGAGAAAGAAACTAAATCAAGCAAAAAATTAAAAGCAATTGATGAAGTCCTGCTTCTTTTCTAAAGATCCTTTGCAATCTTTGGCAAATTGTTCAAATGTCATGCCTCTCTGATCCCAATTCAGATGTATTTAAAAAGTGCTTTACTCGGTATTTTTAATCAATTATGCTTTCCAAAGAGTAGCATAGTAGTAAACACAAGAACATGTGTCACTGTGATTCTTTATGCTGTGGTTCATCTATCTGCAAGGGATGTATTATGTATTTACAGATTACACAGATTTATTGATTTAAGGTGTCCAAAGCATTTTCCAAGGTTTATTTGTTTGGTATAATTAGCCTCATTTTATAGATGGGGAAACTGAGTGACATAAAAACTGAGGTCAGATGATGTCATGCTTACACTCCATAGCTTCTTCTCCTGTAATGGTCTAAATGTAACCAGAGGAAAGTTATGAGGGTGCCGTCTGAGGCTGATGTGCCTATGAGCCCATTTGTTTCCACAGCTCTGTGACTAGCTACTTGTGAGCAGTTGAAGCTATGGAAGATGGAGGTTCATGTTGTCCAAGAAACAATGACAGCTGTGGTGAAATCAAGATAAAAATACCCAGGCATCCCGATTCTCCGTTTCCTGTTCTGGTCACTAGATCATATTGCCTCCTGCCTAATGATCACAGAGAAAGCAACACTTCAGCAATAAAAATAAAGTTCTCATGCAGCTATTTATCCTTAGAAAATACTCACAAGCTGAGAATAATGTGTTTAACTAGCATCAGGTCATGGTATCAAAAGAACAGGTTCTATTGTTTTTACTTGAGTTAAATATATTTTACTGAATATTCCCATGACCCCCATGCAGAAGACAGTACTACCCTCTGTGAATAAAAGTGGCATATTCTTTCCAAATTATCAACAATGACTTTAGCTTTTAAGTAAGTCATTTAATGGGCCAACTGACTTATCCACTACATTGAGGGAAACGCACTTAGTTGCACAAGTTTCCTCAGGAAAGCTAGGAGGTACTTGACTTATAGTTCCAGTCGGAAGAAAAAATTCTTACATGATAATAAGTCAAGCATTAGTGCTGATGAAGTGGACAGGATAGTCAGGATCAGGAAATGAACTTGAATAGACTAGAACCTGATATCCAGAATGAACACAAAAGACACAATTTACTGATCGTAATTCATTGTGGGATGGTGCCCTAACCTAGAGGCACTATGTTTAATCAACATGTATTTGACTAAAAAGCTCCTAATGGTAAAAAGATCTACAATTAAACTAATAACTAAAGTAATTTACTTCCATTCAGAAAGGTCTCAATTTAGTTTATCAGTTACTTCTGTGGAAATTATTTTATTTGCCACATAAATCTAGCCACCTCGGAAATGGGACAGAAAGCTTTTAGCAGTTCAGAGTAACTGAACATCAGTTAATGACATAAAATGAAAACCAAAATGTGCTACTGGAATAATAGTATCTATAGTAAATGTAGTAAAATACCAATGTCCTGAGAGGCAATCAGTTGTTCCTAGGATAATTGGAAGACTAACCTGACCTAGCCTAACCTAACCTAAATTCCAATTCCTATTAGAACTTACGCTAGACCTAGAGAAGAAGGAAGGTTGTTACCGAGTCAGGGCTAAGAGTAGTGCGAATTATCAGCGACAGAAAAAATATAGCATTGGCAGAAAGACCTGGGGACAAATAATGAAGGCAGCCACAGATTTGTAGAGTAAGCGAAAAATGAAATATCTGACTGAAATACTAGTAGTTGTTTTAGACTTAGTATACTCAGACTGGGTTTCATTAAAGACATGAATTCTGTCAACATTCAAATGGTCTTGAAATCTTTATGAGAACTTTACTGCTGGGTACTGACTGAGACTGAAGCAAATGGCATCTATTGCAGGGAAAAGCACTCTTCCCTGCAAACATTTGAGTTTTCTTGGAAGTTTCCTATCTACATATTGACCTGCCCTGACACTATTTAGCTTGTGAGATCTGATGAGATCAGACCCTGAGGTTATGGCGCTAAACTAAGGAAAGTGATAACAAAACAAAAATGACATGATTGACAGGGTAGTGGCCTGAACACAATAAACCTATGGAGAACTATTTATATATATTCCACTCTCTAATATCCTATTTGTAGATAAGAAAAATAAGCCTTACCCTGGAGCTAAAATAGTAATAGGATGAGGGCTATATGCATTACTTGATGGCCATAAACAAAAAGTATATCATACAAAGATGGATTACTGAAATGGAAAGTGGGTACTCGTGAGATGCTACCTTGAGGCAGGACTGAGGCAGCAGCTACCCTGGACCCTTCTGCTGTCTACAGTTATCTGCTTTTGGTGGCCCCGTGTTTCTCACTAAGCTGTGATGTGACCTTGTGTAGTCCAGCTTTGCTGCTTTTCACTGTCAGGTTCATTGAAGCTATTTAAGATTATTTTGCTTGGAGAAAAAAGAGATATGTGAACAAGTCACTGAAAGCATCTACAGATAAAAGAAGTAGTCGGCAGAGAGCTGTCTAAAGAGGTTTCTTTTGTAGTGTACCAACAGAATGAAGCTACTTATGGCAATAGAAGAATGGCAATAGAAGAGTTATATAAGGAAGCTCAGATTTCTTTTTTTGTCCATGTTTTCCACTGATCTTGAAAATTATTGAGACACATGCTATTAAGGTTTGTGATGTAATTATATTGAACTGACTTAAGAGAGCTGTAATGACAGGTTTTTCTCTCTGCAATGAGTACAATAAAATTTGTTAGTAACTTCAGAAATTACACAGAATTTTGATGTTACTTTATAATACTACAAATAGGGTCAATGCAGTTGTTCTAGATCAATGCCAAATAGTTGGAGTTTTTAAGTGCTCTTTTTTTTAGCTTTTCAGCTAAAAAATTGATGCTATTTCCTGAACATCTTTCATTTTATAGACTACTTTATATGCAAGCTGAAGGCTCGTATACAGCTCTTCTTTGCTCAGAACAAGGTTGTAACTGAGCTGGGACAGATCAGAAGTCCCTGAGGCTTTTTCCTCTAGCATTCAAATTAAGACAGGAATGCAAATACATGTAAGAAGAAATTACATGGAAAATCTTCCTATTTTGGAGATTCAAAGCAGGTTTGTGATTTCTGGATGTGAACTGGAGCTGGAGGGAAATTTTCTGTTGAAAAGACTAATGGAAAATTGGATTTCTGAGGGATCACAGAGTTCTATAAAAGGGAGAATATGTAGTTAGAAAATTACAAATTAATCAAAGTTGTTGCTGTTTAAATATATTTTAGATCAGTTCCACCGAGGATGTCACAGATCTTCTGTCGCTGTTAAATTGAATGTGAAGGACACAGCTGTTTGGTTTATCATTTTTAGTGCAACCTGGAATACAGGGCTTTTTTCTCTTTACTAAAAAATCTATAGTGGTTGTCTTCTGTGCTTTCAGAGGACATGAATTAATTTGGGAAGCAATAGATCATTTTCGTGGTGACTTTTCCAAATGTCATTTTATTTCCTTGTGAGGCATACTGTGAGCGTTATTGTTGTACATGCTGTATAAAACTCAAATGCAATAAAATATAAAGTTCATTTAGTACTGTTATCTCAGTTGTTGCAAAGTACTGTCTTCAATCAAATTTGTAGGCATAGCTTTGCAAGTACTGAGAAGTCCCTGAGAATAAAATCACTGCTGAGAATGAGCTGAGAGACTCACTGAGAATAAAATCACTATGGCAGGGATGCCTTAAATCTGGAATACAAATCATTTTATAAAGGCAAAGTGGCCCAACCTCAAGTCTGTTACTAAATTCATGCATATGCTTTACACACATCTGAGGCTACTTCTTGGGAAAGATGATATTGGACAAATCCATGATTAGACCCTTTGTAATGTTAACCATCCCTACTGCGCTGGAATTGATTACACGCATTTGGTGAAAGGCAGTTTGAATGGTAAGTCACTTAGTCATATTCTCGTTTTCACACATCATTCAGCTTCCTACTGTCCTTCTGCTCATTCTTTTCTCTTTCCTCACAACAGTATGCACAGCATGTTCCCACCATTGTTCAGCATAGTTTAAAATGACATTAAGATAGAAACATTGGTGTAAACATGTGGAAATAGCTCCCAGTGAAATGGCCAGGATTCTCCAATGCACATACAGCTACAGCATTCTGATATCTGATACTCCGATATAGAATAAAACAGAAACTAGCAGCATTTTACTGAAGAGATGAATTAATTGCTGCAAACAGCTTAAAGCCCTACAAGTGGCTAGGCATTCTGAGTTTACCACTGAAGATTGAGGAAATTCAGCATATGGAGCAACTACCTCTTAGATTTGTCCAAATCTTGTTTCCTACTTTGATTCTCTTTTGACAGAGAGCAATATTATAGGTAGACTCAAATTTAAACAGTTCTTGGTCTGTTTCTTGCAGAGCCAATTTTTGGCCAGTTGAGCTACCTGACCCAGCTTAAACTGCATCCAAAGAAGTGCCAGTGCAGGTATGAAGGACAAGGTGGTAAGGTGCAGAATTAGGAGAAGGCAGGACCATTGAACTATTTTCTGAGAACACTTTGGGCTAATATGAAACTGTGCTCTCAGGCCAATGCCTGCTCCTTGTAGCTGAATATCTCATTTACAACTGCATTGTGCAATGCTAATAGGTTCTTCTGTCTACTCGTATGTTCACTGCAATCAGCAATAAAATTTCTGTTGAATTAACAGGGTGCATTAAGACCCATGTGGCTAGCAGCAGAGGCATTCTAAGAATCTCAAAAACACCTCAGAGAAGTAATATTTTCAGAAATTGTATCGCAGTACGAGCTGAGATCTCATAGGTTGGATTTCAGCGATCCATAGAGCTAAGTTAAAAGGGAATATCTCGTTTGTCTTCTTGTGTAACACAGGACAGAATTTCTCCATTTATCCCTGTTTTCTTCCACGTTTCAAGTGATCAACACATAAAAAGAGAGGGGCAATTTAAATAGTGTTCTTTCTATGCGATGTCGAACAAAAGCCATATTTTTACAGAAATAGGGGGTCTGTATTTATCATCTGACTTTTACAGGCTTATTTAAAAACGCCTCAGCCATCATCGTGCATCCAATGAATCCACCCTTTAGAAATGTATTCCAAGTCTGGAAAAGTTTGATACATCTGTTATGTGGACTGGATGTGGCACAGCATAGTTTCTTCTCTGCCTGTGTGGCAGGCAATGTTCCTTAGTATTTCTTCTTTCCAGTAAGTAAATCTGTGCATAATAAGACACTGAAAATTTTTTCCTGTTGATAAATTTTTTAGTAAATATTCCTGCTTGCACAGGGCTCTCTTTGGTTCCCCTGAAGCCAGATCTGGCCTACATACAGTGAAAATGAGGGTGTTTGCTCAACATGCAAAACTCCTCACATTCTTACTAGCAGTAAGAATGAAGTAAAAGCAAAAGGACTTTTTCTTCCTTTGTCTTCTAGCAATGTCAGCTTAGACAGCCCCAGCACATGATCATTTACATAAGGAGGAAACTGCAAAGCTGCTGCCAACTGCCCATAGTGCCTGCCAAAAACAGATGTTAGATGTTACTGTTAGAATAATGTCTTCTTCAACTTGACGTGTGAGTGCTGCAATCTTTATTTAAAAGGAAGAGGAAAAAATATGGTTGAATTAATGAAACAAAGCACACAACATACGGTCTGAAAAAATTATAATGTAAGGGAAAGTGCTAGTTGTCCAATTGCCTAAGACTGCTAAAACTCAACTGGGTGGATTTGTCACAGAGAATTGTCCTGGACTGACATGTAGATACATCTGGTGATCTAATAGATATGTTCTATTTTTAACTCCTATGCCTCCACAACGATTTTTTTACATAATTTTCAAAAGGCAAAGATTAAAGCTGTATATTGACCAGGATGGTGATGAATCAAGCATTCTTTGATTAAAAAAAATCTCTACATATGTTAGCTACCAGGCAGTCTTATCACAAAAACTGTGAATTATGCATCGTTTTGCCTGAATCCGGGGGAGCTTTATGAAAACACAATTGAGATAAGGCTTTTGCATTTCATCTGTGATGTATTTTATTCATGTATCTTCTGGGAAGAGAAGAAATCTGTCTGCAAAGGTGAACAATACTACAATTTATTACTTTGTTTGCCTGTCTTTCTGTAAACAATGAACTAAATCTCTGTTGTCTGTAGTGCTGAAAGGCTGACTTACATTGAAGGGACGCTGGTTCTATGGGGTCAATAGAACCCAATGAAGCCTTGCTTCTCGAATTTGTATTTTGAGGTTGGGCTTTTGTGTGGACTTAATGATTTCTAAATATGTGTAGTTCACTCTCCACCCCTTCCTTTGGTAAACAGGAACACTATCTTTAATTGCTAGCCAGCTGTGGGAACTTAACATCTCTGAGAAATCTCTGTCCCTCACTAAATGTCATTGAAAAGTTTAATGGGAACTACAGATAGACATGCAGGCACACATACTGCATGATCACATCAGCATTGTTTCTTCAGGAAGCCTGGCCTGAAGGCTGAGGGTTCAGATCCTCAGCTTTCATAAGTGGTTGTGATTTCATTGGCATTTACACCTACTAGGCATCTGTCCTCAGATGACTATAGCATAAAGCAGAGTCTCTCTCCCTCTTTCCCACGGTAAGAGTAGCTGATATCAGCTACCTCACGGAGAACGCTCCTGAAATTCGACAGGGCTTAAGAACTTGGAAAGCAAACTTCACGCGGTCATGTGTAGAAAGCAGCCTTCTAGTTACACAGCCGTCTACTTCACAAGGGCCTATGGACAAAGTGCTGCTTTCTGCTTTTGACGATAAAAGGGACAAGAAAGCATGTCGTGTCCTATCTACCCGCTTCTCTTCTCTTTGGCTAGGAAAGGAAATCGTCAGGATTTTTCCTGGGTATTAGACTTCAGTGGGCAGTTTTGGGTGAGATGGGCTGTGCAGACAGGTCAGTGCTGACTGGAGGGGAGGCTCTAGTTCCCTTTTCCTCACTCCAGCCATTTCTGTGGCAAGCTCTGGTTCTCCTCTGCTGCTTCGGTGAGCTGGTTCAGCTCATTAACATGGCATTTTAGGCATGTTCTTTTACTTTTTCCAGCTTTGGTAAGCCAAGTCAGCTCAGTGAAGGGTCCAGTGCATACCAGAGCTTGCACCAGAGAAGAGGAAGAGGGAATGGGATTACACCTTTTGGTAACATTGGCGTACTAGACTGGCTATCCATCCTGACTAAAAGCACTGACAGACTGTGCTGAGGTGTTATCACTGCAGGAGGGTCACATAGATGTTACACATTGTGATATGGTTTCAAATACTCTGCATGAATGTTTGCCTTCATTCTGATTCTTTAAGCATTTTTAATTCCTTCACCCTCTCAAATTAGAAACTATTTCTCCAGTGATTTGCAAATGGACCAGAAGAAAAAAAAGTAGGGAAGTCAGTGCTGATGAAGTTCTGCAAAAGGTCTGCAACAGTACAGTGATGAAGAGCTTTAGATGGATGCAAAATACACTGTATTTGGCAGTTAAGCCCTTTCTCTTTGCATCCTCCTAGCCAAAGAACTATTTACATGAAATGTCAGTCACCCTGTGGAATTACATGAGAATTAATTATCTGTCAAGAATGATTTGGCCCTATTAATTATGGGTCTCACATAAAAGAAAGAATAGGCCTAAAGTGTCATATGATTTTTCTTGGCTAGTGAACTAGGAACTCATTGGTATCAAATATCAAAAATGGCTTTGTTGAATACTGATTGATGACCTCTGACAAAAATTATAGGAGAAACTTGTATCATTTTATCTTATTATAGCCTACTAAGACCTTAGTCAAGATCAGGGCCTTATTTTCTTAGGCTGTCATGCAAGGGGTTAAAGCTGATATTTATCAGATTATTGTTTGCAACCAGTCATGAATGAATAAGGCTTTAATGTATGTAGAGTCAGAAATAACTGATGTTAAAATGCAGTCACAAATCAAATACAGTATTTCATGGAAGCAGTTAAAACATTATGCCTAATTAAGTCTTCATTTAAACATGTGTGTAATTTTGCTGTTCAGATTTATGTGTAGCTTTCTAGACTCCTCCCTACAGTGAATCATGGTGCCTATTTGTATGTTGCTATTTGGCAAAGGAAATCTTGAATTTTATATTTTGCAGATACAGTGGGACATAAACAAGGGCCTAAGAAATTTTCTGGGCTATTCAAAAGCTGAGAAAATGACTTCATTGAGAAAAATTTAAATGGAGATGTATCATAGTGTACTTGTAAAACCTGCTCCAGGTATTTTCTTGTCTTGGCCCTTTCTCTCTCCCTTCTCCCATTGCTCAGTACCTTTCTTGAATGGCAGCACTGGCACAGCAAATCTATGAGGACAGCATCCTTTCCAGGGGAAATAGCCTATTGCCTGCAAGGGAAAGTCATACTTAACATATGAACAAAACAGAGACCACCACCACATGTATGAATTTCCCGCTTACTGAACCTGAATTTCTGACCACAATGTGAATATATGAATAAGATGAAAGTGCGATCTGATTTTTTTTTTCTTTTGGAGGGAAAGTAAGTGATGAAAGTCATAATAGAAATTGAAGGAAGGTTCACTTTTTTCCCCTTTTGAAAATTATAAATGACATCCAGCCAGCATGGATGGCAAAAGAGTTTAGGAGGTTGACTGAGCTAAATCTGAAGACACCTCGCTGTATCTAATTGTTATAGAACTGTGTATGTGCTGAATGAGCCATATAAGAATATCATGTCGACAGTGGAGGTCTTAGTAGCATCTTAGCATTTGTTGTGTTGTCTGATTAGATTCATTGTTGTGTGATTCTAGAAAACATCTATGTCAGGGTGAGAAGAGATGATGCAAAGGAGTCTCACAAGAAGGAGAAGAGTCTCACAGGAAGTCTGTAGAAGAAGGGGAATACAAAGCACATATTCAGTAGTAGAAATCCAACAGAAAATTATTTTCCTGAATTAATCCACTACTGCAGAACTATTATCTCTGAGATAAAACTAGTGCAAGCTTAATTTTTTGTTCAGATATTTTACTGCTATAATAATGCACCCACTGCTGGGTAATAGTAAACCAGTAACAGAATTTGCTTTTGAGAAACAGTACTGTGGTAGGAGCAGTTAACACTATAAATTAGATGATTCCAGTTTCCAGGCAGTGAAGTTGGTCTGTAGTTCAATGAAACACACTGACACATTCATCCTTCACACAATGCCCTGGAAGCTGGGCATTTAAAATTAAAAATAAATGGCAAGAGAAGCATAAAGAGAACTCCCTACAACAGGCATTTGTGGACTTTGTGGTCTTCTACTTTAGAAAAATCATTTCACCTACTGCTTGGCTGGCAAATTTAAGAACTGCAGTTAAATGAAACTGTCAAATCACAAACTGGTAATTTGGAAATAGAAGAGAAAGGAGATTCTAAAGGAAATTTAGATGATACAAATGCTTTTTTAGTATCCGTTTAGTACATCAGTCTAGTAGGATAGCATAGAGTGGGAAATGCAATGAGGGATACCCACAAGAACGCTTAACTGAAAAAAACTCCTTCTTTGTTCTGTGTATTTTATCTTAAAAGCATTTCTGTTGAATTTTGTGTCATTCCTCCAGTCCAGGTTTTGCTTTTCTTGTAATTTCTATGGAATAGGTAAAATGAAAATGTGAATTTTCACAGATTTTCAAGACACAAGCCATTTTTATATGCAGATTGGGTAAATTCAAGACCATTTATTCAGATTTAGACATGTCTACATAGAAGTGCAAAACCAAAAGAAAACAACGAATGGGAAAAGCCTTTGAGAGATTTTACTGCAAGCATTTTCCACAACTTTGCCGGAGGTCAGTGGCCCCCGCTCTGTGATATTTTCTTGGCCACCACAGATCAAGCATCATGCTTTAGTAGTACATGGGCTGTGGAAGTTGATCTGATTCAGGAGAAGAGAGCAAGCTAAAAAGGAAATAGAATAAATGCATACAGGTACCATTCTCACCTGGATTGTAGGTCGTCTTGCTTTATGCCTGTGAGAAAAAGAAGACAAATATAAACAACAGTGGAGACAGTTTATTCATTAATGGCAAATCATTCCCTTTATTTACAGAAGTAAAAAGAGTCTCATCCCAGTGGACGCAGAGGATGGAGTGCCATCTCTACCTACCATACACCACACCTCCCTATTCGTTCCTCTAGAAAGCCTTGTGTGGATGGGATGAGCAAGCAAAGAGCTCTAGAACACCTACTATAATCCATAAACTCATTTCCCAAATATGCTTAACAAACCATATTAACTTGCCATACCCTTCCTGTCAATATATTTCCTTCCTCCAGGGTATAGGTCAGCAGTCCACTGCAGCACAAAAAATCTTCTGAATATTATTTTCAGAAAGCTACAAAGAAATGGAGAGGCTATAAAAAAAGTGCAGAAATACAGAGCCTTCCTATATGTTTCCTCCTTTCCCAGGTATGAATGTGTACACACACAGACTCTCTTCCCAAAGCAGGATTATACAGAGTTTTTAATTATGGTGAGAACTGGGTGAAAGAGCAACACTACCTAGTAATTTCGATAATAGTGTATCACACATGCAGTAGAAGTGTATGATGGAAATAATATTTCATTCCACAAATTCTAGCAAGAGCGTTATTACCTCTTTAGTTCATAATGATTTGCTACATACGTGTGGTCATCACCAAGGCCTCATGAGCATAGCTCTGGATATTTTTTGCAGTCACAGTCCCTTTATCTTTCCTGATCTGGATGATGGGACTGAATGCACCCTCAGCAAGTCTGCAGACGACACAAAACTGGGAGGAGCAGCTGATACACCAGATGGTTATGCCGCCATTCAGAGGGACCTCAACAGGCTGGAGAAATGGGCAGAGAGGAACCTCATAAAGTTCAACAAAGTGAAGTACCAAGTACTGCACCAAGTACAGGGGAGGAATAACCCCATGCACCAGTATGGGCTGGGGGCCAATCAGCTGGAGAGCAGCTTTGCACAGAAGGTCCTAGGGGTCCTGATGGACCCCAAGTTGAACATGAGCCAGCAGTGTGCCCTTGCAGAAAGAGGGCCAACGGTATCCTGGGCTGCATTAGGCAGAACATTGGCAGCAGGTTGAAGGAGGTGATCCTTCCCCTCTGCTCACACCCGACTGCTCGTCCTGTTCTGGGCTCCCCAGTACAAGACAGACATGAATTTACTGGAGCAGTCCAGCAAATGGCCACAAAGCTGGTTAAGGCACTGAAGCATCTCTCCTATGAGGAGAGACTGACAGAGGTGGGACTGCTCAGCCGGGAGAAGAGAAGGTCAAGGGGGGATCTTATCAATGTGTATAAATATCTGATGAGCGGGTGTCAACAGGATCGGGCCAGACTCTTTTCCGTGGTGCCCGGTGACAGGACAAGAGGCAACTGGCACAAACTGAAACACAAGAAATTCCACTTGAAAACACTCCTTTCTGTGAGGGTGGTCAAACACTGGAACAGGTTGCCCAGAGAGGTTGTGATGTTTCCATCCTCGGAGATATTCAAAAGCTGACTGGACATGGCCCTGGGTAACCTGCTCTAGCTGACCCTGCTTGAGCAGGGGGTTTGGACCAGATGATCTCCAGAGGTGTCTTCCAACCCCAGCTAGTCTGTGATTTTGTGATTCTATGACAGTTTCCCAGAGTAACAATTAAAAAAAGAAAAAATATTTATCAGTAAAGTCAGGAACAAGGAAAATGTCTCTAACTGAAAAACGTATTAACTTCTAATAAGCATTATAGTGTTTACCTCTTCAAGTTTTGGTTTCACATTGCTAAGGTAATGCTGATCTGAGAAGTTAACTTCAAAAACTAGACTGACTGACAAAAAAGCATAAAAGTCAATGAATATAGAAGGCAGACTGTCATAAACTCACTTTCATAAGCTATCATATTTCAATGACTACAGAGACTTTTAATGCCCAAGAATCTGACTCAAGGTGTAGGGCAAAAAGAATATAAGACAGAAGGAGGAAGCCAAATAAACAAAGGTAGGTACAGATTCCCTGGGCACAGTTCGGTATTTATTTTCCCATTTATTCAAAAATATACATGTTGTGCATATTTTTCAAGGAAATTATACTTTGAAAGGCTATATGCAGAAGTATCGTTCTTCAGTACTTTTTGAGGAATTGATTCAAGGAGGCTTATGAACAGCTGTTTCCTATTTCTTTGTTATTTTTCATGAATATTCAGATGATAACCATTTACTTAACATCAGATCAGAGGTAAACATAATTGCATGCTGTATCATATACAGACTAACTACACACCCAAATGCAGCTCTGACCAGTGATAAGATACAAAGAAAGTCACAGCAAGGTATTAGTGCAGTAAGATGGCATTTACCTTGCCACAACTTGTTCTATTTATTTCAAGACACTGTTTTGTGAAATTAATGTCACACTACTGCATAGGATCTCAGTCTGCAATCGCTCTGAGGCTATCTGCAGCTACATTCAAGGAGGTGTTCAGTTCTCCCTTTCTCTTTGATATTTCCTTGGAAGGAAAGGTGTCTTCCCTCCTTCTCTCTTCCTGCTTCACTTTTCTTCCTTAGACAGTCTTATGATCTCTTCAGAGCTTTCTAAAGAAGCAAAATGCACTCGATACAGGTAAACTCTGCAAAAAATAAATGTGCTTGGATCTTGTAAATCAGGTGACATGAATTTGTATATTTATTTTCACCTACAGAGCCCAGAGGAATTGTACATAGCTGTAGGATCACACACTGGATATATTTGTACTAGCATAACGTTGATATTTACAGAAGCATTGAAGTTCACAGTTTTCTGTCCTTTCATAGATAATCAATAAATCATATGTCAGCTCTGGTGATTATGCATGTCTAGTAACAAGTCATCAACATCTAAGCTATTAAAGGTTGTGCACTATTTTTGTGTTGATACAAGAGCAAATTTGTTCTCACTAAAAGAAGCGAATAGAGTTTTTTAAAAAAAAGCTCTTGCCAACCATTACTTGCTGCCCTCTGTGGCTCTGGTCAGGAAATGCAGAAATACTTATGCAACAAGCAGAGTAGCCCCCTCCTCTCTCTCTCCCCCCCCCAACCCCCGGTAAAAAACTCTGTATGACCTCTAAACCATTCTAGCTGTCACCAGCTGGCAGATCTGAAAAATAAAATCCACTTTTGACATTTACTGATCTTTATCTACCAGCTGGTTTATGGCACCTCCAAACCAATGTAGTAGGGAAGATATGAATGGATAGAAAGCAAAACAGAGAGCAGCTGTAAGCAACCTCTTTTGTAATTCTGACTATTTGCCCACTTCATAAATTAATCAATCTCAGTTCCAATCTATAGTTAAAATTCTACTGAAAATCAGGCTAGGATAAATGGACTGTGTTCTGCATCCCAGATAAAAATAAAGATTACAGAAAATATACAGTATTCTGTGGGACCCTAGAATCATCTCTACTTCCATCACCTCCCTTGTGACACAAAGATATTTATGGTCTAAATTAGTGTTAACGTTTTGCAAGGCTTAATTCATATTGCTAAGTGGCTATGTGATAAACAGCCAGAAGTGCAAAACATTATTACAGCTCTATTTCCCAGACTATAATTTTCTGCAGCAATAGAAATGCATTAGTGCTGGCTTTGACTTTTCTGCCAAATAAGGGCATGTTTTAATGCATTTTTGAATCTACTGTACCTTGTTCTTCTGGGGTAGTTCACTGACTTATTTCCAACTAATAAAACATGGGCAAATGCTGATGATCTGAAATCTGAAATTGCACATAACATCTAGGAGCTTCCCTGAAGATGGCACTACTGAACTGCTTCACATACCTCTGAACCCTTATGTAATCTTGTTTATACAGCATCAGGGTCATTTTAAAGCTAGGATCACACGATGCTAATTTGGCCAATGATTTTCATTTTTATTTTGGCAAAATGCCTTCTTTATGTCTAGGCATAGACATTTAAAGGCAACATTTTTGTGCAGGCTCTGCCAATAGAGTCTTGTAGTCAGGGAACACTTGCTAAAAAACAGCCAGGATTATACTTCTGGATTTCCCTTAAAAACTACAGATCCTTCTCAAATCTGCTATACAGATTTATGTACATCAGATTTACAGACCTGTTTTCATGTTGGCTGAAACTCAGGATCTTTGCTGGAAAATGTGAATTGAAAGGATGATACAAAGAAAGGTGGAGAATGGGAAGAATTTATTTTTCCAGTATGTGTGAATAGAGAGAGCCCCTCCACGCAGCTATCTGCATTCCTAAGTAAGAAAACTCTTGCCTCCTCACCCTCCTACCAGAGCTTTGCAACATGCTGTGTAGAAATCAGAGGACATACAGTATCTAGAGGTGAAAGGTTTAGACTGACATTCGTTATTTCTTCTCTTATCCCTAACTCTGCAGGAACTATACCCCAAACTTCCTGCATGCTGCCCTGGCCTGGCACTGGAAAGAATCTGGTTATACTTCATGCAAGTATTGTAGGAGATTTAATGAAATTATCCTCATCATGGAAATTAAAAACCATGCTACGTCATGCTAAAATGATGCTATATCTTGAGTAACCGGTTCGTCATAGCAAAACCTCATCTGGGTACCTATGGATAATGGGAGAAGACCCGAACAACACAGAACTAAGGGAAAGTTTTTACACTGTGAAAGAAGGGTAGCATCCTAAGCACAAACTCTACTCAAAATATCTGACCGTTTAAAGCTTTTAAATATCTGCTTCATGTTTTAGAGGTAGCTGAAATCCTAGATTTTTACATTTATAAAGGCTGATTAGAATTTTTTTTTGAAGCTGGAGCAATCTGCAAGAAATGAATAAACTTTCCTGAGGCCTCCCCACTAAGTGGCACTGACACAGCTGAGTCTATGCTTAGCATGAATTTCATTCCTTCTGTATCAGACTTCTGGGATCAGGCCATGTAGGATCAAAAGCTGGCCTGCTTTTTTCTTGCAATTCTGTTAGCTGATTTGATAAGACATATCACTTAAAAAATGTTGCCTTCTCACAGCAAAGTTGCAATTACACAGATCTCAAATTACCACAAAAGAAGCTTCATGACAATATCTGATGTTGCAACAAGAAGTGGTCATAGTTGTTCACTGCAGGTGAAGAGGGGTTAGTTTTGCCTAGCATACCCTGAGCTGAAATGGCTGAATTGAGTAAAGGTTCCTTAGACAGCCCTGCATAAATGTGCAGATGGTGTCATGCTGCAAAAAAATGAGCTCTGACACACAAGCTCTGGAATAGCAGTTCAGGAAAATTAGTGCAGGATGTTTCTGACTGTATGAATGAATAATTATACCAAGGTATGCAAAAAGAGACTCAGAACCTCACCTAAAAATGCCTGTTTGAAGGCATCATTCCTATCTTGGGAGGAATAACAGAATTTTCCCTCCCACTGATCTCTCGTTATACCTGTCTGCTTTTTCAGATTTTCTATCCTTCCATCTTCCCGCTCCTCAAAATTCATTTTATGGGCATGATTTTATAGGTTACTGATTGGTTCCTCTACTATCCACTTATTTAGTAAATGTTATCTAAAATTATTCCCATATTTAAGAAGATCAAGAAATAGAAAAACACAGAAAAGAATCAAGTCTAAGTAAATCTTTGTATCTCAGTCAATTTTAGCTCTGCCAATGGTACAGTCTCTAAAAATGACCCACTTCTTAATGCATTGAGCAGTTCTTCAGTTCCTTTTGCTTAGAATATAACAGATGCCAGTGCAAGATGAAAGAAAGTGCACTTCTAATTGCTAAATCTATCCTATCTGTGTATGTAGGGAATGTCTCTGCTTTCATAGTCTACAGCAATGGAACCTGAAGTAATATAGGAGGAATTTCCAGTGAATGAATGAGCTCACAAGAATGGATGTGGGCATCTAATAGATGTGTGGTATGCCAGTCTGAGTCTGAGGAGAAAGCAATATTCACATGTACGAGCAGAAGTAAGAAAGGAACCACTAAGCCAGGCTTTCACAGAGACGCAGCTCCAGTGCTAGGTGGAATCCAGTCAATGCAAGCCTGCTTACAGAAAGGCTGGCATCAAAACACAACAGCTGAAGTGTAGCAGATGGCTAGATCTAAAGGAGATGTAAACAGAGGCTGAATAACTAAGCATTGCATTCTGCAGATGTCAAAGTTTCCAGGCTGTAAAAAGTTTAGTCTAAGAGCTTTCCTGAAAGCTGTTTTTGTTTTTAGCTATCTAAGCTCCCAAGTCTACCCACACTCCATGTGATATCTTAAAGGCATCTGAATTGTCTGGGTTCCCAGCATGCAGCTGATGAGGAGTTGTCCCTAGAACACCCTGGAATGCAGGGTAATATCATTTCCTTTCTCCTGCCACATCAATCCTGTCAGTACTGCCTGCTTAGGGATTTCACTCTCAGTAGCAAGGAGAGATCATACAGGTGGGGAGAACAGTGGTATTTATGGTTAAACAATAAAGAAGCCCAAGGATGCAGTGGTTAATTCCAGTTTCTAACAGATCAGGGAAGTAAAAGAAATCTTATACTTAGTTCCCTTCCTCTTCCTCCCACATTCCCAGCTTGTTCATAGGGGCTGTGTGTAAGGAAGGAGATCTGCACCTAGAGAATTGCAGAATATCAGAAAGGAAGGCTGAGTGCAGGAGTCAATTGTCCACAAGGCAGAGAGATTTCTGTGTGGTCCTCCAAAGAAATAAATTGACTTGAAAGCCATAAGAGTCAACCCTGATCCTTTCCATGCATTTTGTGCTGCCTGCTTCTTTTGTCATCTTCTCCCACTTGTGACTTGCACTTCTTCTCATATCACACTTCTACTTAGAACAGGCCACTACTTTGCAGATTATAAGCACCATTCATCTCTTTCAATCATCCCTTAAAACACTCTGCCATTGAAAAGAAAAATTTTAAGATCTCTTCACCAACAATACCTGGCCTGTGCATCACAGTCTGTAAGCGAGATAGTGAGTTGTTCATTCTCAACATGCTCTGGACAGAGCATGTGCCTACTTGGTGCTGTATACACAGTAGTATCTTCCAAAGTCAGGTAATTCAAACTGTTAGGGCAGGTGTTTTCATTAGTATTCAAGGTAAGACCAGCGAATGGCAGTGCAGAGGGGAAAAACAGCTCACATATTGAGCCATTACCTAGAAATGATACCAAAAAAAGACCTATAGGGAGAATGTTACTTGCCAGCTTGGAAGTACTGGAAAATCAGGTTCAATGTAAAAAATATTTTGAGAAAATCTACTCATATTTATAAGATTCTTTTCTAGTCCCTTGCTCTCATTTTAGTTAATTGTAATTGTGCTTAATGGGTAGCTGTACCAGAGAGGAATTTTTGCCTGATTTCCACCTTGCTTTGCAAGAATTACGACTTTATGCCCTCTCAAATTTGGGCTTTTGGGCTGCTTTGCCCAGCTAACTCAGCCTACAGGATCTGTCTTCAATCATCAGTGATACTGTACTGTGCCTTCTACACCTGACTCTCTGAGAGGTTGTCAAATAACACCAAAGCATTGCAGGAATCCTTCCCACCTCTGCAACAAGGATTTTAAAGTTTTCCTTGGAACTCTTTTGCCCCTTGCCATTGCATAAAGATGAGGTATCATACATTTTCTTGAAGTATATTGAAGTTACAATCAGGATACCCCCTGAACCCTACTGAATAAAGGATAATTTTGATAGTGACTTCAGCTGGTAGAGATGGCCTCAATCACTACTATAAGGATATTTATGGTACTGAAAGAGCCCTGCTGAAAGAACAAAAAACAACCATGCTTCAGCTAGCACTCAGCTTGCAATATTAATTAGAGTGATTAGTTTTGCTCTGGCAGAAAAGTTTAGCTAATCATCTGACCTGTGATGGAATGGCATGGTAGGATGTCACCACAAATGACATTGGCCAGTTAGAGGACTCTGCTGGTGAAATTATTATTAAAGCTGAAAATTCAGCTTTTACACATGGAAAACACTATATTGTAGGTGGGGCTACAGACAGCACAGGAAATGAAAGGCTACATCCCCAAAAGTTTAATTTTCTGGCAAAGTTGCGATAGTGTATGCATACATAGGTTCCTGTCAACTATGGGTTTGAATTCAGCTCCAAATGTAAACATTGCAAGGCTTAGAGGTGAACTTCCTGCTATCTGACCATTTTTAAATGCTAGAGGGGGGGGTTCAGGAGTAAAACTCAGATCCAAACTGAAGTTAATCTTTTCCATTAAAATGTAGATGTTCAAAATGAAGTCCAAGTTCACGTTCATCTCATCTCTAGCTGAATGCTCTTCCTCTTCTTCTTGAAAGGAGGGAGACTAATGAATTATATAATTAAAGAATTATTAGAGTTAAACAGAAAGAAGCTAATGCCTGTGATTATCATTGAAGTTGTGAGTTTTTTCAGGTAATATGCTTGAGGCTTCTGGCCATGAATACTTTATTCTGAGTAATCTATTTCATCTCTCTTTCATCATACATACCACCTCACTGAGACTATCTTACTACCCAGAAAGCCCAGATGCTACACTGATGGACACCAGCAGATCTGATAGATCAGCTTCTCAGACACCTCTGAGCTTAGTTTTTGTCATTTTGTATTCACTAACTCCTTGCTTCCCTAGCTACACATTCCAGTGCATGGCTTTCATCACAAGCTTTCTGAGGCTTCTGGCTATGAACGCTTCAGTCTTTTGCTACAAATTGAGTCTTTCACACTTCCAAGGCAATCATTCAGGAGTTATACTCTGTGGGGTGCCTTGTGCTCTCATCTGCGGCCCTAAAGTATGAGAGCTGCTGTGCACGAACTCTAAAAATGTGAACTTATTTTTTGTCAGAGTTTGCCCAAATAGTCACTGGTCAAATCCCCTTTCCTTCTTCTGTTATGGGGCTGGTTCAGCACCAGCTGATTGCTGGCCTTTTCCTTAGAGAGGGCAATATTTCAGAGAGTGCTTCCTATATGTATGTGTGTGTATCTCCATATATATATATGTATGGACATGTATAAATATATCTGTTAGAGCTTGTTCGAATTCTCTTGGGGTAAATACTGCTAGCATACTATTTCATAAGCTTGAAGAGTGACTATTTGCCATATGCAAGAAAAATGTTATGACTTTGTTTAATAAAGCAAGTAAGAATTTCCCTACTGGCTCAAACAAACCTAGGATCCAACCCTGGCCAATATCAGGTGCTTCACAGAAAAATGTAAGGGATGTGACAGTATGTATTTCTGGAATAAACTAGGCCATTATAAAGAATAAAACAAACTTAGCTGCCACAGTTACTAAGTGAATGTTAACCATGCTTTGTAAGAATAAAAAGTATGCGTGGAATCAGCCGTTACATAGAAACCCTAAGTGATGTATAGAGTTTGAGGAGGTAGCCATAGTCTTCAGCTCTTTCTAAACTTTCTGCTTCTGATACAGACGTATTACTAGCAGCTTCAGTAGAGCAACAGGCACTTCACTTGCCTGTCACTAACAGAATTGCGTAGAGTTGTTGGTCTCTGCATGGAGTTCAGTTCATGGTGTAAATAACTATTTACAACCTAAGATTTTATATGAAAGTCTTATAAATCTCAATCTCTTATTCACTTACCTGATTCTGATTGTTGCTTCTCAAACACACTAGTTATAGCTTTTGCTTTCAGTTTCTGAAAATCTGCAACATGTACAATGTATGATCAATTATAAAACATCCATGGGTTTATCCTCTGCAGGTATGTTTGAATATCCCTTAAGGCCAAATGAGCGATGAAATGTGGTTTATGTCAGAAAATGGAGTTTCTGCCTGGGGGCTCAGAAATGCCCTAGAATCTTGGCTTATTCCCACTGTCTCATGCTGGTTTGTGTGACTTTCTATGAGCTTACAGTTTCACACGAAGACGTGAATCATTTCTTCTAAGCTTCAGTCCCTCATGTTCATGGTCAGCACAACTCATGCTGACTTGTCACTGGGCCTGACTGTCACCCACACGTGAATTAGTGTCTGTCTGCCTGGTATCAGCCCTTAATTGCTATCCCACTTTATTTTACACTGCTTACATAGATCATCGTAGCACAATCATACCATCAACTATTCAGAAAGTCAATTCAAAGATGAAGTGCAAAATCATTAAAAGAGGATGATGAAACGTGAATGTAAACCTGCTTCTTTGGAGTTCTCCACTTCTCCGAATTTCCCGCCCTTTTAGTGAGAGAATGAGAGAGAAAATAAGCCAAACAGATCTTTGATTTTTGTTAGATCTGAAATCACTCTCCTACTGAGTATTTCAGGGCATATACTGTGAAGAAATAGTGCTGCCACAGCTATTGTGTTTTCGGTTATATAATTCTCAGTTTCATGGTTTCATAGTGTTTCTCCTTTGCCTAATAGAGAAGAAAACAAACCAGTGTTCCAGTCAGCAAGTTTCTCCTGGACTTGGATCCCCAGACATTCATTGTTGCTGAATATACATAGCGTTAGAAAAAGCATCTCTAAACTATTTAGAATTCATATTTTTGAGTGAATAACTATGAATAATAACTTGTTTTTACTGAAGAAGTAAAAATGCCAAAACATGTGTGTCTAATTTAAAGAACAAAAACACAGAAAACCTGCAAAGTGTCTTTGTATTTTAATGTTTGGAGGCAATTCTGAGATGAGAATCTGAATTTAGTCATGTGACTCAAGAGCTGCATCAGTCTACATGATCCCAGCATTAACTCAACTAGCAGACAGATGAAGTTGCAGTTAGACTGAGAGTCACAAGGAAAACTTGTCTTAAGGAAAGCAATGCTAGTTACTTTTATTCTTTTACATGTATATTATAAGAGTAAAATATGTGGAAAAAGAATGTAGCAAATGGCTAATACCAAATGCTCTTAATTTCTGACTTACTGGCATCCAAGTATTTTAAGTGCTCTGCAAACACAAGTAGTTTTAGTTGCAAACGTCATGTAAGGTAGATAGGGTGCATATACAAATATGTAACCTGTAGCACAGCAAAATTTAAAGTCTTGCCCAGAATTTCTCATTAAGTGAATGTATGTTCTTTGAAACAGTGAAAGTTTATTCCAAAAAGCTACTAAGTTAATTAGAAGTTAAGTCAATGATACCTCTGGAACGATTTAGTCAGAGTAGAAATACATTCCTACGTGACAATTAATTTTGTCCTCATTCCGACCTACTCTTTCCCATTATAAATCAATATTTCGCATTGGAATTGTGGCCTGCTGAATAGCTCTTCCCAATGAACAAAACACTCCTGAAATTTGTAAGGCTTTTTGAAATTTTCTCCAGTTCCCCTCAGCTGTAATCAGATGTTTCAGCCTTTCTGAAGACACTGGAAGTCTTGACACAAATGTTAGGTCTGTTCTGAAATCAATGGATCCTTTCAAAAGCAGAAAGAAAAAAGTTCCATTATCGTAACCCCAGTCTTTTTGGTGAGACAGACTCAGGAATGTCAACACTGTGAAAAGACTGCAGCAGTCCTACCTCCTCCCTTTTTGCAGAAGTGTGTGTGGTGCTGAGAAGATCTGGGCATGTGGCAGAAGGGGGTCCAGGTTCTGCAGCGACTTCAGGTTCAGAAGTGGCTTCACGGCAGGGCAGAGGACTGTGCCCACAGCTAGGCAAATCTAGTAATCACTGAGACAAACTGTTAGCACTTCTAACTCCAGCACACGTTAGCCACCCCCTAGGTACCTTACTACATTATTAATTTCTGTCCCAACTTTGGACACTTTCACATATTGGAGACTATGCTGTTTTGCAATTGCTTTATTAAAAATGCAGATGAAAATCAGTTAGACCTGCACTCCTGGCACCAAATGAATTTCACTTAGAAGCTATTACAGTTACCAACCTCAAATAATCCTCATCCTACGTGGAGTCGTGTCTCAGTCAGCAATTCACTTTTTAAAACATTCTTTGTGTGAATAAGAGAAGGAAAAAGGAACCCAATCATCCTAATTTTTATTTCCTTTGTTGTAATTTTTAATTGGAGCATCTCTAGTGGATCTTTCAGCTTTACATTACAGCGGAGTAACTCAGAAGCTCCATGTAAATCAGAGTAACCACTTGGATTAATATCACTGCGGCTGGAAATGGAGATGGCCCTCAGGGTGGAGCTTTGGCTCTTGGCTCATGCAGAACCTGGTGCAAGCACTGAGAAAAGACGGTGTCTGTTTCCTAAATTTTCGATGGGTTCTCAGCTCTGACTAGGGCAGCTGTGATCACTCCTCTGGCTTGGGATTGTGGATGCCATGGTCCAGAAGTGCATTAGTGAGACTGTAAACAACCTAAGCACATGAACAGCAGCCCAGAAATACCCCATATTCCTTACTCAGCCAGGGTGTTTCCTCCATTGCTCCAAGGCCACCTGTTCTTGCTGTTCTTGTGCAAGTGAGGTTTCTGGAGTTTGCACAAACCCTACTCTGTGCTGACGATGGAGGCTGTTCGTGCAGGGAGATCCATCTGAGTCTGAGGCAGCTCAGAAATGCTGTCCTGAGTCATTAGCGGCTCAGAAGGCAGCTCCATTTCTCACTGTCCTGTACATGTACGGTGAGATGTAGACCTCAGCTCCCTGTGGTGCTAACGGGGGCTCACTCCAGAAAAGGCGGGGGGCTTAAATCTCCCGTGAGTGCTACGGATACTTGGCACCTTCAGAGCTGTTAGAAACTTGAAGGTTCAGTCACTGGAAAAGGACTTTCAGACATGCTCTCGTTTGCTTACAGAGGTGAGGGAAATTTAAAGAGCGAGAAAGGTGGAAGGGAGGAGGCTGTGACCCCGGGGCAGCTCCTTTACAGCACAGCTGGCTGGAAGCCCTGTGTTATCAATACCACACTGAGCAGCTTCAGTGGTGCTTGGAGCTTGTAGGGTCTGTGTCACAGGCAAGATAGGGCATAGCTGTAGGGAACACTACATCACCATTTTTATATCTTGTATGACTTAAGTGGCAAAACACTTGGTTTACAGAATAGGACACAGACATAGAAGGAACAACAAGGGGTCCAAGCAACTAATAAGTTTGCTTCTTCTGGAAAGAACCATAGATTCCTGGCAAGTCTGTCCACACTTAGGGTGAAGCAGACCATCACTAGCTCTGCTCCGTGCAGCAGTGATAGGACAAGGGCTTGCAGCGTGGAAAGGGATTTTTCTGAGCTGTCCATGAAAAACTATCCTTCAGGGAGATATAACATATAAGACTCTGAACTAATATCTTCGGGGTTTCGGAGCAGATTTTCATTTTGCTGGAATGTGGTCATTTCAATATCACTTTGTTAAATGCATTACATTCTGTTTAGTTCTTCCTTGTTTTTTCCATTTTAGATCAGCTCCTACAATGAGGTTATTCTCCAAATGATGGTATTATGTGACCCGTAGCTACGGATATCCACATCTAGTCATTCTGTTTACAGTGAAATAAATGTGCTTTCTTTCTGCATAATGTTATTATATAAATTTCATACTAATCATCATTCATGGCCTGTCTCAGCCTTGGAGCTCTTCAAACTATCACAGTTAGGATATACCAACTTCTGGCATGCCAGGGAGAAGGGTATATCACGTAATTTGTTTGCTTTTGACTCCTCAGCCCAAATGGACGGTTACACTTTTGAGAGAAGACACTCTTTGGAACGATCTCAAAGTCATCCTTGTAACATCCTAGCAACCCATTTTAACCACTCCACCACTGTATTCCTATGTTTTCCTGTTATGACTTAGCTTAATGTAGCATTTAAAAAGTCATAGTTTGCTTCTATACTAACACATTTTTGTGAGACTGTTTTGCAAAGGGCCAAAGCCACGTGAACGGCAAGATCCTGACTCTGTGCTGCTTATTTAGGTGTTGGCATTTGGCTTAATACACAAAGCTTCTTCAAATATGTTGATGCCTTGGCAGCAATTTTTCTCTGCATAAAATGAACACAAACTTCAGAGGAGGCAATCCCTGACCTTACTGTTATTCAAGCCCTATTTTAAGGCATTACCTGCAGTCTTCCATCGCCTGTCATAGAACTGCATGTTACCACATCCAAATATTGCTATTAGGAGTAGAGAATAGAAAAGGCTGGGTAATTTCACCTCCTTTTCATGCTTTCACCTGTCCAAAAACTATTCTGGCTTTGGGAAAGAAGGAGCAGATATGTCTGTCTTCCATTGCACTTCCGAATGGCTGCTTTACTCCAAGCTGCAGAATAACAGGCCAAGCAGACAATGTAAGGAAGTTTTGCACTGCAGAGAGTGTTGGATTTCTTCCCTTTAGGCAAAGATGGGCAGAAACCAAAATCCTAAGAGCAACATTGGTTTCAGCCCAATTACACTGGCATGTACCTCTTCTGGCTCCGCAAGATTCTGTTCTCCTGAATAACATTTGCTATCACTAAAATGGTGTTGCTGCTGGAACCAGCTTTGTTGCGTAAGAAGCCATGCTTTTGAAGTTTAATACCTTTTTGTTGTTTTTCAGAATTGCTGGGGAAGTTACCTGTGGCATAAGATTTTAGAGAATTCCCTTTTTTAGGGAATTCCCTTTCTTCTTAGAACAGAGCGAGAGAGAGCATCAGTCCTCTCCTAGCATGTCAGAGCCATTCTGTGGGTGCATTAAGGCCCTGACCGAAGACGGCGAGTGCTAACACCTTCTGAGGCATCCAGTTAGGAGCAGGGTCTCACTGGGCTCCCTGTGTTGACTTTTGGAGAAAGACAGACAACTTTAGAAAATGCATCAGATCTTTGGTGGACGGTCTCTCATGACTGACTCTGTGCAGATATGAGGATTACTACTTACCCTTCTCATGGACTTATATGTAGGCCTAAAGCTAGGCAAGATGAGTCCAGCTGTAAGATGTTATTCAGTTATCAACCATGTAAACTCAGCCTGGATCACAAACTCAAACTGTGAAGTCTCTGATTTTTGTACTATTAGTGATAATAAAGATTCTGTCTGTCAAATCGTTCTTCGCCTACTCCTGTAGGGTGGTTTCCAGCTCTGGTTAGAGTAATATAAATCCACTGAAGCTATTGGCTAAATGAGACTGTAGAAACATAACTGTATATACAGTATAAATAGAATTATTATAGTAAATGTCTTGGTAATACATGAGACAGACAAGAATCCAATTCATTTCTCTCCTACTCATGCCAGTGTTGCAGCGCTGTGTAAAAGTAATAAATGGTTATTTTTATGATGAAACTAATCACTTGTGATACAGAATACACAAAGGAACAGGTCTGCCAAAAAATTGGTAGCAGTCTTACAAAATTAGTTTCATAATAGAGTTGACTTCTGTTATTTCAGTAGCAAATAATTTTTTTGGCTCACTGTTCTGCTTAACTTTCTAAGGCCAGCTGAGTTGTACTGTACTTGCAATTACATCTGAGAAGATGCATACAATTAAATGAAGGGGAAAAAATTAAAGTTTGCTCTTTTTTTCTTCTATAATGTGCTAATATTTATTTGAAAGGTTTCCAGTTCAGTTCTCAGTATATTTCCACAACCTGCACATCTGTATTTGAAAAAAGTAATTTGAACTGTGGCATTCTGCTGTACCTAAAATAGACTAGACCACCAAGGGGAGGTGTCATGAAATGACATTTAGTAAAAACTATTCTCTGTTCCGTAGCATTGTACCCTGCCGTGTCCTTCATGCCAGTTATCGATCAGATCTTCACTCAATGCAAAAAGCCTCTCTTTGAGCCTGGGCTTTAAATGTAATAATAAAGTAGGTCATTGATTAACTGGAAGCATGACAGACAACTCCTCCAGTCAGACCTCGATGTACTGTAAATCTTGGAAGAGGAGAGCACATGATCAATCAGTGATGTGAGAGGAAATAAAACCCACAGTTTTTAGTCTTTTGGGACTACTTCTCTCAGCATTACCCTCAGCAAGTCAACAGCTATGCAAATTTACAAGAGGAACTTTTTGATTTCCAAAAAGGAAAAAGGCGAAACACAAACATGTAAGATGAAGCTGCTAGAAACTTCACTTACCCAACTGTATTTCCTAGGGAACTTTTTAGTTTGTAGACAACTAACTTGTATGGGCTACTCCTACTCCTCCTGTCTTCTGGCAGCACTCCTGTAAGTGCCCCTATGCCCACGTTCGTTCCCTGGCTGCCCCGGTGCCATGCTGTCCTGGCCTCCAAGCGAAGCAGCCATGGGCAGGAGAGCACTCGCGCCAGTGTGCTGGAAGGCAGCCGCAGGCGACTTGGCTCCGGCAGTGCTGTGCCGGACAGTCCTGCAAACAGCTTCACCACCCTACACCCCTCAATGTCTCAGTCTTGCCCGCAAGCGGCACAAACATCCTCTGGCTCCCTTCACTAGTGCTCTCACACTTTCTACGCAAATGTTGCAATACGAGAAAGCCTTCCATTAACCACTTTGCACCACCAGTAACATCCAGGGAAGAATGGTGCTCACACCACAGAGCACCATGGAGAGCCATGGAGAGACTAGGGATGTGGCTGTGAGCAGAGCCGGAGCTGCCTCAGCTGGACATTGCTGAGTGCCCAGTACTCCCTCTTCCCCTACTCTGATTTTTTTGCTCCAGAGTTGCTGACCATGTGCCATGACTGGCACTGCTAGATGTCAAATCTGCCCGTCAGGCAGTTCAGAGAGCAGAACGCTGTTGGCTCAGCACTCTGCACCATGACACCCAGCAGCTTTTACACATTCGTGGTTGATGCAAATTTTTCCTTAGCATGCATAATCTGCAGCTGCTGCCGCTGCCTCCTCACTGCCTCCCACTTTCCCACTCAGTAAAAGCTAGCTCAGCCACTCGAATAATTTTTTTTCCAGGCACTAGCACTGCCCACACTCAGTCTACATGAACATATTGGTGTACAAAAAGAGAAAATGAAACAGAACTCACATTTATTTAGCTGTTCCATTTAGATACAACTATGCTTGATGGACCTCATCACCACCCACACATCCCTAGCCTTTCTGTCTCACATGTCCGTGTCTCCGGTGGCCTGTCCCTCTCTGCCTCTAGCAGCCATAGCCTAAGCTAAGCAGAGGCTACTTTAAATTAGGCCTAAGGGCGGAAATTATGCATGTGAATTAACTCTGGTAGCACTGACTATTTTTGTTTTAAATCTATTTATTATGTTTATTTTTTATCAGAATTATATATATATATATATACATACATACACTCAACACATATACATACAGACTTGAAAAATACTGTGGCAGATCCCCCATTCTGTGCTCTGCATTTTTTATAGTCATGATATTTGTGCAAACAAACTCGAAGTGATATTAAATACTGCCAAAGTATATGGCCCACTATCAATGGACAAGCTTAGATTGATTCTGTTATGCTACATTTTTATTTTTACCAATTTTAGTTAAAAATAAGAAGAATAAGTAGGAAAATTAAAAAATGCAGAGAAACATTTTAATGTATTTTTGTGTGTGTTTAAACAGCTATCTCAGGAAAGAAAAGTAATTAATGAAGAACTTTAGCCCAGTTTTACTCTCAAATCATTAATCTTCTTTCTTTCTTTGTCTCTCTTTCTTTCTCTCTGTTTGATTTAAAACATAAACACTTGTACCTGATCTTGACATGCAATTCATCAAAGCTTGAAAGTGTAGCAGCAGGTCTGTGTGGCTGAGCTGAATGTTTGATACCATCAGCAGCTCTTAGCTAGTGATTACCTAAATGCTACAGGCATGAAAGTGAGGTTGCAAATTACATTAAATGAAGCAGCACACTGGAAAATGACCAAGATTACTAAGCATTTTCATCTTAAGAAATGCTGCTGTTGCTAGAATAGAAAAAGTCTTTACTTATCCCTTTCTAACAGTGACACAGAATACAAGGATACAGAATCCAGGCACATTTCTTCAGCTGAACTCATCGCAGTCTGTTTAGACAGAGAATGATATTATAAAGGTATTCAGCAATGACTTAAATCAGAACATCAGCCCTATGTGAAGTATTACAGGTCTTGGATCCCAAAGACCTGCACATGTATCCGGCTCGCCCTTGCACACAGCCTGCATGGGACAGGGCACAGGCTGACTTTGAGGGAGCTCCCGTTTACAAGATGCTGGAGGGCTCCAGGCAGCCTCCCGCTCCCAGCTCATGGGCAGGTGAGACGCAGACCCGGATTGTGGCTCCTGTGCACGGCAGAGGGAGTCACTCTTAAAGCAAGTGAGGAAGGAAAGGAGGTGAATATCCTCCTCTAAACCTACTCATGGGATTACTGACAAGGTCTCCAGCTCTGCGGGTCTGACTCGAAGTTTTCAGGTGTGAGTCTGTGGACTTCAGTTTCCAGGTTTCTTTGGGAAAACTTGGGGTGAAAGAAAAGGAAATTCCATATACCTCCTTCAGGCTTGAATGGGCTCTGATGGTGGAGGAATCCTACCTCAAAGATAACTCAAAAATTATTGTTCTTTATGGCATCAGTTACAGCCAGATCTTAAATCATCTTTGACAAGTCCTTTGTTTTACAGTCTGTTGTCTGGTTACTAGAATGGATTTCCCCTACTTACAGGAAGTTTGGAAATAGACACCTCAAGAATTACAGAAAGTATAAGATTGAGTGGCTGTTGGAAAGCATAAGAAAATGGGGAATTTGCCTCATTTTTTGAAAATTTAAACTCATTTTCACCAATACACTTTAATTGTAGGGAATATTGAAGAAAGAGTAATGCATTGGAAGACTGAGTGTTGCTTTTTGCAAAATTGGAAAAGGAATTTACTAAAACAGACTACTTTACATTTTTTAATAAAATACATCTTATAATATAAAGAGTATATTGAATATTGTGTTTCTGTGGAAAGATCACAGGCTGGGAACATATTCTTATAATACAAGTATGTATATGTACATACGTGTACGTTACATATATATATCTATCTATCTACAATAATCACTTAGTTCATCTACAGAAACCATTCTCTAACCTCCACTGTTTACAGTCAAAAAGCAGCAATGTCCTGCAGGATTTAACTTCAAATAAAATTTTTGAAGTAGAAATATTTTTGAATATTTTTTGAGTAAATACATTTGAAGTAACATATTTCTTTCTTTGTACACATTCTTTTGCAACACACTAGCTATTAGACACAAGCATGTTGTGAACTGTATGATTTTATTCACAACTACAAGTGTTAAGTGCTGAAATCTCTGGGTTATATGTGAGAAATTGGCAACCCTGAATGCTTAGTGAGTAAACCATATTCAGTAAATTTGGTTTTGAGCTTGTCTTTGAGGTTGCAATTTAAGATTGGAAGCCCAAATCCAGCAATAAGGTGCCTCTGACACTCACAAAATACTCAGTCCTTAGAGCTTCTTGCAAAGTTTTCAAGGGCCCTACGCTTTAGTGAGAGGTGTGCCTAAGACCACGTGTCCTCAGGACACTAGTCCACTCAAATTCAACAAGATTCACAAAGCTGTTGTTTCCTCCGTCAGCTATCTTGTGGGCCCAATCCAGTAGACACATTCTAAGTATGGTAAACCCCTCACAAAGAATAGCCAGAGGCAGCTGAGAGAGTAATTATGCCCTCTTTTACTCAGTGCATAAGAGTTAATATAACATAGAATTCACTGATTAAACAGAAGTTATTATCAAGATTACTAGCACATAGCCATATTGAAAAAAGGACAATATTAATTGTCTGAAATACTAAATAGATGATAGATAGTCAACTTACATAGGAAAGGAGTTGATTAGTAAACCAAAATATGGTTAGGAGTAAAACCTGGAAAGATCCTCCCATTGAGATTAATGAGGTTTAATGAGATTAAAAATTCAAAATGCATTTGCTAAACTATTGGAAGAGCGGGAAACAAGAGCTTATGACTAGAATAAGAGATTAAGCCATTTCTTTTTACACACATTTTGGCATATCTGATAGACCCAGAGCCTATGCTTTATAACTAGATTAGCTGATGTGACTCTGGCTGCATCTGTGTCGCATCACTCTAATAACTGGGATCCAAATGGATGACTAACTGTAGCAGTGGATTTGTTTTCAAGACTGAGGTGTAAGGTGGTCGGTTGGTCAAACAGCTCTGTGTATGTATATGCCCATGAGCAATCCTATTTCCATTCACTAAATTTTAAGTGCAGCATTATTACTTGGTATGAAATTCCCCATAGCTTTTGCAAAACTAAAGAAAAAATAAATATTAGAGCTGCCAAAATTAATACGAGAAGTAGAGACAAAATACATTTTCTATGTAGCTGTACAAATTACAGACATTTTGGGAAACGATACATTGTATACAAAATGACATGCTGGAACAGAATGAATATCTACTCAAGCCAGGAATAAGTTCTTGTGGGAGTCCTTCGTAAAGAGGTTTCTACTTTTTTTCACAATCGGGAGGCTTGTTGTACTATGCAACTGTATATTTCCCAAAAGAAGTGAAATAAATCTTTTCCAAAAGTGCATCAATTGTCAATATTCCCTTTGGTGAAATCCACCCTCTAGACAAGAGCAGTTTTTTTTTCTGGGCATCATTTGCATTCTGTTTAAGCTGGGTGCCCTAATAGAACTGCATCATAAAAAAATTTTAGGCATCTAAAGTTCTACGATTAAGACCATTTGTCATGAAAAGCTCCTGGAAAATGTGAAATAGCAAGTAAAATGTCTTACTGATCCTACATCGGGGAAATATGTTCCTATTATATGTAAGTGGGAAGTCCTCACATTTTTTATAACAAACTATTTTTGTTTTAGAGAAAGATGAATACAAAGAAGAGTAAACAATTTAACTTTTATGTTGTAATTGAAAAAAATTAAAGAGGAAAAAATGGCAATAGTTTCAGCCTTACAAATGCTCACCTACATTGCACGCAAATCTTTAAATGAGATATGGCAACTAAAAAGTCTTTCAAAACAAAGCTGACACTATTTTACTTATTACACATTCGGTGAAGTCAGCTAAAAAAACCTCATTTGTCATAGCAATTTATTACCCATTAGAAATTTTGAGTGATGGCAATAATTAAAATTAGAAGAGAGAAAAATAAACTCTTCACAGTTCCATCAAATAATTAGAACTCCACCAGAAAAGTAGATGTCGCTTGGTTGTCTGTCAGTGTAATGCAACCATGTAAAGGACTTTATTCACAACCTGAGGCTATCCTAAATGCTTCTCACATTTGTGTTAGTTTTGCCTAATAAAAAGACCAAAATAAAGAGGGATCTTTTCTTTAACCTCACATGTTGAGCTGAGAACACCTACAATGTTTTAGGAAAGTTGGGGCTGTCACTAATGTCATCTAGACAAAAAGCAGGAGGATAGCATTATTTTGTTACCGTGAAATGTTTCTAAATGTACCTTGCAGATTCGTATACCCGTAGGATGGTATGTCTGCTGATGACTCATGCTGACTCACCCACCAAGGCAGAATTTATTGAGCCTTCTTCTATACCCACACACAGTGATATGATTTCCAGTCTGAGTGAATTCTTTAAAATGTAATTGAGCAGGCTTTAACCACAGAGACAGATACACTTCTTCAATGGTTGCCTTAATTTGTATTTACGTCTTACTGAATGTGTGTTCAGATCATGTTTTGCAGAATCCTTTGAAATCAGTGTTTTTTAATAGTGTGGATAAGTGCCACTGTACTTTCCAATTACAGATGTCTTTTTGTAAATGCTACAGGTATACATACAGAAGCAGTGATAATCTACTGATGCTGTGGATGTAAAGGCCTAATACTTTTTCTGTAGCTTTAGCTACAGTATTAGTATACAGCTTTAGTATATCTGGGCCTCAACTGTGATAAGTCTCTAGGCTTAGGCAATGAATAATTAATAAAAAGACAAATTGGCCTGATTCTGTTCTCATTTTCAAGACTGAAAACCATACATTACTCCACCCAAGACAGCAGAATAGTATAAAACTGTGTCTGAAAGCAATTCTTTAAAAGCTACTATGAATATCCTCAGACCGGTTTAGCTTTTCCTGAAATAAATAGGAATTGTATGATTGACTTTTATGAAAACATGATTAGTCCTATTCTTTGTCTCTCTCGGAGTCCTGATAAAAACCTGATGTGATGTGGCACCCTGAGAAGTAATTCTTGTTGTTACAGTACAAGCTACAGTGACTGAAGAGGAGAATGCCACTGAGATTCTGTCTTGGAACCAAATACAGACTTCTCTTCATTCTTGTAGTCTTCCTTGCAGATTCATATTTTTGTTAAATGAGGATTTATGATAGGGAATTCTTTCCCAATCTCACAAAGACTGAGAGAGGGGGAAAAAAGAAAAAAATATTTTGCTTGGATTACTCTTGAATGATTTGCATTTTAAACTCTTCTGACGAACGACTAAAGAATGTTGAAGCAACAGAAAATGAAATCTGAGTGTGTCTTCCCCCAAAAGAACACGATCAAATGCTTCAGCCAATTGACGAAGGTCTCTAGACTTTTCTCCACCTTTCCCATATTCTGAAAGAACAGCTCATACCCCTAAGCCTCATGCCCTTCACTCTTTCTCTGGGAGTTTATGGCCTTTCTCAAAAGTGTGTCAGCTCTGACAGTGTTTTGGGGTTGTGTGCTTATTTTTCTTGCTCCTGCAGCCAGTCAGGCATGATTCCTAATCTGCGTGAGTTCGTCTATGATTCTCTCTTCTGATGTCTGCGACACTAAATTACCCTGTCCTCTAAATCTGGAAGTACCGGATGAGTGGAGACCTTGTCCCTTGTGGGTTTCTGCTTCGATGGCTTCCTTGTACCTTGGTTATGCAGTCCTTTGTTTTTCTTTTGAAAAACAAAAATCCCAGACTTTAAGTCTTTAGTCACACCTTCTTGCCTGCATCATTGCTCACATAGGACTTTCCTGATGATTTTTCAGAAGAACCCAAAAGCTTTTGGTTTTGTGGTTTGAGTTAAATGTGCTTGAAAAAGAATATAACTTCTTCTTCTCAGTACTATAACCCTAAGCAGCCATTTAGATTCTGTAGGTAACTGAGAATGATACAAGGAAAACCACAGTTGTATGGCAAGGTTTGAATAGAAGTTGAAATATGTGGTTCTGCATCAATCCCTTTATGCTCTGCCTGTTAATTCCTGCATGTTCCTCCTCTTGCTGTTGTGCTGCCAATCACAGTCTACATTTTATCCGACACCATCTACGATTACTATCAAATAAACATGTACAAAGGACTCCACTCTGATGAACTTCTGTCAGACGCTCTGTAGTAGAGATGCCTGCTTTTGAGACTCCACAGCTCTCTCTCGCGACAGGAGAGGGCCGTATACTGTGGTCCATCCTTTGCTGCAGGACACGAGAATTTCCTGCAAGTGCCAGAATTAGTGAATGGTTACAATAGGCTCCTGCGATGTGTCCTGCCCTGAACAGATGAGGGCCTGAGAAATACAGCAGCTGAGAACAAATCACTATTACCAAGTAATTCATACAGCTCACTGTTGGTCTCCCTCTTTCAACAGACCTGTGCAGAGAGAAGAGTGAGTACTGGCTTAATTGTTCTGACAGCAGCTCATTTCTAAAAGCCCTTTTTCTCAGGGGGCCCTCATCCTTCCCCTGTTTTACTGCTGGATAGGGAAAGAGTCCCTGGAAAGAAATGGTGGTAAGAGGTAGGCCACTGACACTACCAGAGCAAGTCATTTTGCCTACAGCCTGTTCCAGAGGGCCACAGAATAAATAAACCTAAAAGTCATAGCAGCTGTAGACTGAATGCCCCCGCTCTTTTCAATGTCTCTGCAAATGCCACAACTTCCTCTCTTTTATCCTTATTTGCAAAAAAAATAGAACTGATATTATAATTGTGATGTGGTAGCAATTGAAAAAAATAACACGTTTTCTCTAGGAGCGAAAATTCCCAAGCCCCATCTAGCAATGAAAACTAACTGGCTTATGATCAGTTTCAGCTAACATTGGCCTATCTTAGATAAATATACACCACCCTGAAACCTGTATCCAAAGGTACCTATCTATCTGAATATACTGACACTGAGGTTTTCTTTATCTCTGTAGCTTGCACTCTGCTGGTATTCCATTTTAAGTATCCTATTGTGATATGACAGTGCCAGCAGTCTGTTTGGAAATGCCTCTGAGTATTTACCTTTGTGCTTATTATACTTCAGTTGTGGAGCCTCTCTTAACTTTTCCAAACAATTCATTATAATGTTGAACCTGTTACCATTGAAGAGCTTTGCATAATGGTGTCCTTGAATGTCTGTTTTCATTCTTTCTTTCCAAGCTCTGAGCATTTTGCTGTTCTCACAGCCTTTTGCAATGGAAAATAATATACCCATTTCTTGAATCTTCTTCTAGATGGTAGCCATTCACTTGCCTTATGCTGGCTGTCCCGCACTGTGCCGTTCCCTGTGGTGCTCTCACTGGACTGTCCTGGAGTTCCCTGTGTCCTGCTGCCTTCAGCCCCTTTCTGGGCAATACAGTGTGTCATCCGTCATGCCAGAGCACTGTGTAACCTCCAAGAGATTTAATCTGAGCTGGGTAAGTGCAACCATCCAATCTCATGGGCTCTATAAATGCCTAACTGAACAGACTTTTCCCCACAGCCTAACACTGACTCTTGCTATTTGTGAAGAAATGCCTTGGTTTTCCAAATTTTTCCCAAGTTGTGGGTATCCTAAAGGATTGTATGCTGAATCATTTATTTGGACTTGTTGCTTCCACATAAAAAATGTGTCTCATGCTTGCCATATTTACCTGAGGTCACTATTATTAGGCAAACCCAAACAAGAAAAAAAGGATTATACTAGGAAAACAAGGGTTAAGTGCCTGATTACAAAATGGAAACAAACTCAGTAAAAACACAAACAAAAAGCATAGAAACAAGAAAATATGCCAAAATGTACCTAGCACCTCTTATTCTGGCAGTCACTTAAGATTTCTCTGGGGTGTACCTTGCCTCTGGGAGCCAAGAAGAGAGTATAACTGCACTTCTGGCTGTACTTCTCTTGGGACTTCTTCCCTCATTGCAAGGGAGGATAAACTTCAGAACATTTCTTTGGACCATTCCCTTCCCTTGCTTCCTTCAATTTGGAAAAAGTTTTAATATATTTTATGGTAGTTTTGATTCAACCTGAGCTATTTATATGAATGCAAATGAAATCTGTTTAAGCTTGTCTAAAACTGAATCATCTCTGATACGCAATGATCCTTTGACACACTGATTTCCAAATTTAGATTTACCTTCCTGCTTAGAAAGTCAGTTGAATTATAATTTGATCTGGGTCTTCATTTCCCAGACAGCATAACTTCTATTATGAACCTTTTTCATGGCTTTTTAAGATCTTCTAAATTATATACAATAAAAATATCGACTGTATATCAGTTCCTAGCCTCACAACTGGCAAAGAATGGATGGGTTTTTATAGAGTTCACACAAGAGATGTCACTAATACAGATGATCAGTTTAAGATTTGGAGCACTTTTTTCAAATAATTTTCCTTTCTCTTATCATTTTTAGGGGCTTTACACTATCACAGTAACTTCTGACTCTAATTCCCTTACCCAGAGTTAATTATAGATATCCCAGCAGTTTCTCTCAGAGTTGTTTTTTGACACTGACCAGGCTCATCAGAGATCTTTTGGGGCCCTTTCACTTTGAGATAATATTGCTTTTAAAATGTCAAGTCCTGCCATGAGCACATCTTCCTTGCACCAAAAAGGCCATTTTGCCTTTGTTTCACATTTGTACTGCAGAGTGTAAAATTCAGGAAACTGATAGTGCTCATTTTTCCTGAGCTGAACATACATATTCAAAAACCAATGTCCTCCTGTCACTAGCTTCAGATTCTCTTTGAAATTAGCACATATTTTCAGATTATTTAAAATACACTTATTTAGTTGGGTAATGGATAGCCTGTTAAAAAGATGTGTTTTATATATTTCACCAACATAGTTGTTCTCTTATTGATGCAAAGGCATCTTTGCAATATGCATATATTTGCTGGCAGCTCTTTCCTGGAGTGTGGAAATGGAGTTCATACTGTTAAATGTTCAGAGAAACAACATGCCTATTTTTTATTTTATATTTTCTGTTTGATAACTGAAAATACCAATTTATTTCTGTGTTTCAAAAACACCATATGATTTTATTCCTGTAGGGGATCAATCCTCTACTTTTTACATGGATTGTACTTCTACTGACACCAGCAGCACTATGGCTTGAGCAGAGCTGAACCCATAGATGCTGATCTTGATGCTCGTTTCCCTCTGCTAAAACAGGAGGAAGTCAGAGCACTCAGCACCTCAAAGGAAGTGCACAGCGTGTTTAATGTTGAGACTCTTGTTATGGTTGGCATATTTTGAACATCTTATTTTCTTTGATACAGCTGTAGAGTAAAGCGTGAACACTGTCTTAAAGCTGCAGTCTGATCTTACTGAGCTTTAAGTGCAGCAAAGGGCAGCAGACGTTCTCTTAAGCAACAAAATGAACAGCAGGAGTTCTGGAAATTGTAGTGGCAACAGCAGCCTCTGTTGTGACAGGTCTCTTGTAGGTCACCATGGTGAAAATGTATCTGTGTTTTTTTTCTGTCCTGACACTACTACAATTTCTAGAAGCCAGAAGAATAGCTTATATAAATCAATACCCTTGTCATGAATAATCTTCATGTGGATATGCTAGTAAGAAAAACACACATTTTCTCTTTGAGAAAAGATTTAATAACTAGATAAACTGACGAAAGAGTTAACGGTACTTTCAGAGCTAAATGCAGCATATTTACCTTAAAGCGGTTATTCTTTCTGTTGTTATATAATTGAAAAAAATCCACCATTAATTGAAAAAAACTTCTTGGATAAATAACAACATGTAGTCTGACCTACATTCTGCTCTGCTTTTCTTTGTAAATAGAAAATTCATTAGAGCATCACATTTTTTTTTATCATTAAAATTTTAAACTTTGAACTGCTAATACTGCAGTAACCTACCTGGGTTTAGCATGCAGAAGGTTAAGCTCTCAGCTCAGATCTCAAAATTAAAATGGACACAATATGACAAAGTTCTGGGCATGGGCCACTTAGATGGTCAGGGATAGTACCTATTAAACCATCTTACAGAAATGCAGAAAAATAAGAAGGAATCTTATTTTGTAACAACAGTCTAGGGAGGGGCTCTATTCAGATTGGGCATTATCCCTGTGACCGGCCATGCTTATTAGCTTTACTTCCCAGCAGTCTGGTGTGCAGCCTGTTGTTCTTCTCAGATGGGTTTGCTATTGGCAACTCTCTTGAACTGAGTCACCACCAATTGTTTCTATTAGGGAGTTCCCGGCCAGCCACATCTGCAGCTTTGGCCTGCTGGGCCACTTTTTCCGGGTTGTGCACCACTGGGCCTGCGTACCAGAGAGCAGGCCTCAGATGTTAGAAGATGTTATTAGAGAAACAGAGGCCCTTCCCTTGCTGCAGGCTTACTTTTCTTTGTGTGGTTGTTTTCTTGCCACCTTTCCTTTCTACTTCTGAAATTAACTTCTTAAAACCTGTATTCATCAGTTGTATGAATCTATAAATTACTCAACAGCCCCTGCTGCAATTCAGTTCTTGAGGAAAATGTTCAGTGACCTAGTGGATACACATGGAGTTTCTGTCAGAAAAAGAATTTTTTTCCCAGTCTTTTCAAAAAAACTTCTCAAGACCAGCTTTTCTCATCATTAATGTTTCAAGTGTTAGTTAGGGCAACCCTTCACACTGTGCACAGTTTGTTTGCTTGTGTTTTTCCCCTCAGCATGATTATGACTCATGTTCCTTGCAGTTTAACAACCAGGCTGATCTTAACAGAATGCCCTCAACAGAAATATCCTCAAATAATACAAAACACACATATAAATCACATTACTTATGCCTGATGTGTTGACCCATTCTAGGCAGCCTCTCTTACCCTTTGGTAGATGAGAACTGAGCGTGTTGCAACCCTCCATGGGCCCACCTCTCGCTGCGGTTCTCAAGCTGTTCTTCTACGTCAGTGATGAGAACTAGGGAGCAAATGGGAATGTGGGAAAGCATTTTTAAAATGTCACTGATTTTATGAAGTGATCCTTTCCACTTTCCAAGGCAACTACTTCTCACAAGTTACAGTAAAAAAGGATAAAATAGTAAATTAACGGGAATGATGGTTCCTTATAAATTAGGAGAATATTGCAAAGGTTAGATAGGAAGCTATTCGCTCATTGTCATTTGATTTCTATTATAAACATTTTTAGGATGGAAGTATAAGTGGGCTGGAAAAGGTAGCAATGGAATTACATAGACAAAGATCTAAGGTAAAAGCTGCATATTTTGATGATAAACTCTTCAGATTTTGAAGTTTTTCCTTTTGAACTTCATACCTGTTTTTTGAATTTTCATTAGAATGGTCACCACTATATAATATCATATCTATACAACAGTTGAATAATGTTTGAAAATTGACAGGCTATTGTAACCAGAAGTGTATGTTGTTAAAAACCAGCTTGCTAATCAAACTTGATTGATTTCTTTGATAACATAAGCTTAATGGATGGTAAGGACATAAGTACATTATATTTGATTGTGGTTAAGCTTTTGAGCTTTCTTAAAGCATTTTAAGCTCTTTTAAAAAGCTTCGCTCAAAGGGTAGAAAAAATAATCCAAAATCCAGGTACTCAGTGAAGAAGAAACCAGGGCAGTAGTAATGATGAAGGCACATTAGAGATGATATGAGAGTAATCTACTCAAAACTTTGTATTCTAACATCATAGTAAAAAGTTTAACAAGATTTAGGCTGCAAAAAGAGCCATATCTCAAAGCAAAAAGGTAACATTGTTAAAATTTCTATCTATCTCCCATGCTACCTGCAATACTGCATTCGGTTTTGAGCTTCGCAATAGCAAAAAGGAAAAGTACAGACATAATACAAGTGATTGAGTTACCAAGTCAACTAATTGCTTATCAGGTAGGACACTGTAGCAGAAGATAGTACTTAAACTAACACATTTTACTTCAGCACTTAGACAAGCTGAGAGAGCATATACACAGGCAGTTATTACAGCTTGTCTGTGGAGTAGTAACTTATTAAGCCATGTTAAGCCATGGCTTAATTATAAACTGGCTTGACAACTTGTGGCTTTCTGTCCCTACCCAATATAACAGCATGGCCAAAGCTCAAATGAAGGCAGCAGAAATAATCATGGTACATCAACCCCTTTGGTGTGTTACATCTCAAAGCCAGCTCATGGCTGCCTGTGTGGAACTCTAAATAAGTACCTCTGCACTGCCAATTAAGTGCCTGTGTGAAGGCACTTAACCTGTTGCCCAGCCATGTTTGAGATTACATTACCATTTTAATGCTGAAACTCAATGGCATTTCATATCACACTGTGATCAACCGGAATATTCTGTCCTTCTCAGTCTTTTAGAATTGATGAGCATCAAGTTCCTAAAGGAAATTTTTGGTATTACTCCCCACAGACCTTGCTTTTATACTCTTGAATTTAACTGCATTTCCATTTCTCCATCAGTTTAATCAAGTATGGTTTCTCAGTTCTGTTTACTGTTGGTATGTCCCAGAACTGGGTCATTAACACGTTTATTTCCCACCACTTTTTGTATCAATATCATTAATGAAAATATCTAGCAAGTTTAACCCCAAAACTGATCTTTGTAGAATTCTAAAAAAGACTGCACCATCTTTAAGTCAGATACTTCACTTCTGATCATTATATTTTGCCTTATCCTCTATAGATACTCCATCATCTACATTAGTCTCTGGTAATATTCTCTCTGCTAATCTCTATCACCTCTTCCTTTATCTAGCAGGTGAATGATACTTTCAAAGAAACCTAGTCTGGTAGGCTCCACCTTTTGTAAACAAATATTACTCTTTATCATTTCCTGTTACACTTATTTAAAAAATTTGCTGTGAGACAAGTGATTTCCTTGGACATTCTTTTTTGACTTCTGGAATGGATATTATCTATCCATTCCTTCTGCCTAGAGTCTATAGTCTGCATTTTACTTTCATCTTAAATTTCCTTTCTCTCCTAGCTATTAGCCAACCTACCTTCTAACCCCATGTTCTGCATCCTCATCTTTATTGAAAATTGAGGCAAAATATGCATTTAGTTTTAGAGTGCAGTGTAGACTATCTCTAATCCCTGCTCCTTCCTCACTGGAAAGCAACATCACTTTTCTTAAAAGATGATGTATGCAACTGAAAAATATCATGTTTTTTTTTCAAATATCATCTAAAAGGTCTAAATTAGCCTGATTTTCTAGCCAAATTCTCCCTTCTTTCTCATATTTACTGATGTTGAAGACTTCTCCTTCTTGAACAACCAGACCTTTTTTTCTGTTTTGTTATACTTTCTCTGCTTATAATTCTTACCTCTCTGTTGAAACCATTTCTCTTCCAATTATGCCTTGAAGCCCCTTCCTATAAACCTTTTTGCCTTGTTTGAGAAACAGAATCCCAATGGAATTATGAAGTTAGATTTAAGGAACTTAAGGCTTCTTCCATATTCAAAATTCTGACTTCTTTATACCACCTGATTTTATTGCCAGGTACCTTCATTTATCAGGGTTTGCCCTCCTGAAATTGAGAATCATAGTGGCTGTTCTACTTTCTTTCACCCCTACCTTTAATCAAACAAGCTGTGATCACCTACTCCAGTATTATTATCTATGCTCAGCCATTTTAGGGCATACTCTTGAACTGTCAAAGTAACTTTACTTCTTGTGTAGCTTCACTTCACTTCAGCAACAGTCTGGAGGAGAAATTTATTGACTATCACATCCAAGACTGTCTGGCCCCAACTGTGAGTAGCATGTATTCCCAAAACTATTAACGGGGAAGTTAAAATCTCATTGACTGATCCTTTGTATCTCAGCAGTACTATCTCTTTAATAACGTAGAGGTTTCTAGACACAACCAAAACTTTCACCCAGGGTCTATGACAATCTCACAGCCCTATCCTCTTAGGAAAATCTGTAACCATCTTTTTCCAAAATAATTCGGAACAAAATTAAGTGCTGTTTTATCCCCTATGTTTTATTTGCAGAGCATCACTCCACTGACATAGAATGTTACTATCCATCTTTGTTTTTATTTCTATGTTTTGTAAACATCAGATTCCCCTTAATATATGTGTTCCAGTAAGGAACTCTATGATGTTTATGTTATCATAGGGATGGTGTCCTGAACTGTTTTGTGAAATTCCTCTGTTTTGTAGCACAAAATGCTGGAAATGGTTTCATTTGTGTCTTTTTGGTATATTGGTATTACCTGGCTTTTGTCTTTGTCAGTATCTGTGCCTTTTTCTTTGCTATTCATCCTACAGTCTTCCCATTCTCTATTGCTGTATTAGTTTTTAATTTAACCTTGCTCTTGTTGAGCAAAAGCAAGGCCAAATATTACATGAATCTTTCCAAACTTTCCCTACTCATTTCTTAATATGAAGACAGCCTTATTATCTTGTGGTGATTTCCTTCCTCTCTTAACAGATGGTGTAATCTAGAAGGGTACTCAGGGAAGTGATGAAGAAGTTAACTACTGTTGTTTAGTGAATTAATTTCCATGGGAAGTTACTCAGATGAATATGAAAAAGCTTGTTTGCTTTGCAGACGAAGAATTATCATATGCCATGAATATTCTCAGTGTCTAAAAGTGCTGTCTTGTGAAACTGGAGCAGTTGCTGATTGTGGTCAAACCAGTGTGGGGGGCCAGTTAACACACTAGACTGCTACATGTTTCAGGCACAAAGTTAACTTTTTTAAAGTTCGGAAAAAAAAGGTAAAAGCTGAGATAACAATGTAAAAATGCTGTCAGCTTGTGCAGCTTCCTGGAGTTACTGGTATTTTGTCAAGATCTCTTTTACAGCTCATTGATTTGAGCATGAAGGAAATTTAATTCTTGAGAAGGTCCATCAACAACTACTACTAAATGGAAAAGTCTGTTCACCAATAACAACAGAATATGAAGAACTGGGAATTTTAAAAACTTTGCATGTAAGAACTCACTTTCATTCCTGTAAACTGCAGTATCAAATAGTTGTTTGCAAATTACCTGCATCCTATAAAACCTATTTCCATTTTTTGATTCAGTTAACATTTCTACAGTTCATAGTTATTTTCATCACCAATCTGATGGATGTTGTATGTGTTTAAATATGTGTACACTTTCAGGCATGCAGATATTACTGTCTCACATACATAGTCTCACAGACAAATATCTCGCTTTAGTAACCTTAAATGAAGCCTAACTGGGGTCAACCAGAAAATCCCTAGATTAGCCATTAACTGCCCATTGCCACATACAGCCATGATTTCATTTACTTATTACTTCACTCACAGCCCCTGCTGCCACTGTGATACTTGCTTCTTGCCACACACAACACCTCTTGAGCAATGAGAGCATTTAGTTTTAGCCCACACAAACTAACTAGATATTCACATTTTTCTAGTGATTAGAAATGTGCTGTTTATGCTGGGTTAAGAATTCATGTGCATGGTGTAGATTTTTAGTTAATGCATGTCATGTTTGAGAAGCATTAGGGGATGTGATTTATTACATTAGAATTAATGTAGGGAAGTATTTATTATTTCAAGAAGTCAATTCTGTAAAGTTCCTGCTGATATTGAGGTGATGTAATAAGTCACCTGAATGATGTGAAATGAAGCATCATGTACTTCATTTTTTAAAAACGCTGATATAAATGTTGATATAAATGTGATGTTTCCAAAATGTTCAGCTGGAGCTGAAAGCAAAATAAAGTGGATAAGAACAAAGGTGTTGGATATAGAAGTAAGCAAAAAAGCAGGGTTAGAACATTTGAATGACAACTGAACAATTAACTTGTGATGTCCTTGGATATTTTTGTGCATTTTTGCTTTAGTAGTCGCTGTGGGAGGAATGGATGCTACAGGAAATTAGATGGAAGTGTCAGTTGCAGCTGAGTATACACCTTGGTCATACTGGGCAGAATTATCTAACGCTGCCTATGGCATCTTCCTGGCAGGAAGCCAAGAAGTAACGTAGAGAGTTCAGAGACCTGGTACAATTATAGCCCAGTTCTGTGCCTGCTGAAATCAGTGCAAAATTTACCATTATCTTCAGGAATGGCAGGCTCTGCAAAAATTCCTGGTGATTCACTTGAAACAAGAACTGCACTATTTCAAAATGCAGTCCAAGAATTATCTAGGTTGAATGAATTTTACATTTGCCAATTAGAAGATAGAGCAATTTTTAGCCAGATATGTCATCACTTTAATAATACATGAATTGTATTTAAAGGACTACTAGAACCAAGCCTGAGGTAAGGCAAATAAGGACTACTTTGAAACATAAATGTATCTTGAGTCGCAGATCATGTGGACACTGCAAAAGTGAACCAGGTTGATTGGCAGCTGTGTCTGGGCACTCGAATTAGCTTGTCCATGAACAAGCTTTCTATAGCAGAGGGCTAACTGCAGTCTTAGTGTTCTGACCATTTCTGAACTTGCTCGTAAGTGTCTGCTTGCGCTGGAGCGATCTAGGTTTCATTCTCAATCAACTCCATCAGCCAGCAGAGAGCTGTGGGAAGCAACACTATGACACTGGAGTGACCTTTCCCACCTTCTTGTTGCATAGTAGATGCACTTGAAACCACAGAAAGCAAAGACTGAACTCTAGCTTACAGCTGCAGTTGCATTGGTTAGCTTAGCACGAAGCATCTCCAGAGCTCTGTGCAATGATTTTTTTTCATGTGAATGGTGGTGATGGTGATGACAACACCACTAAGGCTAAAAGCTGCATAATATTCTCTGTAGTGTGGACATAAACCTGGAGTAGAAAGTCTGGAAAAATAATCCCAGAGTATGCCTATGTGGAAGAGTAGGAGAGAAAGCTGCCTGCTTTTTCCAGAGCCAGCTCATCTGCAAATGCTCCAGAAAAGATAGATAAATAAAAGATAAAGATAAATAAAGATAAATAAAAATGCTATATAATCTGTGCTTCAGCCTGTGATCTCAAGTCCCACAAAAGTGTGCTGCTGTACATAACATGGAGGAAGGAGATGCTTCAATGTGAAGGGACAAGGCAATCAGTAGACAGCACTCTGAAGGAATTTTTATGCCATTGGTACAGACAGTACAATCGAGGCACTCTCAAACAATGTGAGGACATCTCCTGTCAGTAAGCTTACTGGGAAAGAGTTTATTGTGTAACCTCAGGCAGCAGCACGGCAGCAAGACAGGTGTTGGTGTCCCTCTCCAGAGACGAACCCAAGCTAGCTCCTGCCCATTGGGAAGCCCAGCCAAAGGGTAATGGGTTGAGAGAGGTGGGAAGAGGGGACTATATGGCATCAGGCAGAATTTCACACGCCTTCCTGCAAAACCGTTTGGGTTATGTTTTGTTTGGGGGTGAGAAAGATGTTAAGGAGTAAGCGAGCCCATACAGTTCAGTGCTGCACAGCCTCCGAGGGGAAGCCGCAGTCGTCGAGGCCGGGGCGCCGGAGGGGACGGTTTGGAACGTTAACTACGCCAACACACGCCCTCTCCTAACCGGCGCCACTTTTCGGGCGCGACGCCAGCGGCCTCGGCGCAGTACTTGGCACCCCCCCCCGTCGAGCCTGCGCACTCCGGTGCTGCGAGGGGAGTCCCCCCCGGGCCCCGCCGCCCGCCGGGGGCCGCCCGCCGGGAAAGGCCCCCGAAACGCCGCCGCATTCAAGCCTGCCCCGTCCCCGCGGAAGGGGACGCTGAGCAACGCGACCCCTCTAAGCGTTAGTCTTTATTATATGACAACGGCAGCGCCACAGGGCAGATCGCCGGCCGCGGTGGGCGCCGCCCCTCGCGCGCCCGTTGTCTGCACCCCGCTCGGCGCGCGAAGCGCGACGGCTCCGACAGGCGGGCCCGTGCCTCCGCCCCCACCGGGGGCGGGGGGGGGCTCCGCGCTTTCTGATTGGCTGGCGGTGATGTCATCGCCGAGAACATACGGGTACTGCCCCCACCCCCCTAAGCCGCCGGCGAAGAGCGCTCGCCCTTTCCCCTTTCCCACCCGCCGCGCGGCCAATCGCCGCGCGGAGCGGCACGCGGGCAGGGCAGCGCTGTGCGGCTTTCCCCGAGCCTGTCCGTCCTTCCCAAGCGCAGACCGTCCTCGCTTAACTGGCAGGGCCGACGGCCAATCAGAGGAGGGCGCCCCCGCCCCGCCTGACGGACGCGCCTCTAGCGAAGCGGCGGCCGGGGCGAGAGAGGCTGTGAGACTGACAGCACTGAGAGCCAACGGCCGGCAGGCGACCCGCGCCGGGAGAGAAACGACGTGGTGGTGGGGAGGGCGGCGGGGTGGGGCCAGGGCTCCCACTGACAGCGCCGCTCGTCAATCCTGGCCAAGCTACGAGGCCGGATTAGAGCAGGGCGGAGGGAGAGAGCCTCTGTGCGCGACGGCCTTGATTAACAAGGGCCGCAGCCAATAGTCACCAAAGCCGAGGCCAGGTGCCCAATCAGGAACAGCTCCTGGGCGGGGCTGGCGGGTGAGCGGCGAATGGATCCACCAATGAGGCTCCGTCAGGGTAGCGCGAGCGGGGATGGCGGCCAACGGCCGCCGGGGGGGCGGGACCGAGTGAGCGATGGCGCCGCCAGCCAGTAGGCGGGGAGCGACGCGGGCCGGCCGGGCCGGGAACGGCCGTCGAGCGGCGGGGGGCGGGGCCGTGGGCGGGGCCCTCCCGCCCCCCGGGGCATTCTGACGTGGGTGGCGGAGGGCGGGCCCAGCGGCGGCCTTTGGGACGGGGGCTCCCAACATGTCGGCGCTGCTGGCGGCGCTCGGAGTGCGCGAGCGGGCGGCGACTGCGGCCGGCGGCGGCCAGCGCGGGGCGGCCCACGCGTGAGGCCGAGCCAGGCCCACCCCCACCCGGGCCGGGCCCTGCTGGGCCACCTGGGGCCGGGACGCCGGGGGACGCAGGCGCTCGTCCGCCGACAGGTAGAGGGGTCAGGGCCGGCTGCGGGACGCGTCTGCGGCGGGACCGGGCCCGGGCCGGGCGGGAGGCGGGGGCGGCCGCTCGGCCGGGCCGGGCGCTGAGCGAGCGGGCAAGGCCCGCGCGTGTGTGCGGGGAGGCGGGAGGGAGGCAGCGCTGGCCTGCTCGCGTGGGGCTGGCGGGGAGGCGGGCAAGGCCTGCTGTGTGCGTGTCTGTGGGAAACGGGGAGGCGCTGCGCAGGCCTGGCCGCCGCTGGGCCGTGCCGGGGGGAGGAGAGCTGCGGGCCGGGCTGGGGGGCGCCCGGCGTGGGGAGCGGGGGGAGGGCGAGGAGGCGGCGGGGAGCGCGGCGTGCTGGTGTAGCCGGGCCGGTGGGCCCGCCCCGGGCTGCGCGCCAGCGTGGGGCGGGCCGAGGCGGGGCAGGGGGCGGCCGGCGGGCCGGGCCCCGGCAGGTAGCGGTGCGGGGGCACGGGAGGTGGGGGCGGGCCGGGCCTGTACACGTGCACCGGCTGGGGCCGGGGGAGCGGTGGGCCGGCGAGGCCTGATGTTTGTCGCTGGAGCGGGGTGGCGGGAGGTGGGTCAGGCCCTGGTGTTGGAGGTAGAAGTCGCTGTTAGGCCTGGGCGCATGTGACTAGCCGGTGGTGGGGAGGGAGTGAAGTGACAGGCAAGTGGGCAGTGCTCTTGCGCGTTTATTGTGGAAAGGGAAGGAAGCCAAAGGCAGGCCTTTCTTATCGGTTGACGGCTGCTGGATTTGCTGACTCTGTGTATAAACGTGGATGTGTCCTTACTACAATTTGTAGCTAGTCAAAGGGTGGGAATAATTCTTGACGGGCTGGAGGTGGCTGGATGAATCTGTATGGTTTATATTGTGTAATGTGGTAGGTTGAGCAGTGTGTTTACAGGTACATTTAAATTGTGGGGATGCGGATGGTGGGTGAAATCACATGTATTAAGGAATAGTGGTAAAATCAAGTCTTATGGATTTTAGAATGATAGGTGGACAAGCTTGTGTATGTTGCAAGAAATAAGGTGATAAGCTGGCTGGCTTGTAAGTGTTGTGGAGGAGGGAGGCTCTGGGTGGTAAGCTTACATACCGCTTACAGGCACTGTGGCAACTGGTTGCTACAAGGTTTCGATCTTGTTTAGTGGCCAGTGTGGTCATGCATAATGTGTGAGACCTTCATGTGTAATAGGAGATGGTACGTGGACACAAAGGCATGCATGTTCTTACCGCATGCAAGTTGGTTTGTCTGGCACTTGTATTGAGGGTTGAAAAGGATGCCTGGCTGTCACCCCGCTGAGTGAGCCTCTTCCTTGTGTGTTGAGAGGAGGTAGGGCAGCAACTGGAAACATGAGGAGAGCTGCAAATTGGTGTCTCTGCAATAAAATTGAAAACCCGGATATTTGTTGTTTAGGCTATGGAATGCAAATTAGAAAACTTAGCAAACGGTGCGTGTTGGGGACATGGTAGTGCTATTTGTAGGTATCTGTCCTTTTGACAGATTATGTCAGGCAGTGTAAACTCCCTATAAGGGCATCAGTGCACTCTTCTCCTGGGTAAATTAACATGGATTGTGAGGGGGCTTGGGTATTGACTGAGAAGGAGAAAGGAACAGTGGGATCTTTGAAAGGTTTGTTTAGGTTTGGAAAAGAGGGGGGAAGTAGGATGAATTTGTGGGGTTTATGCGTCTCCAAGGTGAAGATTATGTTAGGCTATGTATGCATATGTGTATCAGGGGACTGGTGTTTGTGCAAAAGGGAAATTGGAGTTTTCATATTGCTGAGTTAGTGGGAACTCCAGTCTGTGTGTGGAGAGAGGAGGCAGGCTGTTTTGCTGAGGATATGAAAAGTTGAAATGGTGGAGGGGAGGCGCAGTCAGCAGGGTAGGGGGTTCAGATATGTCCTGAGACTTAGTTTCAAGTAAGAGGCCACTGAGTGTTCAGGGACAGAGGGGATTCTTTTGCTCCCTTTAGTATGGAGAGAAACATTTCTTAGTTGTGATAGCCTGTGGAAACTAAAACAATTAATGAAAATAACAGTGTATGACTGTTATGATTATCAGATTAAGGGCTACAGAATAGGCAAGGGCTTGCTATTACAGGCTCTTTTTTTTGTTTTGTTTGTTTCACTGGGAAGATTGTCCATTAACTTCAAGTGTAAACTATTGTGGAAACTATCATTCATAATGGTGTTGACAGATCACCAGCTAACTAAAAGCACACCATCTAGTGTAGACAAGCCCTGTGTATGTGTATAGTGAGCTCAGGAGCTAGAATGTGCCTATGCTTGTGCATGATATACTTGAACTGAGTGCATGTGTTCAGAAGGCATAAAATTGTCTGCATGGGGCATATGGTTGTGTTTGAAAGAGTGGCTACGTAAACATTTGAGGGCCAGAGGTCTGTGAAAAGATGGTCTGTGTAGAGTGGAAGGCTGGCTGGCTCATCTGGAAATGAGGGGAAAATTGCATGCGTGTATACCATGTTCTGTGCATTTGGGATAATATGTATTGTTTACACAGCCTCTCATCTCTTGTTCTGTACAGATGTGTAGAAGCAGGTAGTGGTGTGGGATATCTGGTTTAACTAAAGAACATAGCTTCAAGATGTGGAGATAATGAATTAATGTGGTATGGAAAGAACTGTATATAGCACATGACTTTTTTTGTAAGAGTGAAGGAGGCCTTATGTGTTTGAAGGATAAGCTTGGAAATATCGCTTGGGGGGTGTTGGGTATTAGTAGGTCAGAGACAGCTGTAGTAGCTGCAGAGGACAAAAGGGAATGTGGTGACAATGAGGGAGGGAGATATTTGTGACTTTCTTTTTTTTTTTTAAAGAGTTGTTGAAAGCAGTGCATAGAACCCATTTCTTATTTATGGCAGAATCTGGGTGGTGGTCAGTGTAACCAGGTAAGGAGCTGCAGAAAGAAAAGAGTAGTCTCATAGCAGTTACTCTGTATTACTGAATTCCCTCCTTGTCTCTGTTGTGGACTTAGTATTGAAACTTCTCCAGAGGTAATCACTGAGTGCTTCTCACTTTTTTTTACTAAAGGTGAGACCCTGACTTGCAACAAATACAGACCAAACACAGTTGAAATTGAAGGTTGAGATGTGTGTTGAACATAGTCTCTTAAGGTGCTGACTGTCCAGAACACCTACTCCTCTCAGAGTGGGTGATTGAGAGCAGTGAATATTCCTTACCTAAATATGTTGCCCCCATATTACAAAAGGGAGAGGCATCCTGCAATTGGATGTAAAAAATGATATCTGTGAAATATTTATATTGCAGTAATGAGTATAACTTAATTCTGTCTTTGGAGCAGGGTTTATGTAGACTGCTGCAAGGGATTGTACACTAAACAATGAGGGAAAAGTGAAATTTCAAGTTGCTGTTTGTTCAGAGAGCACTGTCCATCTTGAATGAAGAAGATCGCAGCACACCTACCTAATGCTACTGTGATGTACTTAAGTTATTATTATTTTTTTCAAACAAAATGAAAATTGAAACTAATCATCTTGGTAGCATCTTGGTTCATCAGTCCATAGGAATGTGGAGATCCAACATGTAGGCCTAGTGCTGTAGCTTAGTAAGACAATAGCTGTTCTTTTTCAGCCAGCACTGAAAGATAGCTGGCCATTGGTTTTTGCCAGCACTGGCCTTACCAAATGAATGGGAAGACTTTGGTAAAAGAACCAAAGTTCTTTTACCAAACCCACAGTCTACTCTGTGTGAATTGTGGAGAGTGATGAGTACAACAGGTCATGCCTATCTTTGAGCCTATTTTTTTCTCTAATAGTGATTCTTCCTGCATCACTTACCGTTGTACCAAATGTGCTCTGTTTTGACACTTAAATCTTGCCACATTGTCCAACCAGTCTTTTTGCCTGTCTGGACTTGCTGCTGCACTCCTGTTTCTTTTCTCTTCTCTGTGGAGACAAAAAACATCCATCGAATCTTGGGCCCTTTAGAGACCCAAGTGCTTTGATATGAATATTGGTTTCCTCAGTAAATTGGAGGAGAGCAATGGTGATCTGTTTCAAAAACTGTTAAAGTTCTTGCTGCCCTGGCTCCTTCCCTGTTTGTCACTCTTGTTGTTCTGTGCTTCAGTTATTTGTGCTTGAATGTCTTCAAGATTTGGTTTCTAGACATACGGTCTGTGAATTGTGGCTTCTTCCTGCTCTATCTGGCTGCTATCAGTGCAAATGCAAGAGGCAGGTCTTTTGTGAAACTGCGACAAGGGTCTGGTTTAACCCTGGTTTTCAGCATATCTTAGGGGGAATCTAGTGGTAAAATCTGGACAAGTATATGCAGGTTCTTAGTAAGAATCAATTTCTCTTCTCTTTCAGTGTCTTAGTCTGATGTTATTTGAAGTTATATTTGCCTAAACAGTGAAAGATACATCTCTGATGCACAGAACAAGAATGCTGAGTTTACTGGAAGATGATCAAAACTGTTTTTCTTAAACAGACAACCTTAGAAACACCTCAGCTGCTTTGACTGATGGCTTTCAGGCCTGGGCAGATATCTAGCATGGAAGATTTCAGCTGAAGTGTTTAAAATATGGCAAATCTATACAAGATTAATTACTTCTAGTGTGGGCAGTCTCAACTCTGCTTATAAATGTTGTGAGCTCAGAAACTTACAGGGCTGTATTAATGGGGTTTTTAGGGTGTGACTACTTGAGGTAGTATCATGTGCTGAAACCAAGTACAAATCCTGAATGAGTGTTACTGTCAAAGAAAAGTGGTCTGAAAACCTTTGCACAAGATGGTATGAATTGAGTTGGGGGTAGCTTCTTGCAATTTGGCACATTGCGTGAGACGTTATTGGCATGATAAAACATGAGGGCTGCTGATGAATATAGGTTAAATTAGTCTTCCAGCTCTTAGAAAAAATTACTTGGGAGACAAGGCACAAAGATGTCCTCATGTAGAAATCAACAGGAGGGAAAACCCCTTATCTCAAAAACAACCATTCATATAATTTTGGAGGAGATTATTCAGGCCCAGGTATTGTTTTCCAAGGAAAAATAAGTCACCCATCATCCCCTCTGTCCCCTGCCCTCAGACACATTAGTTTCTCATTAACATTACTTCTGTGTGTCATTTTATGATGTTACTGCATTATCAGAATAATTCTATATCATGGTGTAGATTCTCTTCCTCTGCTATGGGAAATAACTTTTTCACTGAGTTCACTTTCGTCTACATAGTACAACTAGGCCCTTCAGTCTGTTCTCACAAGGGTTATTAACAGGGATTCAGCTCAGAAAGTTGACTGAAGGATGTTTCAGACTATGTTATTGAAGTGCTGAAAAAGACTTCTTAGTTTATATGGTAATGACCGGTCAATGACCACAAACTTCCACTTAAGTCACAAAGGAAAGCATCTGTCTGTCTTTGCAGTTTTCAGGGGATTACTGAGTGTTAACACAAAATGTCATCTTTAGTAATCCTACTTCTGTGTCTGCACACCAGTGTAGGAAGTTGACCTTTATTGAATGTAGACGTTTACTGAGTGTAGAACTAATATGGCTCTGCATTGTTAGTGTATGAATTAAATGTTTTGCCAGTGAAATAATAAAATAAGATGACTTTTGTGGTGTCGAGGAGGTACATCTTATTGTAATTTTTATGACCAGTGCACCAGTGTATGCAATTTATACAGTATTGGTTTGGTCTGTTCTCACCAGTTATTCTCCTGTCATGCTAAAGGCAGATATTATTTGTTCAAAAGTCATGACCTTGTATTTACAGCCTTGTGTAATTAAAAAAAAAAAAAAAAAAGTGATTAAAGAGGACACAACTTGAAAATGACAACAGTATTTGTAAAGAATTGATACTTTGATCCAAGTAGAAAACTGGAACCAGTGAATCTTATGGTAATACTTTAATAAACACACAGAAACTGTTGGTCAGCTTATTCAAGAACCAGTGAAGCTCTTAACTGGGCAGCTTTGTAGGTTAAGCTACTGTGCAAGTGATATAAAAGACTATTGAGCAGATATTCCTCTTTCTTTCCTACCAACAACTACAGTGGAGCCATTGATGTGGGTTATTGGGCTATGTTTCCAGTGTTATTTAAAAGGATGAATATTACTATAGATGTAGGTGATGTGTGAAATATGTAGATTTTTGTTTAACTTCCCTAAGGAATTGGTTACTGTATTCAGAAAAGTTTTCCTAAATGTGTCCTTTGATACCCCTTAACAAGGGTGGAAGCAAAAGCAGATGAGTGATGAGATGCTGCTGCTATGGTCAGTCAGAGAGAAACACTGAAGTCCACAGTGCAGCTCTTCTTTGTAGGGCTGAAGAGGCGTGTGCTGGCAGCTTAAGCCTGCCGGCTTAGTTACTATTGCTTGAGGCGCTTCTAGATGAATGGGCAGTGTCTGCCACATTGGGTCCTCAAAAACCAATTGTGCCATTCTAGGAATCATCTTCAATTGAAGTGTACTACTTGCTAATGTGAGTATAACCAATGTCCAAGGTGTGCGTCTTTCATGGGGTTCTGTTTTAGACTGGCTAATCTAGTCCTGTGGACTGAATACCCAGCAGTGGGTTGGAGGGTGCTAGGTGTGCTCCAGTTTTAGTTTAGATTAATGACAGATGTTTGGATCATGTGTTCAGAAACTACTCTGAGATGTGAAAAAGCACAGTAAATGGGGCTGGCTCAGATTTGTTTCAGAAGCGTGCTTCTGATTCAAACCGAAGTGCTAATGTAGATGTACTTCTTTAAAAGGCGTCTTGGAGCACAGTTGAGGGTGTTGAGCTGTGCTGGGGGGCTGGGTTCAAGTACTACCTGTATGTAGTATTGCAGCACTCCTAGGTGCTGTTGTCAGGACTGGGGCAGTTGTGTAACTGCTCTCTAAATAGTTTTTTGTTTGTTTATCTTGAGTGGTAACTGAACCCTTATCAACAAATTATTGTCCCTAATAACCCCTGTTCCCAAACTATTGCCCCTAACTTTGCAACTGCATGTTAAAATAGCTGGTATTAAAACTATAAGAAGTTCTGGAAAGTAGTTATTTCATGGCTTTACTTCAATTTATCAAGAGTGAAACTAGTAGCTGTGTGAGCAAAAAGGCTGTGAAGCCTGGTTTCCTGTGGCTTTGTGTGTTGTGGTTGAATTTTTCTGGGTATAATATACTGTGAGCTCTGAAGTTATTTTTATGTGTTTGGGGCACTTCTAATATATCTGTTGTGTATGGAAAATCATTATCAGTAACATAGCTGAGCTCCTGCTGCACCTATCCTCAAGAGGGGCACTAATTTTGATGTCTCTCCTTGACCTGACTGCTCATTTCCACAAAACTCATAGGATCTGAATGTCTCTGAAATATTTACCTGTGTGTCCAGTTTCAACAAAACTTACTGAGGGAAAACTGTGGCTTAGTTTCCCAAGGTTGTATTTTATCTTTCAAATAAGAATAGCTTTTGTTTTATTGCCCTTTTGTACTTATCACTGGTTTAAATTTCTTTCAGAAGAGTTAAGTGTTTTTCTTCACTAACATTTCAGGTAACCTATCTAGAGGTAGGAAAGGTTCCTAATAGTAAGAGAAACTGACAGCTCCTAATGGATGCTAAAGATCCCTTCTCCATAGGACAGATAAAATTCTTGGGAGTATCCAACCAAGTTTGTTTTTAAACAAACTCCAGATAAATACAGGTGAGTCTAAGGTTGTTTTTGATGTATACTGTAGCCCTTTGTAATGATTTATATGGAACTGGAGACTAGTGATACACACTGGTACCACATACAGTAGTTTTGGACCGTGATTCCAGGAGGGAAGTGAATGAATGTTTGAAAATGAATGGTTTACTGAAGCTTCTGGAGTATGGCTAGGTTAGATTATGAGGGTAGTAAATTAGGAATTGGAGGGGGAAGGCACATTCGTGATTGCCCTTGTGACCTTGAAAAGCTGCTGAAACTGTAATATGCTTTGAAACTTTTCAGATGAGAAGTACTGTACTGAAGCTAAGTGGCACTGCAAACTGAGTTCTGAGTTTTCTGTCAAGTGGGTCTGTACTCAAAGCACTGACTTCAGAGAGCTTTCTGTAAAGCTGTAAAAGGTGAATCTAGTGCAGATGTTCTTCAGTTTCTTCTTGCCTCCTTTGTGCTTCTGCTCTCTGTTTGCCTTGTATAGTAATAAAATACTTGTCTTGTTTTACTTGTTCTAATCCCAACAGGAATCTTTTCCTAGGCAAAAGGTACTCTGTATGCCAGTTTACGTACAAGATGTCACTTCAGATATGGTACTGCTTGCAGGTACTAACACTTACTGTCTGACATCTAGTTTGATTCTCTGTGGGGCATTTGAGAAAGAAATACTTATAGCTGATTTTTTTCAAGAAAAGGACACACTTCCTTAGTGTGTATCTATATCCAAGACAATCATGAAATGCTTTTTTTGACTTCAGCTGTTATAATATTTGAATCCAGCCCTAATGGGAGGTAGTTCTTTGACTCACCTAGGTAGCGATCAGTTCCACATCTCAGAAGGCATGTATGTCCTGTCCATCTCTAGATTCTCCAGGGACATGCATACAAATCTAAAATGGTCTCTGCTCCAGCTCAGTAGAGTGCCAGTGCACAATACCGCCTGTTAGCATCTAAGAAAGTCTCACTCCGTTGTCACCCGGAGCTGTTGTGCTGCCCCTAAGGAGATGATTACAATGTCTAATTACAGATTGGGTTTACAGGCATTTTTAGTGAGTATCATTCAGTACTGCTGGGACTAGTACGTGTAGGTGTATTGAACTGACTACTCAGATGTCATGCTCATTTAGTCACTAGCTTGTGGTGTTTCCTGTCTCTAGCACTTTTGCAGGAGACATATCACAGCTAGGGATTTATTGTTTCACTCTTTCTTTTTTCTGAAAAGATGTGCCTTTTGTGTGTGTGTGTAAATAATACTATTTTCTTACTGTTCTTAATTTTAAAATATTCAACGCTTGGTTGTTTCTAGTTCTTCCCCTTACTACTAGCTTAGGCTGGTACATGAAGTTATCTTCACTGGAAGCATTCAACGTCTAGACCTAGGTTTAGGTTCTTGCTGTTTTTGTTATTTTGGGGGACGCTTTTATGTAGAGCCATCTACTAGTTCAGAAAAACTTCAAATAGTAGGGGTCTTGCACATTAACAAAGCTCTTGTGAAAGCAACAGCTAGAGCTAATGCAGATTTTTGGTGAAACCTGTTTTGTAAATCCTCTGTAAGCAGTTTTTAAGCAGTCTTGGAGTACGACAAATGGACTGTTCTTTAAAAGATGACCTAGGCATAAAGTCGTTTAAAAGACGATTTAATAATAGCAATTGCTTGTTTTATAAATTTGTTTGCAGCCAGCCCTCTTTTAGATTGTATGCATCTCTTGCAATATAAAGAAACTGGATTTTAAGGTGATTCAGTCTTTTAATACTTATTTGTGGGATCAAGGAAAAGACAAGCATGCTACCTTTGTGGATACTGAAGGTGTTGTCATGTCCAGTACATCGGTAAAGTTATTTCAATTAATGGTGTTTACACTGATTGCTAGAGTCAAATAGCTGTGCAGTCTCCTTTGCAGACAGATCTGAGAGCTTCTTTTTGATAAATGATCAATGTTTTTAATAAATAGTAAAAGCAATAGTATAACCTTTTCCTACTTTTTACAATTGAAATAATTATACCTGTATGTGATGTAGAAACAAGGCATTGTTAAGACTCTGCCATAGTGACATTGGTATTTTGTATCCTATCTTTTTATCATACTGAAACAGTAGAATTTATTTCACTTCTGCTTTCTCCTTGGTTTGTCTTCCCCTGAACTATGTCTATGCTTCTATATGTTGTCTTTACCATGTATGAATAAAAGCCTGATACGAGCTAACAGCTGTTGAAGACCAGTATCTAGCTTGTAACATTAAGTCCAATAGGATGACTTCCCACTTCCTTAACTGGTGGGGGGGGGAAGCACCAAACATAAGAAGCTCTAGGCTGGAGAAGAACTTCCCTTAAATATTTTATGATCTCAAAATAGAAGCTGTTGTCAACCATAATAGCTTACTCTGTAGTCTTGACTGCTGTTACAGTGTTATTTTAATTTAAAGAAAAGATGAATGTTGTCAAAATTAAACCTAGAGTATATCTTAACTTTTGGAGGGGAGGGGATAAGGATGTACATTGCCCAAACAGCTTTTTTTTTTTTTTTTTTTTTTTTTTTAATGCGGTGTAATGAGGCTTGACTTAACAGAGCTGGTGGGGGAGGGGATAAACTTTCAGTATACTTTAGGATCTTTCTTGGTATTAAAGAATAGTGAACTGAAACTGTCTAGAGGTAGCCGCTTAGCACAACTTATATAAAACTTGCTTAGCATGAATAGCTAAATTTGCTGAAGCCTTAGGCTGCACTTAGATAAAATAATGAACTTTTACTTAGCCCTGTAAGAAAGGGGGCCTCAGAGCTGGTTCAAGCTAGGAAGATAAGGAAGTTACAAGCAGTCTGCATTCCTGCGTCTCACACTCCAAAAGGGAAGGTGTCAAGGCTTTGAAATAAGACCAGTGCAGGGCATTAGGACCTTGAGGGACAAAGCCTTAGCTCACTGCTGGGGCAGTGTTAGTTGTTATGATTTAGAATCACCTCCTCCTCCTCCTCCTCCTCCTCAGGACCTTGAGACACAACAGTAAGACCTGACAAAAACAGAGGTACAACCATCAGCAGAGACTGCAAAAAACAAAAATAAGGAGAAAAACAGCTTACCTCAGAATGACGATGAGACCCAATGAGGAGCAGGAGACCCCAGACCAAAAAATTACTATTGGTCTAACTACCACGTGAGGGGTGGGAAATGTAAGTTGAAAAAACTATAATTGCCCAGGATTTGTTTATGTTAGGGTCCCTCTTTGGAGACACCCAGCTCGAGCTGTAATTACGGCATGCGCGTGATTAAAATTTAATTTGTTTTGATTTGGCTCTGAACTTTACTTGCGGGAACCTAGGGTCGAGCCCTGTTATGATGGCTGACAAGCCTGATTTCCATAACACTTTGCAGCAACAGTATGCATGCACTTCATTTCAGTGATAGGGAATAAAATTTAACATGGTCACAGAACAGTCACTGAATCACAGAATCATAAAATAGCTGGGGTTGGAAGGCATCCCTGAAGATCATGTGGTCCAACTCCCCTGTTCAGCTAGGGTCAGCTTGAGCAGATTGCCTGGGGCCATGTCCATCTGGGTTCTGAATATTTCCAAGGATGGAGACACCACAACCTGTCTGGTGGAAGTATTCTGAAATTTTGGTTTTTTGAAAGACTCTAATGTATACAGTGTTTTGAAAATAAGATGGTCATTAAGTATGTTTAAGAACAGAAATTATTTCTCAAGGAAAATATTTTCCATCTAATGACTTTTCCTTGTATCTGAATCTGTACAGAAAGAAAATAGGACTCTATCTGGGAAAACTGCTAATCAGTTACAATTTGAAGTGACTTTTTTTCTCTGTTGCTCTTCTTTTTTTCTTCAGGAGCTACATGCTATCATCCAAACAAAAACTCGGGGTAGCAATTCCCTAATCAAAGTAACTTAATTTTTGAAAGATGTTAAAGGTCTGTCCAGCCTTGAAGCCTGGCTATTTTGTCAGTTCTGCAAAGAATATGAAGCTAATGCGGAGAACTTAATAGGTGTCTCGATATTGTCCCTTCCTGTCCAGGCCTTTTTAATACTAAAGGACTGTTTGACACAAGTTACTGTATATAAAGCAGACATGACAAGTTTTTTTAATAAACATCTTTAGCTATCATTAGTACAAAAAGAATCAATGAACCAGGATGAACTATGAGCAAACCTTGTTCCGCACAGTTCATCTTATTTCAATTTAAAAACTGTTGATTCTTTCCAACTAGTGTTTATCCTCTCCTTACCTTTGGTCAAAGTCTGATACTCCTGCTGCAGGAGGAAAAAAAATGAAATGAGGGAGAAAAGGAATTGAAGAGTAATGCTCTTTTTGTTGAGGAAAGAAGCCAAAATGCTATTGAAATAACTGAGATCATAAACTCGTTTAGAATTCAGGGTAGTGCAGCGAATACCTGGGTAGGCAGAGCACTATTCATCAAAGATTTTTATTGTTCTCTTATCAGTGGGTTTTGTTTTCTGTTTATTTGTCTGGGTGTTTTTTTTTTTTTTTAAAGCTTTGATATCAGATACTCAGCCTTTGATTACTAAGTTCTGCTGACTGCTCCTGGCTTACTGAAATGATCTCTCAGAGGTATCATGACTCTGATACTGGCATGGGTAAAGAACAGCAAGTGCAAGTTGACCACTGGATTGTGTATTGTGGGGAATGGGGAGGAGCCTGTTTTGTTTGTTTGTTTTTTTTTCCTTTTGTTAGTTTTCATTCTCTCTATTTTTTGTCTGCGTGGTTTCTTTGAAATCACTTTCATGTTGTGTTCCTTCTTGGGGGTGGGGGAGGGGACAGCTTCGGTCTGTACTGCTTTTCTTTGAAGTTTGTGCCTTTCCCCCCTGGACTGCATGTGTGTGGGGAAATCCTGCAGATAGAGGAAAACCTTGTACATGGAATGATCCATTCTTGTTACAGAATTAAGGTGATACGGAATGGGCAGGCTCATGTCACTGCTAACGTGGAAGCAAACATTTTGGAAAGGCTTTGGGAGAATGAAAAGATGCACTTGGGCTAAACTGCTATGTTTAGAGAAGGGAAGAAAAATTAGAGTGGGCTGTTATTTCTTTGTGGCTGTTTTAAAATAATTGATGCAACATCTTGGAAACTGGCTTGCTTGATGTGTACAATATAGCTTTGTTTTTGTCTCTTCACTATGGGGAGTTCGTATCCTCTACCCAAACAGCGTTCTGTTGTATGCTGTGTTACCTGACTGAGCCTCTTTTTTTTTTTTGGGGGGGGGGGGGGGAGGGGGGTTAAAGGTGCTTAGAATCACTCTTTTTCCTCCAGTTCTCAATTTTGATATAATGTGTTAGAAGAGAGCTCTTGCTAAACCTCTGCCTGCACTGTGACATTTGTTCTGGTAGCCCACTCATAATCTTGACTCTTTCATTAAGAAAGAAATTAGTTCTTTTATAATTACCTGAATAAATTAGTGAGGCTGTGTTTATGCACTCTTCTGTCTCTGACCATGTGCTTCTCTTTCTCCTCGTGTTGATGCTTGGCTTTGTCAGATCTCATGGTGAAAGAGTTGCTTGAAGTGTGTTTGTTGTTTGCTTATTGCTGGTCTTTGCAATAAATTATCTTTTAGTCTAGCTCCTTGAATTGGCTTGCTACGTGAGCACATGGAGTACCTCCTGGCACAAAGGCTGAGTTACAAATGTACGTGTGGGAGGAGACAGGTTCACAGCAGTATCAATTTAGTTTTGCCTAAGCTGTCACAAGACTGCATCCCTCAGATGTTTCATAAGAGGTGCTTTAAGGTGTAGGTATTAACACTTGGTATTCAAGCTAATGGTTTGGATGTCTGATGACCTGTCTTGCTGCTGGAACTCCTAAATGTACTTGGAATGTGACTGCTGATGACTTGCTTCACAGCTAGGCTTCATTTGTTGTCACGTGTTTACTAGAGCAGTTCAGAGAATGGCAGCCACCTCTTGCCTGATATTGTTTCTGTCCTGATTTGTTACAGCAGGAGAGAGTTTAAATTAAATTTAAATGAGAAAATATAAGAGGAGACAATATTGGAAGTCACGTAACAGTGGCAACATTAGCAATGTCACCAGCTGTGTTGCAGTCTTAAAGTAAAAGAACACAGTAAAATGTTGATATAAAAATCTCCATTATAAGAGATGGGTGTTCTTGACTTACTCCTTCTGGATGTTCCCTGAATGCATAGGGTACTACAGATGATATTGCTCCCTCCACAATGATCATTCCAGTTTAAATATCAGCACTAGAATATCTGTATTCTGCAGGAGCATGAGAATACAGCATAAAGAGAAACTTTGCATAGCAAAACTCATAGTAAAGAACTTTTGTCAAAGTTCTTGAGCAAGTCAAACTGTTTCTCTGTATTTGTGTCATGCTTGCAAATTTCCTTGGGGGATAAGAGGACTGTCTCTGTTCCTCCAGTATAGTGTTGGCATTGCTCATGGTTTAATGCAGAACTGGAGCTTCTTACCTACTCCCTGCTTCAAGCACAAATTTTAAGGAACTGGAGAAGAACTGACATATTTTGGGTAGAACATGAGTAATGCCATCACTGGTAGAGACTACAATTTGCAGTTGTTCATCAGGTACTGACTGTTTCTATGTCCAGGAGTTTCTGAATTGTTTATGTTCAGATCTCTTATTAAAGGAATTTTATTTCAATGCAGTCTGGAATAAAGCCAAGCCATCTGAAAAGATGTAAGCGATATGAATTTTAGATATCTTTTCCTAATGTCCACGATGAAATGTGTTTAAGTTTTCCTGGCTGTTTGCTAGTCTTTTCACTCTTTCTCTTTTTTTCCCTTCCTCTGCCACCAGTCTTATGATATCAATTTTAGGTGGAGTCACGAGCATCCAGTTTTTACTTTGATAACCTCTGCTGCTGTTGTCATGTTGCCAGGCATCTTGAAAATTTGCTACATAGTCAGTTGCATGATGGTGATGCGTACTTGTTGAGACCTGCTTATTTTTTATTTTTATGCATATAATTCTTGTATTTTGTTTTTGGAATGTTTGAACTCTGAATTGTTGAAGTCTGGAGGTTATTTTTCTTCAGTTTCAGGCATCCTTGCTATGTTATAAAATAATGAAAACTTCTATTTCACTTGCTAGAAGCATTAAATATTGCTTTACTCTAGATAACATTATCAATAAATAGTTTATATCAAATAATAGCACAATGCTTCTATAGCTTGGCAATAAAAGAAATGGTGAGCTTAGATCAGTTGGCCTTCTTACCTTCCAGAGACACTTTCCAAATGCCATACCCATAAAATTCCAAGGCCAGTTACGTAAGCAATACTGTAGTGTCTGCTGATGTGCAGCATGAACTAAGGAACTCTAGTCAGCTCTCCATCACCCCAAATTGGAAGAAACTTGATGCTGTAGGACACTTGAATGGCTGTGCATGGAGCTAGTTTTGGTCTAGCAGTGAAACAGCTGATGAAGGTGGCTATCTGCCTGCAGAACCAGTTGAGGTCCACAGATATGTCACTGCTCAGTGATGGAGGGGATTGCTAACTTGCATTCAACATGCTAGGAATGGATTGAGATGAGTTGAGTTGCATAAAGTGCTCAAGCAAATAGGGATCGGGGCTGAGGTGTTAAAGATGCAGTGCATCTTGTCTAATATCCAGTCCTTGACAGTAGTCTCACATATATAAATTTATAACTTTTCTTTGATCAGCTCTCTTACATTATTGTGGGTGAATGAACACCCACATTTGACTTACATTGTCCTTATGTCTCATTTCTAATCTGAGGACAAATGAATTTTAGAAGCGGGAGCATAAGGTAGTCATTTACATCTTGTTGTGTTTGACAGGATGTGGCCCTTCATGTAGAGCCATGGTTCAAGAACACAACCGAGCTGGCATAATCTCTTCCTCTCACCATTGCTATTTTCCTGATCTTTCTTCTCTCCTAGCTCTAGGTGATGTTGGTTATACCCTGACTTATTTTGGTAATCCATCACACACCTTTTTTTTTCCAATGGTTTTATGCCAGTTAATGAGCTGAAATGGTTCAGCAAGAGAAGTTTGAATCCCAGGGCTGTCCTGGAGAAGGTAATGGGAGCTCACAGTCTGGGGAAGGAAGGATAGGAAAATGGCACTGTTCTGTTCTGGCAACCATGGCTCAGCTGTATTACAGAACTGTATCCTTAAAAGAAGGTACTAATGTGACTTATGTCTGGAGAAAGTGTTCTAGAACTCCGTATTCGTAGTCTTTGATAGCTCTTCTTTTACATGATCCCAGAAAGACAGTGGCTTCCCATGGCACCCTTCTGTTCTTGGTCTGATGCTCCTGTGCACTTTTATGGGTCAACTTGGTGGCTAGTTCACCTTTAGCAAACAATAAGAGTAGTATATATGTTCTAATGTATTGAATCTAATGTATTGACTTGCAAACTAGCTCATGAAAACTTGTTTCTAGAATGTGTTTGATATATGGGTTTTCTTGTTGCTTTTCCAAGGATACTAATTTGTAGAAGACTTGATTGGTGTAGCTGATCTGTTATGCCTTGGTTATTTGCTGTCAATCCTAGTATTCGAATCAATTTGAAAGCAACAGAAGTTCTGAAGGCTTCTGACATGGTGACAAGCAGACTATTAACCTAAGGGGAAACTTAAGCTTTTTCCAGTGAGTTCGTGTATCCTGTATTGCCTCTGTGTAAAACACTAAACAGGAGAATAATTGCTTAAAATGTTGGCCAGAGAAGGATTTCTCAGTAGCTTACTCATGGAGGTAGAAAGGGAGATGGTGATGAAAGATTGGTCCTTATTCAGTGGTGAGTTGATTTCTCTAGGATGTTACATCTGATCACTGGAAGCAGAGGTCGCAAGGTGAGTAGCAGAGAATAGACCCTGGACTCGAGGAGGACACACTGAAATTAAGGAGTCTAGTAGGTGGATCCTGTGGAAGGCAGTTCTGAAGAGCAGAGAAGCTCAACAGAGCTGGCAGGTCTTGAAGGGCAACCTCCTCCAAGCAGAGGAATGGCCCATTGTCATATTCCAGAAAGTGAGTAGATGTACCAGGAGATTGGCTTGGCTAAACAGAGAACTCATAGCTGAGCTCTGGAAAAATGGATGTGTACAGAAAGCGAAGGCTACAAAGAAGGATTTTCAGCAGGGAATGCAGGGCTTGTGTTAGGAAAGCCAAAGCTCAACTAGAGTTGAAACTGGTAAGAGACATCAAAGGCAACAAGAAGAGCTTTTTCTGCTGTATTACCAAAAAAAAAATGAGAATACAGGCCTGTAGCTGAATAGGGCGGGTGAGTTAGTGGCAGAAGACAGATTAAGACTGAAGTGATCAATGCCTCCTTTGCTCTGATCATCACTGATAAGGTCTCACAAGCCTTTGTGGCTATGGACAGGGTTCAAGGGAGAAAGGAACTACCAGTAGTGGAAAGGGATTGAGACAAAGATTTCCTTAGAAATCCTGGCCTGTACAAGCCAATGGGACCAGACAGGATGCAGCTGAAAATGCTGAGCTTGCCTGTCATCTCTGAGAGATGGTGAAGATTGGGGTAGTCCCTGATGACTGGGGAAATTTACATTTACATTAGTGTTTGGAAATAGCAGGAATGACTTTCTGGGGAACTGAGGCCAGTTTAGCCTCAGGGAAAAATCATGGAGCCAGTCCTCTTGGAATCCATTTCTGGAGACCTGGAGGAGAGGAGGGGGGTAAGGCTTTTGACACAGTGTCCCAGATCATGCTCTTACTTAGTCTGGATGGGTGGGCTACTAGATAAATGGAAAAAAATGCTGGATTGTCAGGCACAAAGGGTAATGATTAATTGTTCATACGCTGCCTGGATGCCTGTTACAAGTAGAGTTTCCTAGGGGTCTGTACTGTGACCTGCTCTTTTTAATGCCTTTATCAATGACCTAGAGGAAGAGATGGAATGTACCCCTATCAGGTTTGGGGTAGAGCCTGAAGAAGGGGGTGCCATTTGTATGCTCAATGGCAGGGCTGCCCTACAGAGGGACCTTCACAAGCCAGAGGAATGGGCCAACATGAATCTTGTAAAATTCAGCAAGGGCAAACGTGAAGTCCTGCTCCTGGGGTGAGCTTTCAGCTGTGATACAGGCTGGAGACTGACTGGCTGGGCTGTAGCTCTGCTAAAGAGGACCTGTTTTCCCCTGGCAGTGAAGAAAGCTAACAGCTTACCAAGCTATATCAACAACAGCATAGCCAGCAGATGAAGCAAGAGAAGTGATTATTCCACTTTGGTTGGAACTTGTTTGAGATATTCTCAGGCTGCATCTGGAATCATGTCTCCAGTTTTGGAGATCAAGAAGGATGTTGATAAACTTGGGCAAGTCCACCAGGATGGCCAGGGAGCTGGAGTATGTAAACTCTGAGGAGACACTGAGGGCTTCTCATGGTCTTGCTTACCCTGGAGAAAGAGAGGCATAGGAGGAACATAATATCAACCTTCCAAGACCTATGAGGACAAAACCTTTGCTTTAAGGATTTTTTTTTTTTTTTTTTTCTTAAGAGGTTACAGGAAATCCTACAACACAGAGGTTGTGGGATCTTTTCTCTCTTTGGAGACTTTTCAGGACTGGACAAAGCCCTAAACCCCGTCTGAGTTTAGCATTGACTGGGCTTTGAGAAGGAGACCGAACTGGAACACCTCCTAGGTCCCCTCCAATCTTAATCATTCTATGAAAGATTAACTGTGACTTAAGTAGCCCAGCTAACCAGTATATTTTTATTGTATTTGGAAACTCAATTCCTTATTTGAGTAGCATTTCTAGTGCTGGTAAACAAAATAGCTTGGACATAATCAGTTACTTTTTTTGACTATTTTTGATGCATTACTGATGCATTGCAGTTGCTTGAAATCTGTGCCTATTGCATTGAATAAGCAAGGTACGTTCATTGAATGCATTATTCATTAAATAAGTTTATTTCATCTGAGAAAGAAATGAGAAATATTCTTTATGTTGAAAAAGCAAGTTACTCCACAACTTCATAGTGACCAATGCCTTGTCTCTTGCCTTCCTTTATCTGTCGTTCTGAATGTTGTGGTAAAGCTAAGTAATATGTAGAGCATTTGCTGTTTGCACTACGCTGTCCAAAAAGGTATTTGAATAGGAAACTGATAATTTCTGAGATTGGTCCAATTCCCTCTTTGCCTAGGCCTATGAGAAGAAGCTGCCAACTTAGATTCTATATGTGGACTGTGTTCACCTCTTTAAAACAGAACAGTTCATGCTACAGAAGTTAACTTCGGTATATACCAGTATCTTTAGGCATGGTGAGTTTAACTGTGATCATCCTTCAGGATAATGAATCTTACAAGTTTGTGGGAAAAACAGCTTTGCTTATTTCTTGTTACCAAGATGATTTTGGTGAATAGTCATCTGTTTCCTTTCTTTTGTTTGTAAGGAAATCTTAAGTAGCTAGTGACAGGCTTCTTGAATACAGTTTCTATATTTGAGACTAAGTTTGAATCTCTCTCTTTTTTTTTGTCCTTTTTGAGTCTGGGGTCTGGATATACTCTTGTAAATGATTGCATTAACATTTTTTTAGACCTTCTCTCCTCTCTGCCCTTAAAGGTGCATGCATACACACAAGGACATGCATGTTCCTAGTTTGCAAATGAGTGTGCTTGCACCTGTGTGAAGGCGGTGCGTACTGACTGGGGTTTTTGGTAAGTAGTGGCTATCGAAAGGGTTAGTTGAGATCACCTTCTGCTTTTCACCTCCAGTAAATGGAAGTTATTCACACAGTCATATGCTGCAGTACCTGAGAGAAGTAGGAACTTTGTGACTAACTTAGTCACATCTGGTAGCTCATGTGTGTTCTTAGGGCCTATTAAGAAGTTGCTACTAAGCAGCTCTTGAACTATGGGTTTTATTGAGTAATGTGTTAAACTAGGAAAGAAATTGGTCAAGTCTTTCATCTTACTGCTTTCAGACCTACAAGTTCTTGTGCTTTATTCAACCCTAATAAACAAGGAAGAGTCTCTAAACTGAATCTTTATCAGAAGGACAAAGATCTGGAAGAAATTTAAGTCTTACACAGCACTCAAGGTAAGACCTTCAAAATTGCCCATGAGCAAGCAGAAAGCATGAATTCTGAGGCTTTCAAAATGGAACTATTTCAAATCTGTTACAGCTTTCTTCCATAGTATAATATTTCTGCAAAATACTATAAAAGTTTATTATTAAATACTTCTGCATAATTTTGTGAGTTATCGGATGCATATAAGCTGACCATGGCTGTGTTCTTTACCTAAAACAGTTAAGCAAGTTGCTATATGTAACTAATGCTTACTATGCAAGGCTGTCCTTTGCATACCATAGGTGTTCATACTTCTAAAACTGAAATACTAAGTTGCATGATGTAAAATGGAATGTTTTACTAAATTGCCAATGTGTTGGTGACTATTTCTGATTTACTTTATGGGGTTCTGCGCTAAGCTTGATGAAGTTTCTCTTTGGATATAATGTGACAGCTCTCGAGTGAGATGTCCAGTCAATTTCAAAATATTAGAGAGGAGATCCTCAAAGGGCAGTTTTACTGCATTTTGGGAGGAATGGTAGATGCATGTATTTGTCTGGTTTTGTTCAGTAAAGCCATAGCTTCAAGCACCTATGTAATGGTCATCTGTCTGCAAATCAACTGCTCAGCTGATAAGAGTCATTAATATCTTCTAGCAGAATGATAACATTGCCTCCATCTTCCATGCAAAGTTTAACAAAATGTTTATTAAAATGTTTGTGACTGTATCCCATCTCCCTCATTCCCCCCCCCCCCCCCCCCAAACTAACTGCTTAAGAAGGATGTAGAGGCCTCCTCTATGAAGAGGAAGAGCGGAGAACTGTAACAAGGACTAGGGAGACAAAACCTGTAGCAGATAGGAGAGTGAAGTTCTCTCCGTTGGGACAAGTTTCAGGGAGTGTTGGACTGTACTGTTGACAGGGCTAGCACGTTCAAAAGGAAGAACTGGAAAAGTGGTTCAGAGGAACAGAGACGCACACATTCCTTGCGGAGACAACAGATTGTGTGGGGAGGGGAATATGAGGCCAAAGTATCCAGCCATAGAACAGATGGTGGAGACATTCACACGGAGTCGCTCAGAGGGACATGGGAGATGTTTTGAGAACTGGAAAATACAAGTAGCACCTAATGTGCACAGGTGGATGCTGGGTGCCTAAAGCTACCCCCTCAATCTTCTTTGAAATAAACTACCAAAACTGGCACTCACTGTGCTGAATTCAGCACCTGTTTAGAGCTTCAAATCAGCAGTGTTTTGTTCACATAACTATTTCTAATTTGTTGTGACGGTGTGGGTTTTTTTATATAGTAGGTTTACTGAATTATCTACTTAATCCCCAAGCTGAATGTCTACTTTTCTTTCTAAACTGCTAAATTCATCAGATTCTTTCAGTCGTCATCCTGTAAAGGCCTAAATACTTAAAACGGTATCCCTTTGTGAGCCCTGTTTTTCTGTTTTTTGGTTTGTTTAAAAAAATTTTTTTTGTATGGGTACCTGCTCCAGACTTAAACTTATTAAATCCAATATAGAGTACATGCAGGATAAGCTTTGTGTGGTAAAGTGATAGGACTGAGACACAAGCTTTGGAATATTGAGATTTATCATTTTAAAATATCTTGATGTGTTGCCTCTATAAATGGGATGACAGAGTAGAATGTCTGCCCCCTTGCTACAATTAATCTGTTATTTTATGTAGCTTCATGCTAAGACATTGCACCCGTTGTCATTCACAGTCCAGTGAAGGCATGTTTTGCAGCCAGCATTATATAGGAGCGATAACCTTTGTTGCAGCTGGGGATGGTGTCTTTAATCCAAGTTATCCAAATTTGCCTGCAGGTGATGTCTGAGGTGGTGAATAACATAAAAATAAATGTTGAATTATTAGTATGCTTGCTTCCCGGAATCCTTTTTGCTGTCAAGTCTGTGTAGGCCTAGTACTGCTGCACTGACTGCCTGTGATGCGCTTAAGCCTCCTTTCTGATATTGATTTCTTGAAAACTGGCATGGTCTGTTTGCGTGTTGGTTCTAACATTTTTGTTACTAAAATCGCTTGTTGAATTTTTGCAGGTATAGCTCTTACTTGCAGGTATAGTGTTTACATAGTGGCAAAATTAAAGCAGTTTTTATTGCCGCAATAGATATATTTCAGTGCTGAAGCTCTAGATATACTGCAAATCAAAAGCATTTAAACTGTTTTGATTAAAAGTGAGTCGAACTGATTTAATGTGGAACTGAAGTTGCAGTACTAATTGGACAAAACTATTTGAGTATTTAAGCTTGCAAGTTGCCAAATGGCTGCTTCTTGCCAAGTACTCCTCTGTTTAGATGACAAGTGAAGCAGTTCAGATAGCCTCAATGCAGACACCTGAAAAAGATCCCATGTATCCAAGCAACGATGCTGGAGACTACTGCCAGAAAAAAGGTAATGGAAATTTGCTTCACTCTGCAGTTCCTAGAGATAGTAATTTTTAATTAGACTTCAGACACTTTGCTAGAAAGTTACTTTAATGTGATGAAAAAATAAAGCATGCTGTAAAGTGGAGGGGGAATTACTTTATTTGAAGTAGTCTGATGTGCCCTCTATAATCTGAAACTTGACTTTCTCTAACATACTGGAGATTGAATAGTGTATATCATGTGACTCCAGATATATAGATCCTGTTATAGTATGGGAGCATATGACATATTGCTTAAAATCAGCTACCTCTCTTAAGCATTTGTTTATATCTGACTTAAGTGCTTTGAGATATGCCTTACGTAAAATGAGCCAAGTCAGTTTAACTGGGTTGAATTAGGAAGACGATAAATTTATTTTAGCAGTCGGGAGCCACTCTCACAGCAGACCGGCCCTCTTAAGAGTTTTAAGATATCTTTACTTATCTTAGTGTTGATTCTGTTTGCACTAACAAAACAGTTTACTGTAAAAGGAATAACTTTGCTAATAAATACAAAAACATTTCTTATCATGGATGACACTACAGGGGAGAAAAACATTGAGGTTCTAAAACTGTAGTCGGAGCATGAATAATGTAGAAACAGAAGTCTCCAAATAGGGGTCATTATAATACATGGTTATGTTTAAATGCTAAATTCGATTTAGTTCTTATGCAAGATTAAATTTTTTGTGTGCACGCATGTAGGCTGCTAATTGACATAACATATGTTTGAATTATCTATTTCCAAGTTGTGTGTTTTGCAGTAAACATTAAAATGTCTATAGCATAATAGGTGTTAATATTTGGAAGCTTGTAATAGTGGTAGTCTTATGTTACTGATTTGAATGTTCTGCTGCAAGGACTTTATTATGGTCTTGAATTACTCCCCCCCCCGCCATTTAATTTAACTCCCTTTGTGTATAAACCTAGCTAATGGTACCATGGCTAAAAAAAGCCACAAATAGATCCAAGTGGTTAAGTAGTATGGCAGAAAGTTTACGCTGCCTATCACTGTCTGCATAGGAACTTTGGCAATGTCTGAGCTTCAGTTCACTCTGCTAGGGTGCCTCAGCTTTAGTTCATTTGTATGTTAAGAGTTTTCCTCAGAAAGTGAGGGAAGGATAGGAATATAACTTGCTTTCTTGGACAGAGGAGAAGTCCTTTTCCTAATCATCAGTATCATAAATAAAGAAATTAAAGAACACTTTTGATATCCCTCATAAATTTGATGCGAGTTGATTTCTCTCATTGTTAAACAGATCAATATTAGGGTATTCTTGCTGTACTATCAGTTTCTGGTGCTAACTGAAATACTGTAGTTTTGCATTCTTCTTGCTTGTTTTGCATTTGAAAATAATATAAACTCTTTATGGGCTTCTAAATTTTGGGTGTACTGAACAGTGTATTCCTGTTCAGGACTGTCTCTCTTACAACTAATGATGTTTTTCCCATCTTACAAGTATGACATGCATGTACTGTGATGGCTTAATTCCCCTGACAGACAAAATGGGATGCTATTGTGCCTATAAGAATCCTGTGTGGGTTTTTCTAAATGTGGGATCTGTTCAGAAAGACATTGTAGAAACAAAGTTTAAGCCTTGTTTTATCAGAAGCAGCAGGAATATAAGGTGCAGCCCTGAAGTTAAATAACTGCTTGTTGGCATCGGTGATTCTTTGAAAAGTGAACTTGGTCTCATTGTGTTGCTAATCACTGAATCATGGTCAGGTTCTCCACCCAGATAAAAAAAAAGACTAAGTTTTTTTGAATGCTGGCTGCTAGCTGGTTTAAAATAATCACTGAAAACTGTGAAGCATTAATAAAGGATTAATCTGCAGAGAATCTTTTTCCATTTTATGAGTACTTCCTATGAGAAACTCATATAAATAACTCAAATAACATAATCTTTTGAAAACTCGCTTTCAGACCTCCTGACTCTATCCCACAGAGCATCTTAAAATTTTGGAGCTTAGTCACCTTTGCTGTCCTGGCAATAAAACAACATGACAGCAATGTCAGGCTTCTTAACTCCCTATCCTACAGTATTTTGAAGTTTGCAGTAGTGTGGTTTTTTTGTATTTGCTTTATATTTTATTTATTTTTTATTTTTTCCCCCTGAATGCACAAACTAGCTACGGAATTAACTAATCTGAAATCTCTTGCTTTCTCTAATTTTATTGGGTGCTGCTTCTTTTGAGCTCTTTATGGCCTTACACTTCAGACATTTTCTTGAAAGGCTTAGCAAGAGAGGGCTGAGGAGTCAACAGAGAAAGTTTTTATTCCCAAGATTACTTGTGAATTTGAATGGTATTATATTTTAGTAACACCTTGCTGTGCTCTTGGAAAAGGAATGGCAAAATCTGGATGCTGTTTGATACTGCTATAGTAGCTAGAGTGGGCGAGAGCTTCACTTGTGTGCTGTGAGGTGTGGTTTAGGGGAGAAGCTGTCTTGGCTGTGGGGACTTCTGAATAGATATGCTCCATAGTCTGCTATCAGATCACAGGTGTGTTGAATTCTTTCTCACAACATTTAACTAGTGCGCAAGCTCTGGTCTCTGCTTGTTTTAAGCAGATGGATATTTATGAAATGTAAGTAGTCCACCTGGAGTGACTTCTTTAAATATTGATCTGTAGGCCAGATGTTCACAGAGGCAACAAATGTACAGAGTTTCAAGCTGACTCATTAGCTATTGCTGACTAGAGATCTTAAATGTATTATCTTATAGATACCTCATGGGGATACACTGTAGGAATGTGTTCAAAAGATAAACTCCTCACTAACAGTAAATATGATTCTTGTTTGCCTATGTAACACGCTCTGGTGCAGCTTAGCTAGTGCTTTGAATCTTTGCAGGAGCTGACAGAGCTGCTACACCCTGCATGGTAGTTCAGAAGTTCTAGATTCAGGAAGATGTGTTCATATTCTGCATGTATTTGTGTTCCTTTTCTTAATGGCAAAGGGCACTGTCTGCAAGCATCAGCAATTTCTGTGTTGTTATGGAGAGCATAACGTGTCTCTGGGACTCTTCTTATGCAAACAGCTGTAATGCAAGATAGATAATAACAGTGTTGGACTTCTGCAAGGTCTTGTTAAGGAAGTCTTAGCAGCCCCAGTAAATGTGTTTATGTTCAAAGTAAAACTGCTTTACTTACAATCCTTCTTCATAGTTTTAATTGAGATTCTTAGTAAAAGAACACTAGGATGTGAATGTAACACTTTTTTTTTTTTTTTTAACTCCTCAGGATCTTTTCTTCTCTTTAACATAGGTAAAGATCAGATACCTGAAAATAGAAAAGCTTTATACTTGCATATTTTACTGAAAAGTGTTAGATGGCCTTGTTCTTTGGTGCTCCTGAAACTGGATGCTTGAGAAGAGGTCCTGCTTAACTGATTGAGGTGATTCCGTATTTCTGTGCTTAAGTTATGCTCATCATAGTTGAAACAAAGTGAACTAATCTCTTAACAGAAGAACAGAGAAGTGCTTGCCAGTGATCTTCCAGTAGGCAAGTGTAGATTGTATAAATGTGTGTGTGTATTCACAATTCTGCTAAGGCTGGCTCTTGGTGTTTCTTCATCTTTTGCTTGTATAAATCAACAGTTTGAGTTACTCATCAACCAGATAAGCAGTCTCTGCTTTAGGTATTCAGTTGTGTACCAGCGTAACTATCTGTGTGGCTGAGCAACAGAGATTAATGTGGAAACAGGAACAAGCTGCTGAGGGTGAATATTGCCTCAGCTACCACTGGTGCCAAGAAGTCTATATAGCTGTAATTTGTATTTACTGATTTAAAACTTAACAAAAGGCAATTACAGGGAATTTAGAATTAAAGAGGTGCTTTACAAGTATGTATCAAAGATAGGTCTGCAGGAAAAAAGTTTGGAATAGCTTTTGTAACTGTTTTCTAGACATATCAGAAACCAGCTTTTCAATGCTGTAACTTAGTTCCACTGTCAGTGAGCTAATATGTAAAAGTGTGGACTTCAAAGGCCATACTGTTATCAAGTTTTAGAACAGTACAAAATACTGTGCTAATAGAGTGTTCCTGTTGGAAATTCAGCCTTGAATAATTCAGATGACTAAGTTACAATAAAAGTTTGAACCACAAATGTAAAACTGCTCAACTAAATTTTCACCAGAACCTCGCATAAATTTAATGCAATGCATTTATCACTGTAAGGATCCATAGATTTGACTTCTTACATGTAGTAGAAAGATACCACTGTGTCTTTTCCCTTACCCTAATATTAGTTAAACTGCTTCAAAAAGGATAACGCACTTGAATTGCTTCATAGGGCTTTTTGTTTCAAACTTATGTTTTCTCCTCCTTCCTTTAGCTGTTGTAATGGTTAAAATGTCAATGCATCTTCAGCATTGGAGGGGAGCCCCCCCCCCCCAAACCAAATCAAGATTCTGCTCAGTTTTGGTTGATTAACAATGTTTTTGTATAGAACTAAGAATCACTTAGAAAATGCATAGATAATTCATTATCATTTTATTAGAAAGGATGGATGGACAGCCCTCTCCTTAGGGTGACAGTTGTACATTGTCTTAAGTCATTACCCTGAAGCTAACTCCTGGTTTTAATTCAGGCTGTGTCGTATGGGTTATAGGTTTTGCCATGTAGGTTAATGAAGAACTACCATATGGACCTGTGGCACAAGTAGCGTGCTCCCTTGGCATGTACTCTTATCTTACTGTAAAATCAAGTAATTTAATTCCTCTGAGAAGAGGGATGCTGTCTTGCGTTTGTCAGATATTGGGGACATGTAGTTGGGAAGTTGCAGTATACTAGCTATACCGTGGTAGGTTTATAGCATGGCCCTTTTCCCTCTCCCCTTTGTACTATTTACTTCTGCAAAATCTTTAACCAACTTCTGCATGAACCAATTTACATGCAGCTTGGAGGGATGATTTCAGTAGTGGAAGTAATGTGATGTCATAAGGTCAAATATAGAAACACAGGGTTTTAAACTTGTTTCTGTTGCTGTTCAGACAGTGGGATTTCCTTAAGGAGCAATGGTTTGATTGTCCCTGAAAGGTCGGAGCTACAGCTGGTAGCGGGGCAGAATAAAAACAGTCTCTTGCTGGTGTTTCCCTGACTGGAGTCTGGAAGATTTAGGAGGATTTGATGTAGTAGTGTTTTTGTTTGTCTTGAACATAATGGTTCAGCTCGAGGACCATCAGTGCCTTGTCATCAAGGATATTTAATATGTATTTAATCTTGGGAAAGACCAGCATTTGATGCCTACCTTTCTGTGGAATAAAATAGGGTTCCTCAAATTTCTCAAGACTCTTGCCTTCCTATTTTTTTAATGTGCTTGTTATTTATTAGTTTTCATTCTTCAGCAGTGATTTACGTAGATAGCTTTGGCAGCGTAGTCGTTCCCTTTGAAAGAAAATAAAGTAAACATGGTAAACTTCAAATTCTGTATTAGCCAAGGCATGTTTCAGTTATGCTCAATTAAAAACTACTCAACTATAAAGTACTGGTATCTTAGTAGCAAACTCATTAGAAGTTGACTGAAATAGCTCAGTCCGACTTAAATATTAAATGTGTAGATACCCCAAACACTTAAGGAGCCCAAATAAAATGCTTAATGCATTTTTGTAATTCTGTTAAGCCTTAAACAGCAGTCTAGATAAAACCACTTCATTTGTGTGTGTGAGCACTTCCTGCACCCAAGCTTTTGGGTGCTGGAAAGAATAGATTGGTATCCCAAAGTTGGTTCATGAATGCCATCTTTGGTATGGAAAAAAAAGTGCAGCTTATTTGGGGAGGTACAAGTTGCTACCGTGCAGATGTAAGTAGGAGGAATGCCCCCTTTTTGTACAGTATTTGGTGTGGAGTGTATCTCAAGATGTTTGTTTCAAAAAACACTTAATACCTGTGTTTCTCACTTCTGAGAGCTGGTGTAGACAGAACTGACGCAAATAGGAACATATTTTGAGATAAGATGCTCTTAGTCTAAAACTTCTATCTTTGATTTTACACTAAAGAGAGCAACTTGTCGCCAGGCTAAAAATCACTGTTGTCTAATGAATGTTCTTGCCTCTTCTGTAGAGCAGAAGAATTTGGGAGGGGTCAAGCCTGTTGCTTCTGGGAAGTGTAATGTTTGTCTTCCAGTCTGTTTTTGTGAGTCAACAGCTTCTAAATGCTACTGGAGTAGCATCAGAAGAAATGAGGCTGTTGAGCACTTCATCCTGCCAGCACGCTGTAGCTAGTGGTTAAGGGGATCATCTGAAGGTGGGAGACACTGTTTGAGAAGCGAGTTGAATTCTGGTCTCTAATTCTGTTTGCATGCCATAATTGCTGATGTGCTCAAGAAAAGGAAGTTAGGGTATTTTCTGCAATTCTGTGAATTGGTCCTTTTTGTTTTTTGTTTCACTCTTTTTTCTGAAGTTCTCAGATATGGAAACAACTTTTTTTTTTTTTTTTTTTTTTTTTTTTTTTTGATGAACTTAACTGTTTTGAGGGGGATTCTGACAGTCCAATACAACTATTTAGGGTCTGGCTTGAGAGCTGCTTTGAGTTTATTGCTGATTTGCTGTTTAGTTCTTTGGAAAAAAAAATCTTTAGAGTCCATTAATGATTGAGTGGATACTGCTTAAAGTATAGTTTCACAATACTCTGAGTAAATCTCAATTGGCAGCAGCTGCTGACTGTGCATTTCTGGCATTGGCACTTGTCTGATCCTGTGGTTCGTAAGCTGGTTCAGAGAGCTAAACTGGCAGGAAATAACTTTTTCTGGCTTAGTTTGATGGCTTAAACCATCCTGTTATGGTGTCAGATGAGAGAGAATGGGGAAAATATAGGGCTTGCAGCAGTCTGGCTTTACTTGCGTAAAGCTTTAGTGAAGCCTTAAGATTCTTTGAACAGTAGAAAAGTATTCTTTCTTCTTTCAAGAAATGTCTTATGAGAATCCAGAAGACATAGACACAATTTCATGGTTTAAAACAGCAATTGGTGTTCTGAAGAGTCAAGCCATAATGAAATGTGGTCATAGCTCCATTTTCCGGTCAGTGGCCTTACAGTCAAGGTCTGCAGTATATCCCCTCTATCCCTCATTCCACTCGGGAGAGCTCACTAGGCTTTTGGAATATGTGCTGTAATCACAGCAGACTTAAAACCATCAGTCTTACAATAGGGCTTGTATTTTCCTCGTGCCCCAGACAAAGCTGGCTGTTATCCATAATTCTTCCTGTGATGATTCCTTCTGCTAGTGTACTGTCATGGTAACTTTTGTGAGATATAGTAGTTTATAGGATTAAATATGTATTCTCTGATCCATGAAGGAATTTGGGCATTTGTGTCCTGTTCAAAACAATGGGGTTTAGATGCCTAGATATTTTTGTAGATGTGCACACTTCTGTTGCTAGTTATTGGCTACTTTTGTATTTTAAGCTGAATTTATTATTAATTTTTAGAAACTGCTTTAAAGATGTTTAGTGATGCTTATTTTGGGGGAGCTGAAATGCTTTTATAACTGAAGCTTAAGGATGTTGTACATATGTACAAGACAATTTCGAAGAGCTTACAAATCATACACGTTGCACTTGGTGGATTTCAGTCTTGTCAATCACACTGAGTATACTCTGTCATATAAGCAGGTTAGTAAAACTGGGGGAATGGCACTGTTATGTCAGCAGGCATGCAAAGGCTCTTCCTTTTGTAATTTAGGGACTTGAAAGCCAGGTGTAGGCTAGATGATTCTTAAGATGCTAGTCAGTGTTGCTGAATGAAATAGGATTTTTTTTTCCTTTTTTCCCATCCACCTAGCATGAATCTTTAATGTGCTGGTTAGAGCATGTGCTGGAGGGGTGGGGACATCCAGGTTTAATGCTAGTTCAAGCACTTCTGTTCAGGAAGAAGATGTATTCCTGGAAAAACTGATGTACAAATCTGTTGTATACCATCCAGAGTAGCTAACTACTTTCTTTGTTTCTTTCTAGGAAATACCAAAATAAAGCAGATGTTGTGTCCTGTACTGTTATCTCAAGGTTTTGCAAGTCATTCTGTTATGTGCTTCTTGGCAGCAGGAATGTAAACTAACTTTTTCAGCACTGAACTAGAACCTTGACCAGGTTGCGGCTACAGGTAAGAACAAATTCTCCCTCTTGAAAATTTATGGGATGGTATATTCACTTGTACCTTGACTGCGTTATAATTATATATTTGCATTTGACGAAGAATTTAACATACATTTAAAAACAGATTGGATAAAGCATGTGGTTTTTTTCTTTAAATACATTTGAATCTTGCATAATCTTGTTTTCTGTAGGGAGGAAATGTATAGCTCCTCTGTCTTTCTGTAGAAAGCACTGTTAAAAAAAATGGAAAAATTGCAATTTTTTCAAAACCCAAAAGTGTGCTGACCCAGATTTTTGAGGAAGGTATTTTCTCAAACAGAAGACTGCACAGTGTCAGTCAGTAAAATTCTTGAAGCTTTCTGACACTGTGCTGAGATCAGCTTACTGTCTATGCGCATGGTTCTTTTTCCCCTCAAGGTTTTTACTTCCTCAAATGAGCTACTAGCAGCAGTACTGCTAAAGTTACCTTTTATATCAGTAACACCTTAACAGTTGTTATAAGTCTACTATAGCTTCAACTTTTGAATGACCTTTTCAAGGGGAAAGGTTGGCATCTTCTTCCAGGTCAGTCTGAATGTTTCAGCTGCTTGTTTTCTGTCATAACCTTATCTGACGAAATGAAGTGAAGTGAAAAACTCTTCTCCTACTACTGGGTGGCTGTTCTCGACTATATGTGGGGAGCTAAAAATCTGTGTAATTTTCTTCTGACTGTTAAAAATTGATAAATTTCATATTACAACACTAAATAAAACCCACCCAGAAATACTTATTAAAGGTTGCATGCTTTGTTTTGTATGTTTCTGAATAATTTACTCCCTGTTTATAAATGGGGAGTATGTGTTTGAAGATTATTCATAAAATCACTTTATTGCATATGCTGAATCAGCAGAGTTGTGATTAGTGTTTTAGTC